>NC_066579.1:299564723-300164723 GCF_024323335.1 Lathyrus oleraceus
ACCGTAAAACAAAACCAATTTTTAGATAGTTTTACAGACGATCCTAACTTACACTTGTCAGTTTTTGTGCAGTACGCATATACAGTGAAAGCAAATGGTGTCAGTCAAGAAGCGATTAGACTACGTCTTTTCCGTTTTCCTTAAGAGATAGAGCTAGAGCTTGGATCCAGTCTCTACTTTCAAACTCTGTAACCACATAGGACAAGTTGAAGAAAGTCTTCTTAGCCTGATATTTTCCACCAAGAAAAACAACTATGCTAAGAGCTCAAATCAACAGATTTAAGCAAAAAGACAGTGAATCTCTTTTCGACGCTTGGGAAAGATACAAGGACATAATGTGACTTTGTCTACACCATGGACTTGAAGAATGGTTCATTATCCATACTTTATACAATGGTATGTTGTATAACACTAAGATGAATTTAAGCGTTACAGTGGGCAGTGCTCTAATGGACAAACTGTATGACGAAGCTTATGAACTCATAGAGAACATGGCTCAAAATCATTTCCAATGGGGAGGTGAACATGTTGCTATAGAAAAACCAACTCCAAAAGGAGGAATGTAAGAAGTTAATGACATAGACCGCATCAATGCTAAAATGGGCGCGCTTACTCGAAAGATTGAAAGCTTGGCCATAACACCAGCAACTACCGTAGCTTCTCTAACATTAAACTATGAATTATGTGGAACCCCTGGGTATACTAATGTTGATTGTCAGTTATTGGTTGGTGTTCTCACCGACCAAATAAACTATGCTCAAGGAAACCCATATTCAAACACTTACAATCCTGGTTGGAGAAACCATCTGAACGTTTCCTATAAAAGTAATAATGCCTTGTTTCCACCCAACCCAGCACCTACTATTCCACCTGGCTATCAGAAAGGAGCCTCGGTTTCTCCAAAAGCACCTAGAAAGTCAAATCTGGAGATCATGATGGAAAACTTTATGAATGCCCAAGCTCAACAAAACAAAGAATTTGCAAATCAAAATGCGCATATGAGTGAACTAATGAAACAATTGTCAAATAAGTTTGATGATATGGTTACCCATAACAAAATGTTAGAAACCCAGATCTCCTAAGTTTCCCAACAACAAGCCGCAATAACAGCCCCAGCTGGAGCATTTCCTGGTCAACCATAACCAAACCCAAAAGGCCATGCTAACGCTATCACACTTCGAAGTGGAACAGAACTAAATGAACCAGTTGACCCAAGAATCCAAAATCCGGCCATGTTTCAAAATTCTGGTAAGGGGTCCTAAAAGGTAAATGAACCAACCAATGATGGAAAAGAATACGAAAGCGGGGAGGCAAAAGATAAAGAACCACATTACGTGCCTCCGCCACCATACAAACAACCTATACCTTATCCCCAAAGGCTTGTTAAGTTCAAAAATGAAGGAAAATTCAAGAAATTCGTAGAACTTTTGAAGCAACTTAATATCACTATACCGTTCACCTAAGTCATTACGCAAATGCCTTCATATGCTAAGTTTCTTAAAGAGATTCTATCCAACAAGAAAAAGCTTGAGCATGACGAAACCGTTATGCTTACTATCGAGTGTAGCGCAATTATTCAAAACAGCATGCCTCCTAAACTGAAAGACCCAGGTAGTTTTTCCATACCATGTGTAATCGGAAAGTTTATCATAGACAAAGCTCTATCTAACCGCTCTGTTAAATTTCCAATAGGTATGCTAGAGAATGTTCCCGTTCGTATAAGACAATTTTATATTCCAACCGACTTTGTAATAATGGATATAAAGGAGGATTCCCACATCCCTATTCTTTTAGGAAGACCCTTTTTAGCCACAGCCGGAGCCATCATAGATGTGAAGAAAGTCAGACTAAAATTCGAAGTTGGAGAAGAAAAAGTTGAATTTCTCTTAGCTAAATTCCTACAAGCACCAGCTATAGACGACTCATGTTGTTTCTTAGACGTCATCGACGAATGTGTGAAAGAAATGGAGAAGGAACCATCTAAGTATACTGAAGTACTAAATATTCCAACACCTCCTCTATTCGAAGACGATAATTGGCATGAGCCGTACATAGATGACAGTCTGAGAGAATGTCTAGCACTAACACCAAATCCAATGTCATGTCCCCAAGAAACCTTTAATATAACTCAAAACACTACCCAAAGATCTAAGGTATGAATTCCTAGATACCAGGCTTGAAAGACCAGTTATAGTCAATGCTGACTTAGGACAGATAGAAACCGAAAAGTTACTCCATGTCTTAAGAAAATATCCAACAGCTTTAGGTTATAACATCTCTGACTTAAAAGGAATAAGTCCCTTTATATGTATGTATCGCATTATGCTAGAGGAGGACTATAAAACCTCTAGAGAGCATCAGAGAAGAATAAATCCCATCTTGAGTGATGTAGTCAAAGAGGAGGTACAAAAGCTATTAGAAGCAGGAATTATATACCTGATATCCGACAGTAATTGGGTCATCCTGATACATGTCGTTCCAAAGAAGGGAGGTGTTACCGTTGTTAGTAATGAGAAGGGAAAATTTGTAGCAAAAAGAACTCAAATTGGATGGAGAATGTGCATAGACTATAGAAAGTTAAATAGATTCACTCGTAAAGATCATTCTCCATTACCTTTCATTGATCAAATGCTTGAATGACTAGCTAAACATTCTCACTTCTGCTATTTAGAAGGATACTCAGGATTCTTTCAAATTCCTATCCATCCTGATGACCAAGAAAAGACTACTTTCACATGTCCTTATGGTATATTTTCCTATCGACGAATGACGTTTGGACTGTGTAATGCCTCTGCAACATTTCATAGATGCATAATGTCAATCTTTGCTGATTTTATAGACGACATAATGGAAGTATTTATGGATGACTTCTCTGTTTGTGGGCAAAGCTTTGAAGGATGTCTTTCGAACCTAGAAATGGTACCTAAGAGATGCGTTCAGGTCAATCTCGTATTAAATTGGGAAAAATTCCATTTCATGGCCCAACAAGGAATTGTACTTGGACATGTCGTATCCGATCGAGGGATTGAAGTGGATAAAGAAAAAATCAAAATTATAGAACATCTTCAACCTACGAAAATCGTTAGAGAAATTCACAGTTTCTTAGGACACACCAGTTTCAACCGACGATTCATTAAAGATTTCTCTAAAATAACAAAACCACTAATGGGCTTATTAATGAAAGACACTGAATTCATATTCGACGAAAAGTGCTTAAAGGTGTTTGAACATCTAAAAGATGCTCTTATTACCGCACCCATTATGAAACCACCTGATTGGAGTAAGCCATTTGAGATAATGTGTGACGCTAGTGATTATGCCGTTGGCGCTGTCTTAGGATAAATAGAAGATAAAAAGCTTCATGCTCTTTAATATGCAAGTAGAACCCTAGACAACACGCAAATGAACTACGCCACCACAGAAAAAGAACTCCAAGTTGTTGTGTTCGCTTTAGATAAATTTTGTTCCTACTTAGTAGGAGCAAAAATAATTGTCTACACCGACCACGCCGCAATTAGGTACCTTAAGGATGCTAAACTGGGACTTTTAAGATGGATCATACTCTTATAAGAATTCAATCTAGAGATCAAAGATAAGAAAGGAACTGAGAACATGGTAGTAGATCATCTCTCTGGGATTTAGGATCTAGAACCCGAACAAGTGCCCATCAATGAAGATTTTACTTATGATCGACTTGTAGCCCAGTTAGAAAATGAAAGTGAAACGATCAAATGCTCTTTAATGTATAACGAAAAGGAAACTAATGAAGTTGTGGAATCTATTTTCACCAAGACCGTCCTGCCATGGTATGTTCACTTTGTCAACTATTTAACCGCTAGAGGGCTTCCACCAGACTTAACATACCAGCAAAAGAAGAAATTCTTCCATGATCTTAAACATTATTATTGGGAGGAACCACTAATTTTCAAGAGAGGCGCTGATGGTACTTTCCATCGATGTGTCCCTGAATTAGAAGTAAATGATATCATATCTCAATGCCACTCTGCATCTTATGGAGGGAACGCAAGCACCTCGAAGACTTGTGCGAAGATCTTATAATCTGGCCTCTTTTGGCCCAATCTATGGAAAGATGTCTACATCGCGATTAAAAATTACGAACGGTGCCAATGCACTGGCAATATCTCTAGACACGATGAGATGCCACTAAGAGGTATCTTAGAATTAGAAGTCTTTGATGTATGGGGTATAGATTTCATGGGTCCTTTCCCATTTTCTTTTGGTAACAAATACATACTCGTTGCAATTGATTACGCATCAAAGTGTATCGAGGCAATAACCTCTCCCACTAATGATGCACGAGTAGTAATTAAACTTTTCAAGAATCAAATCTTCCCTAGATTCGGTGTACCAAGACTCGTGATTAGCAACGGAGGATCTCACTTCATTTCTAAAATCTTCGAAAGATTGTTGCTTAAATATGGAGTCCGACACCTTGTAGCAACATCATATCACCCTCAAACAAGTGGGCAAGTTGAAGTTTCCAATAGAGAAATCAAATAAATTTTAGAGAAAATCGTTGCAACTTCTAGGAAAGATTGGTCTGCAAAACTTCATGAAGCTCTCTGGGCTTATAGGGCAGCTTGCAAAACCCCGATAGGAACAACACCATTCAAACTAGTTTATGGAAAATCATGTCACCTGCCTGTGGAACTCGAGCATAAATCTTATTGGGCCATCAAGACCCTTAACATGAATTACACAACTGCAGGAGAGAATAGAATTTTGGATATCCATGAATTAGAAGAACTTAGATTAGATGCCTATGAGAATGGCTATATTTATAAGGAAAGGACCAAAAAGTGGCATGACAAATGAATTACAAGACGAGAGTTCAATGAGGGTGACATAGTCCTTCTCTTTAATTCTCAACTGAAATTATTTCCAAGCAAACTTCGTTCTAGATGGTCTGGCCCTATTGAGGTCATGAAAGCTTTCTAAAGCGGAGCTGTGGAAATAAGATGTAAAACTAATCAACCATTCATTGTAAACGGATAGTGACTTAAGCACTACCACAATGTAGAAAATAAGGATTTCTGCATGAGCTACAAATTAGAAGAGTTTCCCGCTCTTTCAAAAGATTATCACTGTTCCAAATTAATGTCGAGCTCCCGACATTAAACGAAGTGTTACGTGGAAGGCAACCCATGATCTTTAGCCTTTATCATTTATTTTTAGTTGTTTACATTTTTATTTTTATTTCTATTTTTATTCTATTTTTAATTGTCATCAGTTATTTCCCTTTGTTAATTTTCAGTTTGTGTTTACTTTACCATCGCTATATCGACGTGAACATGTGTTACTACTATCTTTAATTAATGTAATTTCCATTTCAGTCAATTATTTTATTTCATTGCGTATTATTTTAGTTCTTGTAAATTTTATGCTTCTTAATTATGGCTATTAGTTTTAATTATTTCCACTAGCTGTTTTATGGTCTTAGGATCATTTACCTACAGTAGTCTTATGAAAAAGTTGAAAAATTACGCATTTTAGGAAATGGTGTCCGCCATTATGCTAATGGAGTTCGCCATTATGCTAATGGCGTTCACCATTAGCTTCAAATAAAAAGCCCAACAATTTAGGCAGATGGCGTTTGCCATATGCCTAATCGCGATCGCCATATCAGGAAAACAAACCGTTTTCCTTTCTTTTCTTTTCTCTCCTGCACATTTTTCCAATACCCTACATTTAGATCTCTTAAACTTCCTACTCTAAACATCTATAACGCCACCCCTTCAACTCCCAACCATCCCACTTCTTCCAAATCATTATAAAATCCACAAACACCCACTTTCTAACTTCACAATCCTTTCCTCTCACTCTTACCTCCTCACAACTCCCATAACCTTTTCTTCCAATTTCTCTTTCCCTTCGTTCAACATGCCTCCTAGAGTAGTTATACCTAGAAGAGAGATTGACTATATGGGAATTGCGTTCGCCGAGGGAATCAATGGAGAAAATCAGAGCAGATACCATAAAAATTTTAATAGGGATATCTTAGAGACGAGGTACCCTGATGATGCTTCCCTTCATGATTTGAGTTTATTTGACAGTGTCCATTAGATGCTTAATAACCTATGTATGTCTCACTTTTGCTCTTTGACTAGTCCCACCTATATTCAACTTACCTACAAGTTCTTAAGTTCTTTACGATACACCACCCCTATAGGAGGATCCCGTACCACTGGCACTGCCCACTTTAGGATGTTCAATAGAAGTTACGATATTAGTCAAGACCAAATGACTGATTTACTTTTGTTTCCTCATGGAGACGAGTTTGCATGCCGACACCCTTTAGAGAGTGAATGGGAATCCATCGCTCTCGACTTTTGGCAGCAACTAACGGGCAAAACCACCACCGACTGGGAAGGCCTTAAAGCTACGGCTATTTAAAAACCCAACCATTCGGTATTTGCACCATATTTTATCCAGCATTATATTTGGTCGAGAGAATACCGGAAACGTAAATTCTAGAAACCTTTTCTTTATTTATTGCGCCTTATCTGAAACCCAAGTTAACCCAACACCATTCTTATTAGCACACTTCCAGTCTACCAGTGTTAGGACAGGAGGTCCTATTTGTTTTGGCAGGCTGATTACATCTATAGCCTTTGCGTTGAACTTAGGCACGGAGTTGGCTCCGCTTGAGCCGTTAGGGACTCTTTTTGCCGACCTTGACTATTGTTGTAGCATGCGCCTTATCAAGAATAAACCAGACGGTAAATATTTTTTTATTATTTGTAACCGAGAGGTTAGGGGAGTTACTTTACCTTGTGTCGCACGCATCGACATACGAATGAGAGCTAATTGGACTTTTGATCTTATCGCCCATGAGACCGATCATATGGAACAAGATGCTCCCCAGACTGGAGCCTATTCATACACCACACATGATTTTCTTGACTCTTTTGCAGGTACCTCATCCGGATATCAGCCCCGCGAGGAGTATGACTACACCACCATGAGGACATCTCTTGATGACATCCTAAGTGAGCTTAGACATCGGAAGGATGTCGATGCGGACCGTGATTCCCTACTTAGGAATATTTAGAGCCAGTAAGAGAAGATGAGGGTCACCATTAATCCGATTAGAGAGTCTCATCTTGACTTTGTCGAGAGGACCGAGCTCAACATAGGTGACCTCACCGAGTAGATGAACGGAGTGCTCATGGAAGTGTCAGGTATGAGGGAGTACATGCAGCATGTTCCCCATCCTGCGTTTGGTAGAGGAGGTTTTGCAAGACACAGAGGTCGTGACTAAAATCACTGAGCCCCCTACCAGGTTTCACTACTCCTTTCTTCGCCTTGGATTGAAAGATTGAGGGCAATGTTTGGTTCAAGTATGGGGGAGGAGTTTTACCGCTTTTCTATTATTTAGTATTTTATTTTTCATTTTCATTATAGTTCTTTTTAGATTCTGGTCGAGTCATACATGTGTTGTTGAGTCCTATTGCGTGATATTTTTCTTCTGTTTGAAAATTCTCTTAGATTTGACCCCCAATGATAAATTTTTTTGTTCTGATTTAATGGCATGCCACACGTATAATATAGTTTGTTTATCATTTTTAGGCTTTGTTAGATAGACTTGGGAAAGTGTCGATAATATTGGTATCGTCCTAACACCCTAAATTCCCTAACTATGCGACATTGATTTGAATAACCATTATGCCAAGACTTTAATTCTAAGTTTCTTTAAGTAGCCCCTTGAGTAGTTTATACTAGCAGTCAACACCATCCTAAAATACACATGAGTAAGGAAGTCAATGTAAATAAGTGTATGATCTCAAGCAAAAAAAAAAAATACATATAAAAAAAACTAATAAGAGTTGTCCCCTCTAAGTTAGGTGATCCTCAAAGGATCATTTAGCCCAACGGTACAAAATCTTAAAAATTTAATTGATACTTAAGCAAAATTTGCTAAGTAATTGCGAAAAAGTTGAAAACGAGATCATAGTCACTAACAGGTTCACCTGCCTTGAATGTGTATGGATAACGGGCTTAATATGATTGCTCTAGAATGAAAAAGAGGTTGAAAAAGAAAAAAGAATGTAGGTCGAGTTATAATGGCATGATTCAAATTGGTTTTGCATAAGGGGAATTTTTGTCCGTGAAATGCAGATGTGTGTCACTATAATATCCTTGTTATTGTTACCTAGTACCTGTTTATCTAGCATTAGCCTAGCAGTCTCGTACTACTTAGAGTGTTGTCGTGCCTATATTTTAGACATTGTGCTTAATTGATTATCATGTGCGTTGGGTGATTGCTTGAGGAAAAGCAATGGTCTAAGTATGGGGGAATTTGATAACGACAAATTGTATTGTATTTTTAGTCTTATTTCACATGTTAACCGTATATGTTTTTATTCATTTTATCGCCTTTTACTTCAATTTTATTTGTTTTGTAGTTATTAGCCGATTTCATTGGAGATTTGGAGGTCTCGCAGAAAAGGAGCAAAAAAGGAGCTAAGGAGGAGCAAAAGAGTTAGATATGACCATTCTGAACAAATGGCGTTCGCCATCTGCTAGATGGTGTTCTCCATCTCCAATGCCCACCACGTCATTTAATGATTTAGGGAATGACGTTTGTCATTTCCCTAATGGTGTTCACCATTATCATGTAGAAGCCAGTTCTACATAGTGGGCAGTTTTTTCAGCAGTTTTTCAACCGTCACTCCCTCCACTAGGTCTGCAGGTTCAAAACAGTTGTCAAGGCTATGAACTCTCTATATAGGGGTAGTTTTGGAGTGTGATGGATCCATCGAATTTCTACTGAAGCTCGGTCAAAATTCCTTCTTAGTTTTAGAAAGAAAATTACGTGTAAAGTGGCAATAACTCAAATCGGGGGATTGTCACACCTTTTAATTCCCGTACCGTTTGTACTTTGGATCAAGAACAAGCTTGTCGCCATTTTCAAGTTCAATTTAATTCAAGTTTCATTTTACGTAATTTCCGGTTGTTTACCGCTTTTAATATTTATATGCTTTATTGCTTTCCATTACTTGCATGCCATGCCATTTTCAGTTTTAAATGCTTTAATCATGTCGCTCTCAATTAATATCATGCCTTGCTAAATTACCTTGAGTCCAGCATATGAGGACCGTCGTTACCGACGGGACTCAGTAGAAATTATAGGCGCGAATATATGATTTAATTGTGTTCTAACTTTAGTTTCCAAATGTATGTTTTATTGTTTTAACACGATAGTGTAGAACAAATCAAGGTTCAGTCTAATAACGCGAGAGTGTGAGAAAGGAACCAAATAGTGGAAACTAGGCATCGATCCTAAAACAACAAGAGTATAGGAATCATTTAGAATCTCATTTACTTTCAAAATACACTTTCTAATTAGAATGGGCGAGCGAGAGCAAAATCCTGTGGTTAGGAGGTGTGGTCTTTGTCGGTAGCGCGAGAGTGTGAGACGGGACCTTTAACTCGATATTTTCTACATAATGTAATAGAGTTGTATTTAGTGCCCGAATTTCACCTAAGCCCTTAGGTACATGGAATCTATATCTTGGACTCATTTTTATCATAACTTTTTAACCTTTAGAAATTAGTATTTTTATTCCCGTTCATAAACTTATAACCTTTAGCCTTAGCTTTGCACTGCAACAATAGATAACGTTAGTTTGACTATTAGTCTCTCTGGGTTCGATAATCTTTTAAAACTACACGATACACTGTGCAATTGCAGTCATCATCCGACAGACACGTCCATTCGTGATCACACTACAATCATAATCAAATCAATCAAAATAGTTTACACAGAAAATAAATTATATGTGAATGTTTTTTTGGTAGATTAACACAAAATTATACTTAACAACTATGTATAAATGAAAACAAAGAGAATGAAAAGAGAGAGTTTTAACATTGTATCATCGAATCTTAGAGTAGTAATCCAATAAATGTCGAAAGAAAATATATTTGAGACTAAACATTGAATGCATTATTCTTTAAGAACTAGAAATAAAGTTTTCCTAAATTCATAAATACTAAAAATATATTTATCCCTTAACTTTTCTTTGTTGATAAAAATTGTAGATCAATCAAATGGGTTGCACCCCTTTATCATAATGGGCTTTTACACATCCTGATATCTTTTCAATCTATATTCTATCATCTGAAGAATGGGACTCTTTGACTAGGACATGAGATAGATCATGGGATATCTCAACAAATACCGTTCAGCTCAACTGTGGGATGATAATGCCAACCCTGCTCGGCGTATCTTCCATTATTGGTCTTCGACCAACTGGCGATGTCTTCAAACCTACCTATCAGAACAAGTGTTCCATTAACTTTAACTCTCAACTTGCTAGCTATATCATATGTATTACTAATCATTTTGAAACCCAAATCGAGAACGTGTTAGATGAAGATAATATTGCTTTCATGACATTTTTTTTGTCTCATATATTTTATTCTCTAAGTCCCTCAAGGTACCCAAGAGTTTTGTTACTTTAGCTAATCAATTACATGAAGGATGGAATATTTCTTTATGTCAATTGATTATAGGCTCCCTTTAGGAGTCATTAGGGCTTTCATCTAATGCCCTGAAACATTTTGAACCCAAAGCCAATCTCTCAATTGATGATCCTTTTTGGCTTTAATAACTTTGGCTTAATACCATGTTAAAGTATTCTCTGAAGGTGGACATATCATCTAGTCGAGTTGAAGACCTTCATACAGACTCCCTATAAGAGGTGGTGAGAATTTGGGTTCTCTGACTGACCATAGGACCATATCCAATAAGATAGAGGTTAGATCTATAACGATTGTGAATATTTGGTACTTGTTTTGAATCTAAGATTCACAATCATTTCAAATGTCTAGATCTAAGTTGCTTAAGGAATGTGATACTAGTTATGGTTTCATCATTTCACATATCTACGTCGTAGTTTTATGTCTTATTTTTTGACTTTGACCCACAAGATAAAGTCTTCTTCTAAATTTGGAGGTTTTAGACCAATTTCTCTAGTGGGATATTTTTATAAGTTGGTGGCTAAATTGTTTGCTTCTAGACTTAGGATGGTGATGGATAAGTTTATCTCACATAATCTATCGACATTCCTTAAAGGAAGATTGTTAGTTTATAGAGTGGTAGTCGTGAATGAGGAGACTGACTTGGCCAAAAGATATAAGAAAGCTTGTCTTATTATGAAGGTGGGTTTTGAGAAAGCATATGATTTATTTAGTTTGAATTATCTATATTATATGCTTATGAGGTTTGTGTTTAATGAGAAGTGGAGGTCTTGGATGAGATCTTGTTTATTTTTTTTGGAAATCTTCATGTTTTGGTTAGTGGGCTCCAATTCAAAATATTAGCATACAAAGGGGTTTGAAAAAAGGGGATCCTCTAACTTCTTTTATATTTCTGCTTGTGGCTGAGGGGCTCCGTGGTTTAGTTTATAGGGTTGTGGAGCTTGGTATTTTCTTCGGGTTTAGAGTGAGATATTTTAAATTGATGGTTTCTCATCTTCTATACACATATGATACCCTCATTTTAGTTATCCCTACTATTGATATATTTTTAATATTAAGGTCATCTTTAGGTGTTTTGAGTTCTCTTCAGATCTTCAAGTCAATTTTTTTAAAAGCATGCTCATTGGGGTTAATGTTGACCTGTTTTTTTGGAATATGTGGGCGATTTTCTCCATTTTAGGATTTAATCTCTCCCATTACTTGGGACCCTTTAGTTAATTTATTGACAAAGAGTCTCTACTCTAAGAAACATAAGTATGTTAGTTTTAGTTGTCAAGTCGTTTTACTTTATTAGTTGACTTATGTTATTCTCATCTTGTATAAATCTCTATTAAAAATACCCATGAATGTTTGGCGGAGATAGTAAAGATTAAAAGAAGGTTTCTTTGTGGATGAGTTAAAGGATATGTAATGATTTCTTGAGTTAAGTGGAATATTGTTTGTAAAGATAAAAGTAAATGAGGTTAGCTGTTAGGGGTTTCCGTTTTGTTAATTGATCCCTTTTGGATAAATGGTAATGGAGATTAACTACAAGTGCTTCTAGTTTTTGGTATGATATTATTATATGATGCATTTGTTGTTTCTTCTCTTTAGAGGCAACACATCAGATTTTCGATCAATATATATTTTGTGGAAATGTGTGTCTCTCCTTGTGTCCAAAAATAATGACCCATCTGATTTATTTTGTGAGGGTATTTTAGAGAAAATTAGAATGTGTAGCGGTGAATTTTTTGAGATTAAGCTATTGATTAACTTAACTCAAAAAGCAATAATCGTCACCGCACTTTTATTATTTCCAAAGGCAAAGGGAAAAAGTACGTAAAAAACCCAAAGAAGTTTTAAAACAAAACTAATAAAAAGAGATAAGGGCCCGAAGCTTAATTATGAAAAGGGAAGGTATTAGCACCCTAAACATCTATGGTACATCATGGGAACCTCTTTGAAAATATGTACATTTTAGTTTGAAAAAGGTGTTGTTTGCAAAAGATTGGAGAGATGGGGAAAGAATTATTTTTCTTTATTTTTGTGTTTACCAAGACTTTTGAAGTCTCATGCCTACGTACCAACAAAGTGAAATGGAGGATCAAAACCTCATAGTTCATGGTAAAAATATCAAATATTTTTATTTTGATTCATTTTTAATGATAAGACATTTTGTCATTTTTAGGAGAATACTCAACTAGGCACCCACAAGTATGAGAACTTTGCATCACCACAGAGAATGACTCCAACTTTGATAAAGATCAACAAATATGTCACTAGCTCTCTTAAATGGAAAATAATTATCATAAATACTATGGGATAGGAGAATTATATCTCAACTATGGAAGTGACTCATGTCAAAACTCTGAGAAAAGTTTTAAAAGGAAAAGTGCACAAAAGGCACCAAATAATTTGGATGAGTTATGCATGTTTAAGTCTTTTGAAATTGGTTTGAATATGCTTAAGATGGATTAGCATTTATTAGGAAAATATTTTGAAAATCACTTGACAAAAGTCAAGGTTTATTGAGAAAGTGGTTCAAGTTTGAAATCAAAAAGATGTTTGAAAAGAGGGAGAAGATTTGAAAATTAAAGAAAGAGAGGAGAATAAGTGACTATCCTAGAGAATAAAGTAAAAGCTAAGGAGAAAAGATCTAACCAAGAGTTAGCATGCTTTATAACATAAGTCAAGCAAGAATTCCCTCCTTTGGATTAAGCCTCAAGAAACCAAATACGCAAAAGAATAATCATACATCAGATGATGGAACCAAAATAACCAAGCCAAGTCCTCACAAAGAAGTCCAAAATTAAAGGTATTAGATGAATCCAAAGGTCTCAAATCACAGTCTCCCAAAGCAAAGGTCAAGGTCCTAGATCTAAGTCCATAACTTCATAGCGATGCTAAGGATAGTAACCTCAAGTCCATGAATCAAGAGAAACAAAACTTTTTAGGGGTTTTTTCTTTATTAATATCTTTTACAAGGAAATGAAAGACCCGATGGATAAAGAACAAATAATAATCCATAAAACAATATGATATGAGATGCTAAAGTAAATTATAAAGTAAATAACAAGAAATAAAAGCATAAAAAAATGACATTAAAATAAAACTATTATAATAAGATGCTAGTCAATTTTCTTAGTGATAAAAAAATGAAAGATGTTTTGGTCATTTTTTGGAGAACACATAACTATTCGCCCACAAGCATGAAAATATTAACCTATACATCACCATGAGAAGGGCTCTAACTTGGATAAAATTAACAAGTATGCCACTAGCTCTCAAAAATGAAAAAGGAGCAATATTTTCATACGATACTATGAGGAGTAGGAAACTTACAATCTCACTTATGAAAATTCCTTACTTTCGGGACAAATTTAACGTTATGTTAAGCAATCGTAATTGGACTTATATAGAAGTCACAACCATTTGAGGCAGGTCAATAATAATGTTAGTGCTAGTAAATGCTAGAGAAATGATATGTAAACCATTCTCCTATAGCCATGACACACACAAAAAATGATCAAGCCGAAAGGCGAGGAGGATGGTCCATTACTTTAATCCATACTTTATAGTGCTTAGGACAAACTTCTGCATCAATCCAAATTACCTTAAATGATTCATGATCAATGAGGAGGTAGATTTGAAATGATGAAAGTTCATCAAGTACCAATTTATACATCATGAACAAGATGGACATAAGTCATCCATTTGATCTTGAGGAAAGAAAGAGATGAAGAAGAAGGGGACAAGAGAGATCACATCCAAATTGGATCAAAGGTTTGATCAAGTCATAATCAAAATCAATCATCCATTTTGGTGGATTAAGATGTTTACCCCATCAACACCCAAGATCTATTACGTTTGATGAGATCTATGGTCCAAACCATTATGATTCAAGGCCAATAGAAGTTAACAAATGTCAAACAAATATAAAATGAAATTAAATGAAATAAAAATGCATTAAAAATATTTTTTTAAATGAATTTTAAAATGGAAATAAAGTGAAAAATCCATAAAGTCCTTCAAAACACAAATAAATGGCCAAGAAAATTATGGAAGGTTGTAAATAAAATAAGAAGCATATAATAATTTATTCAGAAATTAAAAATGTAGAAAAGTATTTTCAACCAATTAAAACAAACGAGAAAAGATAAACTCCATGAAACATAGAAAATCAGTAAAATAAAATGTGAAAAAATAAAAATCAGATGAAGTAAAATAAAAGAGAATTTTAGACTTTTTTTCCGGATTTTTTGGATGTAAAATGAATTTTCTATTGATTTTAAAAGAAAATGAAATTAAAAATGAAAATAGAAAAAGAATTAAAATAAAAAAACACGGAGCGTTGGATCAAGCCTCATTAATTGATGTGGCAGATCCAACACTCCTCAGGTTAGGGTGTACGATGGGATTGCATTTAAATTGAACCAATCGGAATATTTCTTTTGTCCAGTGTGTCTCAAACTCAGATGAACTGAGATAAACTCTGGTCGTCTTTTCCGATGGTCCTCCACCAGAGTTTCATTGTTTGGTAAACTCAGGACATGAGGCCACCACCAAAGTGATCGCCTCCTCATCATGAATTCAACCTCATGCTCTAAATTCATTTATCTAAGCTGAGCACGGGGAATTTCAGAGAAGTTTCAGAAGCAAGTAAGCCATGAAAAATAAAGTTAAATGATAAACATGATCAATCAACACCAGATAAGTTAGGGGAAACCATCAGAGAGTGAAGGACTACATTGTGGTAACTTGTTTCAGTTCAAATGGTGCTCAAAACTACCTTGCCCAAATGATAATCAGAAGTTGATGAAGGTCGATCTGGTTAGAGAAATTCAGAAGGTCTCAGAGCTTAAAAATTGTTGCAAAAGTTTTAGAGGATGCCGAAGATGCTAATGGAATCAAGAAATTCGATTGAAATAAGCTGGAATTCAAAACACAATAATTGAACTTTTCTGGAAAACTTCAGATTACAGCAAAGGTTTCTTGGATCTCCAAAGCTTGGAAATGAATGTTGTAGCTTCTTCAATTTATAAGGAATGTGTTTTGATCCAAATACATGTGGAATCAAGCTGAATTCGTGTAAAATGAATTTGATCATGAAGTGAGAAAAAGTGTGACTTACAACTCATCAAACTCAACCAAATGATGTATTTCAAGGGTCAATTAACATCTGGAGACTTGGTTAAATATTTTTAGGTCTAAAATGCATGCTAATTTGGCTTGAAATTGAGATTAGTGAAGTTCAAATTTCGGGCAATGGTGATTTCTTCAGTTCCAAGTCACCATGTTCAACTCAATGGGGCATCTTGCTTAGGAGGATTTTTGGTCCCATTCTTTTTGCAATGTGTTGACATCATAACAAAGATTATAATGTGCCTAGAATGGTTGCATTTGGATGTTTGAGCACAAATTTATGGCATGTTAAATTTGATACGAAAAACTGATCATGTAACTTAGAAAAATCTAAGTCCCAAATGCTTGAAAATGACCTGTAATATTTTAATGAATTCCATGACCTTCCAAGCATAATTTGACTTTGATTGTTGAAATAAACTTGTAGAGGGAATCATAAATGATATTAGGTAAAAATAATCAACCTCAAATGTTAAAAATTGAAGAATTTACAATCCTTGAAAATTGAGAAAAAGTCACTTGAGAATAGGTCAAATTTCATTAAGCCCACAAATGACCTATAATGTCTCCAAACATTTGATAATCCTCCAAGCATAATTGGATTTTGTCATGTAAAAAGAAGTTATAGAGGATATTGAGAAGCGTCATATTCAAAAACAAGAATTCAAAAATGATGAGAATTGAAGGAGTTGTGATCCTTGAAACTTTGACTTCAAATGTTGACTTTTTTGTCAAACCACTTGGATCAAACTTATGTACTTGGATTTTACTTGCATTTCAAAGCACATGGATGATTATATGAACTCAAAATAAGGTGTACTTGAATTTCTCATGATTAGATTGCTCAAAGCTTGAGTTAACTTGGTGAAGAAGGCATGGAAATAAACATATGAACCTTTGACTTTTCTTGAGAAGTAAACAACAAAACTTTGATGTACTCTTGATCAAGATGATATTGAAAGGTGATTTAGAAATTTAGAGGTCATGCATTGAAATATATCCCCTTGAGAATCAATGGTTGGCCACACCTTGCTGAGGAATCAAAGAAAACCTAACTAAGGAATCATGCTTGATACCCTTGATGAAAAACCCTACCTTGCACAATAAACTTAAAGAAAATAAAACATATTTTTCTATTTGATTAGTAGTTAAGCAATGAACATATAAACACAAAGGTAAAATACGAACAAATAGGTGCTTGATGATCCCTGCAAAAGGCAAACCCAAAGATGAGAGGGAGAGGACTAAGATGTGATCTTGTTAGTATGCAAGAATGCAAATGATATGTGGGATCTTAGGGTTAAAAGTTAGGGTATGACAGATGCCCCTATTTAAGTTTATTCAATTTGGAGATATGAAGATTGAAATTTTTGTCTCGACAAGATTGAAGAGACTTAAATACCAAAGACCCAATTTTTGGCCCTAAGATACTACAAAATGCTTATGATATGATATGAATGCAGACAAGGATCTCTATGGGGGAATAACGCCACAAGAAACAAAGAAATGCTGGAGGGAAGAAAATACTGAAATTCCGCAGGGGAAATAACAGTTTCCAAAGGGGGAAAAACACAACTTGGGACAAACCAAGTTCCACAGGATAACGACTCGGTTGGGGAGTAACTATTGTATTGGAAATAAACGAACCAAAGGCCTAACGGGGGAAGACTTATTAACACAAGACTCCCTCGGAGGAAAGAAATATTACCTAACTATCATCCAAGTGATAGCTTAACAAAATTAATAAGCAAAAGGAAAGATTACCAACTACCATCCAGGTGATAGCTTAACAAAGGTAATCAACCAAAGGTAACATGAGATATTACCTAACTATCATCCAAGTAATAGCTTAGCAAAGGTAATAAGCAAAAGAAAAGATTACCAACTATCAGCCAAGTGATAGCTTAACAAAGGTAATCAACCAAAGGTAACATGAGATATTACCTAACTATCAGCCAAGTGATAGCTTAACAAAGGTAATAAGCTCAAGGAACCAAATTCAACACAGAAATAAATTGGAGAGAAACAGTCAAAGAAGACTCAACCCAATGGGGAAACAAACTCAATTGGGGGTTAATTCCATCCAGATAATGAACTAGAAAGGGGAACTGAAACAAAACCTTCCACGAGGATCAAACTCAGTGGGGAATTAGAGAGGATAAACTCTTTCTGCTTAAGGTCAACACTCTATTAGAGATAAGACACACATACTCTGTAGGGGAAAAATCATCACCGGAGAGTGGGGAAATAATCAAATAAAAATGCAAGATGCACAAATAATCATCATGATGTTATGCCTATGTGTTATGAATATGTTGACAAAACAGGTACAAAGGGCTAGAATGACAACACAGTACAACCAAATAATTGGATGATCTCAACAAGATGTATATGCTACCAGGGATCTTGCTAGAGATTCTACCAAAGATAAAACTGCTTTGAAAGATCATAAGCACATCAGAGGAGGTAAATCCTGATAGAAGGCCAAAAAAGTCCTTCTGGAAAGAGAAAAAGATATTGCTTGGAAACCCAAAATATTTTAGAATCATGAACTTCATTTTGACGGGGGGTTTGCCGGGAATAAAGGACATCCGACCAAACTTCATGTTGACGACCTACTAGGGACCTCAATATCGATTCTGTCATTCCCACAAACTTGTGTTTGGGAAAATGATGTTCTTGGATACATGAAACAAATGGAAATCCTATCTTGGGTCCATTGATCTCCGATATTCAAGATGTTACCATCCTTGAGATTTTTGTTAACATTCCTCTCTTGTATTCACAAGTCGAGGAAAAATATATTTTCTATAATGTTCAAAACATGATTGTTTATATATCTTTTGTTTCAAAAATTATTTTCAGAAATAAATGAAATTCCGTAAACTTAAACAAGATAAGAATAGTAAGAGAATGGGCTACATTGAAATACAATGACCATTATTCTCCCTATCAACTTTGAATTCCGCTATGTTCTGAACTTCGGTCGAGGATAACTAAATGAGAATCTTTGATATGCACCATTGCTTCAAAGGATCAAGTCTGGCCAAATTCAGTTACTTTCCATAATCCCTAACTTTTGCCTAGATTGCCTTTCGGGTTCAATCTACCGGTATAATTATTTTTTGTTTATGTCTCTATCTTTTGCCTGGACCGCCCTTTCGGGTTTTCAATCCACCGAGACACTCGTTTTTGCCTAAGCCGTCCTTTCGGGTATTCAACTTAGCAAGTTATTCTTTTATTTTTTAGGCGAAGTATTTCTTCACTGTATCGACATTCACAGGATGAGGGAGCTCCTCACCATCCATAGTTGTAAGAATCAATGCACCACCTGAGAAAGCTTCCTTAACAACATATGGGCCTTCGTAATTAGGAGTCCACTTGCCCCTAGAATCAATGTTGAAATACAAGATCTTCTTGAGTACGAGGTCACCTTCTCTGAATACGCGAGGTTGAACCTTCTTCTCAAATGCTTTCTTCATTATCTTTTGATATAATTGGCCATGACACAAAGTTGTCATTCTTTTCTCTTCAATCAAATTCAACTGATCATATTTTTTTGACACCATTCAGCCTCAGACAATTTGGCTTCTACCAAGACTCACATTGATAGGATCTTAACCTCTATATGGAGCACTGCTTCCATGCCATAGACAAGAGAGAAAGGGGTTGCCCTTATTTAAGTGCAGAAGGATGTACGATACCCATGCAAAGAAAAAGGGAGCATCTCATGTCAATCTTTGTATGTCACAACCATCTTCTGGATAATCTTCTTAATATTCTTATTTGCAACTTCAACATCTCCATTCATCTTAGGTATGTAAGAAGAAGAGTTGTGGTGTTCAGTCTTGAAGTTGCCACAAAGCTCTTTCATCATCTTACTATTCATGTTTGATCCATTTTCAGTAATGATCTTACTTGGAACACCATATCGATAAATAATTTGATTCTTGATAAATCTGACCATAATCTGCGTTGTCACATTAGTGAAAGATGCCACTTCAACCCATTTGGTGAAGTAATCAATAAATACTAGAATGAAACGATGTCTGTTAGAAGCTTTGGGTTCAATCATACCAATCATGTCGATTCCCGCTTCAACTCATTTGGTGAAATAACATTGAGAAGTGTCGGAGGCACCTGAATCTTATCAACATAAATATGACATTTATGGCACGTCTTCACATATTTACAACAATCAAATTCCATTGTCAGCCAATAGTAACCTGCCCTTAACATCTTTTTAGCCATTGCATATCCATTGGCATGAGTACCAAAGGATCCTTCATGAACTTCTTGCATTAACATGTACGCTTCGTGTCTATCCATGCATTTGAGCAAAACCATTTAAAAGTTTCTCTTGTACAACACATCTTCATTCAGAAAGAAATTTCTAGCCAGTATTCTCAAAGTCTTCTTATCTTTGCTGGATGCCCCAAGCGGGTATTCCTGACTTTGGATGAAACACTTAATATCATGATACCAAGGTTTATCATTTGTAACTTCTTATGTTGCAAATTCATGAGCAGGCCTATCAAGGCGCATAATTATGATATTTGGCGCTTCACTCCAACGATTTACTTTATACATAGAAGATAAAGTAGTCAAATCATCTGCCATCTGATTCTCTTCACGAGGTATATGATGAAATTCAACTTTATTGAAGAAAGTCAACAACCTCCTTGCATAATCTTTGTAAGTAATCAAACCATGGTGATGAGTCTCCCATTCTCCTTTAATCTTATTAACCACCAAGGTTGAATCTCCATATACATCAAAGGTCTTAATCCTCAAATTAATGGCTTCTTCAAGACCCATGATACAAGCGTCATACTCTGCCATGTTATTCGTACAATCAAACATCAATCTTGCAGTGAAAGGGATGTGATAACCATGGGGAGTAATGATGATTTCCCGAATTCCATTACCATAAGCATTAACAGCTCCATCAAACTCTAAACCCCATCGGAATCTAAGCTCTGGTCCTTCTTCAGGTAACGGTTCATCACTATCTTTAGCTTTTAAGTACATGACATCTTCATCAAGGAAGTCAAACCTGATGGATTGATAATCGTCGATCGGCTGGTGAGCCAAATGATCCGCAAGAATGCTTCCTTTAACCGCCTTCTGAGTACGACACTCAATATCATATTTCGATAATAGCATCTGCCAACGAGCAATCCTTCCAGTCAAAGCAGGATTTTCAAAAATGTATTTATTTGTATCCATTTAGGATATCAACCAAGTGGTGTGATTAATCATATACTTGCATAGACGTTTGGAAGCACATGCCAAAGCACAACAAGTCTTCTCGAGCATGGAATACCGAGATTCATAATCTGTAAACTTCTTACTCAAATAGTATATGACATGCCCTTTTCTATCAGTTTCATCTTGTTGTCCAGGAACCCACTAACTTGTTTTTATGTCTTTGGTGTAGGCATTTCTCGAATGGCTTTGACTTTATTAGGATCTACTTCAATATCTTTCTGGATGACAATGAAACCCAACTGCTTTCCTGAACGGACACCGAAAGTACATTTATTAGGATTCAAGTGGAGTTTAAACTTTCTCAACCGCTGAAACAACTTCAACAAATACTCAATATGATCTTCTTGTGCAATCATATGATCACTAACTTCCAATTCTTCACAAACATTAGCTTTTGATGGAGAGTCGACTTCATTACCCCAACTTCATGAATCCATGGATGACCCAGGATACAACTATAGGTGGGATGAATATCCATCACTTCAAAAGTGATCTAAAATAAGCACGGACCTACCTTCATTGGGAGATCAACTTCCCTAATTATGGTCTTCCTCGAGCCATCGAAGGCTTTCACAACAACGCCATTAAACCTCATCAGAGCACCTTGATAAGAAAGCTTGGACAAAGTGGACTTTGGCATAACATTGAGAAGAGCCAGTGTCCACCAGCACACCAGCATATTGGACAGGGAATCTTCTTGACAGCTCATGGAAATGTGCAGAGCCAAATCATGGTTCCTCCCTTGCTCTGTGTAAGACCCCAATTTTAACCTTAAGATCCCTCATGCTATCTCATCATATGCATTAGCTTTATGATCACACCCTGGCATCCTCCTAACCCCCCATTCATTGGGTTTACATTGAGATACATCACCAAACACATTTTATTGTATCGCACTTTTTTTCTTCTTTGTCTACTAACAAAAATACCAAAAATATGTCTATGTATAACTTTGTTTTTTTGTAGGTAGTATGTGCATCCACCAATGCCTCATCAAGCTCACAACTAGGGTTTGAGACCCTTAGTGCAAAGAGTTCAATCAAGAGATGGTTAAATATGGTTCTAGACATCATATATGGATCCCTATTTTCTTCATTTATCATTCGGATGAAGAAATCATCAAGAGTTTGAAGCTTGTTTGCCTTGGAAACCCTAATTCATCTGGTTATCTTGTGTAACTTCCTCAGCAGGTTTCTTCAACAATTAGTCAAATTCATCAAGGGATACTACATTTCACATCATCTTATGCATATATTATCCTCCACGAGTCCAAGAGATCAAGATAACTTCAAGTTTGCAAGTTGGTTTAAAGAGGTTGAGTAGAGAAAGTCAACTAGTCAAAACTGGGGTTCCCTAGGCCCTATCTCCTACATTTTTTGTCATATGAAACTGATTACAAGATAAACTTTACTCCTTATGACATTTAAAACAACTTTCATGTTGACATCAAGATTTATTTTTGCTTGGAAAGTCATTGTTTATGGTGAAACATTATAGGTCATTTTGTCTGTGCCCTAGTTAGGAGGTCAACTTCCAAGGACCATAATTTGCTAAATTTTTATGAGATGAAGGTCATCCAAGTTCCATGATCAGTTTCAAGATGTGATATCTAACTTTTATTATTTAAGAAATGTCAAATTTAACTTGCAAGGGCATGTCCCAAGAGGAAATATTATAGGTCATTTTGGGCCATTACAATTGAACAAGCAATTTTCCTCAACTTCTAAAATTCATAACTCCCTCATGAAAAATCCAAATGAGGTCAAATTTGTGACCAAATTGAATATGGATGAAATAGCTACAACATTTATGGAGGAACCATTTCCATTTGAAGCTCATAGTAAAATTTATTCAAGATGGAAGAAGTAATCATTTGACTTGGTACTTAGAAAAATTTCCATTATATTTGATTTCTCAAATTTCCACCTCAAAATTAATCATGATCCAAGCTCCAAATGGAAACGTATTCCAAATCAAAGTTGTTCCCCTTGATGTCACCTTTCCAAAACATCCAAGAACACCTCATTTGGACTAAGATTGAGGGACTTGCGCATGGTTCCTTTCATAGGTTTGTTTTGGCAAGATTTGAATTCAATTATCCATTCCCTTTTGCATGCTTACATGTTATTGCTGCAGGGTCAATTATCCATTCCCTTGCCTATTTAAGCAACTGCGTTGCATCAGAACTTCACACACCTTGCCCAAGATTTTCCAAGTGATCCCAGAACCTCACACCATAGAATTCTTTGAAGGTTTCTTTGAAATCGAGTTTGAATTTCACCTTCTGTTTTGAGATTCAAACTCCAAGGATTCATTGCCTTTTTCATCTCAATTGGTCACTGCAAACAAGAGGAGGAAGAACCCAAAAAATTCAGATCAAGATCAAGTCAGATTCAAGCTACCCGAAGGTGATTTTTCAGGAACTTTGAGCTTTCGATTATCTCTCATTTCTTTACCATTCTCTTTGATTTTTGGTTGGCTGAAGTTCTATCAACGTAGGCAACAAGATTGAGTTACTTTGAGGTCAAATCAAAGCAACTCAGATCATGAACCTCAATTTTCAAATCTATGTATCTTTCAATATACTTGGAATTGGATAAAGTGGAGGTCAGATTCGAGCTCCTAAGCATTTTTCCTTTAAAATCATGTCCTTACTTTTCATTTTTGTGGCGGTGTATGGTGGACCAGTCCGGTGAGGTCCACCGGAGAAGATGGATGGAGCTAGGGCTTCGGTGGTGTGCTGGTTTTACCCAGACCATCTGATCATGTATCCACGTTCTAATCCTGGCCCTTGCTTTTGAATACCACACGTGTGATGAAGTTGACTGAGGCGTTTGATGGAAGCGCGCGCTTAGCCATCACATCTGCCACCTCAATTAATGAGGGAGATCTGATGGCCCTTCATTTTTGACATTTTCTTATTTTTCATTTAATTGCCTTATTTTGTTTAATTCATAATAAATCTATTTTTAATCCAAAAAATATGGGACTTTCACCAAAAATATTTAAATATTTTTCTCTTCCATATTCTGAATTAAAATCATTTTTTGGATAAATTTTGGTATTTTTAATGAATTAAATTTTTTTGTGCATATTTTTAATTGCTTAAAAATACTTCTGACTTTTTAAAAATCATGAATTTTTTTGTCTAAGGTCCTTTGACCTTGTTTGACCTAGGATAAATCCCTTGGCCATTTATTTGGTGTTTTGAAGGGATTTGAGGTTTTCTCCAAATAAAAATGCATTTTAATTCATTTTTTAATTGATTAAATGTTTAAAAATTATGTGGAACCGTTTTTATGGTTTTGTGGTATTTGACTTTCTGTTTGGGCCTTGGTCATGATTGATTTAACTTTTGTTAGATCAAAACCATTGGATTTAGGGGATTGATGAAATGTACATTTCATCTCCCAAAATAAATGGATGGTTTTGATCAGATGAAATTCCTCTCATGATCAATTTTTGTTTCTCTTTCCCCTTCCCCCTTCATCTTCATCCTTATTCTTCCCTATTCCCTCATTCGACCAATGAAATCTCTAATGTCTAAATGCTAATTGATTCATCAATGACCTTATGTCAGATGAATCAATACAAGTATGACTGAGATAGGTCCCTCCCATTTTCTTTTAGTGTGTGGTATGTTTTAGGAGTTTGGTTCTTTGTACCAAATCTCTAACATGCATTAACACCTATATTTTTATTGCCCGACCTCAGATAGTTGTGACTTCTACATAAGTCCAATTACGATTGCTTAACATAGAGCTAAATTTGACCCTCAAGGCATATCATTCTAGTAAGTGAGACTCTAAGTCTCCCATTATTCATGGAATTGTGTGGAGACTTGAACTTTTTTCCTTTCATGGGAGCTAGTGGCATACTTGTCGAATTATCCAAGTTGGAGCCCTTCTCATGGAAGATGTCTTGGTTCAAGGATCCATACTTGTGAATGAATGATTGAGTATTCTCCAAAGAATGACTTAATCAATTAAAATTCAACAGTAACATTTGACTAACCATTGACTAACTCTTATTCATTTTTGCTTTTACTTTCAAGTCATTTACTTTATGCAATTTAAATTTAAGTCACTTATCATTCATTGTCATTTACATTTCATACAATTTGTTTATGTTTAAGTCCTTTTTTCACTTTGATCACTTGAGCCATATCTTGTGATTGTATATATTATTGTGTGTTTTGATTTTGTTTATGGTCTTAGGACCCTAAAACACCTAATAACAACAAAAACTCTAAAAAACATTTGGTGGACTGTTGGGACTTGATCTGAATTTTAGACTTAAAATTAGGCAACATTAACTGTGCTAAAGGACTTGGTCAATACCTACATTTTGAGACTGAGTTATCTTTGACAGTGACTTTCATCTGATGCAAGACTTGAGGATTTCTTTGATTCATCTGCTACTTTGTCTTTGTGCTTAATTGTTATTTTGTTATGGTTCATGTTTGATGTTTTGTTCTAAGTTGATCAAGGAATATTTCATCTGATACACTAGAAGACAATGAAGACTACTAGCTATTGGAATGCTTGCTTGGATGTGGCTATTTTTATTTGATGCCTTAATATTTATGATGTCTGGATATTTCTTATTGCTTGGTCAAAGTCAAAGGAAAATAGGTCTCTATATGACATTCTTGTCTGTTGGATTGCATCCCATTGGTCAGATCTTTTCAACTCTTAACTTTTAAATTTGTGCTTAGGATAGCCTCTTCATCTCCCCCCACTTCTTAAATTTCACAACTTCTCCCTCTTTTCAAAAATCTCCTTTGCTTGTTTTCTAACTTAGACATGTTTTAACAATTACAAAATTTGGCCGTATGCCATTGAATTTTTAAACTTTTTCTTAAATCAAACTTGTAAATAAACTTCACCATATTGGCCTTAATTTTTAAAAGACAAAAAGAGTTAACTACCCAATTCAAAACTTTGGCATGTTGTGCCCTCTTCTTAAACTTTTGTTAAAATCAATTCATCAACTCATTTGAATTTTTTACCACGAACTACGAGGTTTTGATCCCTCATTTTATGTTGGTACGTAGGCACAAGACCAAAGGTCTTGTCAAACACAAAATAATAATCAATGCCTTATTTTCTCATCCCCACACTCTTTATTTTATCAAACATTATTTATACCCAAAAACATATGCTCACAAAAAAGGAATACCTAGGACACTTTGGGTGCTAACACCTTCCCTCTGTGTAACCAACCCCCTTACCTGTAATCTCTGGTATTTTATTAGTTTTGATTTGAAAACTTCTTATTTTTTGGTTTTGTTTGTACTTTTCCCTTTTACTTTGGAAACAATAAAAGCGAGGTGGCGACTCTGGTTTTATTGACGTCAATTTTATCCATAGCTTGATGGTCATGAATTTACCGCGACACTTGGGCAATTCTCCATCACTAAAGCTCAGGTTGTTACATGCAGTAATTTTGGCCACAATGCCATCAAACTGATCAATCATTACATCGTGATCCACATAGGCTTGCTCCAGGACTTTCTGCAAAGCCTCTCGGTAAGCTTATGAATTCATCAGCAGAGATAAGACGGATACCTTTGACGGGGTGTGCAATAATTGATCCACCATATTGAAATCACTTCTCTTAATCAACTTAAACACTTCATCTTGGTCAACATTATGATCCACACCGCTAGGCTGGCCATACTGCATAACATAAGTTTTTGCTTGAGTTGGTTTCCCTAGCAAGGTATCTTCAGTTCTTTTGGGAGTTGCGGAAGCAAATACTAGACCACTTCGGGTCACACGGCTTACATCAGCAATGTTCACAATAGAAGAAAAGGAAGGAATATGGACTTCTTTACCATCTTCCAACATGGTAGCATTGTACTTGTAAGGAACAACTTTATCAGACTCATTATATGCAATCAAAATTGGTTCTGGGATATTAAAACGGGGAATTATGATGTTTAGCTCATGCTCATCTTCATCCATATCCCTCGTGATCTGAATAAGATATTGATCCAGCATCTCTCGGAAGTCTCTTTTCACCACAACACACCCTCGAGGGTTTCTCGAACAAATGTGCCAAGAAGCATGGTCATGCTCATAATAACTCAGCTCGCACAAAGTTGCATGCATCTCGACCAAGGATCTTCTGATTAGATTGACATCAAAAATCATATTCACAGTTGCACCACCATGTTTAGGTAACAAATTGACTTGCAGATTGGGACTAGATTCTTCAAAAGACAAAATACCTCTTTGCATTAATATTCTCACCTCATCTTTTAAAGGGAAACAATTTTCAATATCATGAGCGGGTGCACCTTGATGGAATGCACAATGATGATCAGGTTTATACCACCATGGAAGCTCTTTCATAATAGCTGGTGGAATTCTTGTTTGTACCAAATTATTTTGTATCAAAGCAGGAAATAATTCCGCGTAGGACATCGAAATTGGATCAAATTATGCAGATCTCTGGATACGATTTTATTGATGTTGTTGATTCTATTGATTGGTACGTTATTGAAAACATAGTTGATAACTTGGTGCTATTTGAACAACTGGAGTAGGATTAATAACTAGAGTAACTGATGCCACATGCTGATGACGTCGGTTGTTTCTCAGAGATCTCATACACTTCTCTTGCAAAATAGCATTAGCATTATGTTCCTTCTTCTTGGGAAAACCATGCCCATACCTTCTGGAACTGTCAGACGAACCACCTTCTTTCAATCGTCATTCACGAACAAATTCTTCTAATCTCACTCCCATGTTTACCATCTCGGTAAAATCACTAGGAGTACTAGCAACCATTCAGTCATAATAAAACAGACTCAATGTCTTCAAAAATAGCTTTGTCATTTCTTTCTCTTCTAAGGGAGGACTGACCTGAGCAACAATCTTGCGACATCTCTGCGCGTACTCTTTGAAAGTTTCTTTATCCTTTTGGGACATAACACAGGGTTGATCTCTGACCGGCACCATGTCAACATTATACCTGTAATGACGAACAAAAGCCTCTCTTAGGTCGTTGAAAGTTTGGATCTAGGTGCTATCAAGTCCCATGTACGATTTCAAAGCAGCACGAGTCAGACTGTCTTGAAAATACTGAATCAACAGTTGATAGTTATTAGTTTGAGTCGACATCTTGCGAGCATACATCACCAAGTGACTCATAGGACAAGAGTTACCTTTATACTTCTCGAAATATGGAATTTTAAACTTATGAAGAATCTTCACATTAGGAACTAGGCACAAATCATGAGCATTTTTCCCATACAATTCTTTTCCCCTCAAGGCCTGAATCTCTTTCTGCATAGCTTGAAACTAATCTTGGAACTCATCCATCCTTTCATAGACACAAACAGTTTCACTCTGTTCAGCATGGAAAATAGGTTCTTCAACATAAGGAGCAGCATGGAGCACAAGAGGTGGTATAGACATAACCGATTGAGCCATAGGAATTTCAACAACAGGTTGATACCCTTCATGCACAGAGTTAAGGGGCATTCCCCAAGGGAAGACATGAGTCATATGGTGATGCGGAGCACTGACTGGAGTAACAGAAATGGGCGTAGAGACAATTTCAGAAATCATAGTCCTCTGAAGTGGAGTCTGAGGAGGAAGAGGAGGAGGAGACTAATTCAGAGTAGCCACCAGAGTGTCCATCACAATAGTGAGCCTTTCATAATTGTCCCTCAAAGTAGTCACCTCTTCACGGAGTTCATGATTCTCTTGCTCTATATGATCCATCTTCTTCAGTTGATTAGCACGATTGTTGTACTGGTGAGATAACTTGTCTGACCGAAGGCCAAGAAAGGAAGAAATAAGATCCCTAGAAAACTTACTCAAAGCAAGACAAAAATGAAACATGATGCATGATATACAAATGCAAAATGTGATTTTTTTCAAGGAAATTTTAAGACATAAAACAAATTGCAAACATCATAAAGGGAACAACACATTTTGAAATATTGAAAATCTCATTTTATTAAAAATATGAAGGATTACAATCTGAAATAAAATTTCAATGATCATAAACAGAAAGAAACTAGATCTATGGAATCATGTCCTATGGCGACCCCACTCCAAGATGATACTTCTTGCGAAGTCTTTTGATCGCCCTTTCAAAGTTGCTTTTCATTGCTTTCTTCTCCATCACGAGCTGGTCTACAATGCCTTTCCAAACACCAGAAGTAGTAAGTGTCATACCCCAATTTTGTCCGGGCATATTTAATTTTTTCATACAATCGATTTCGTTTTTATTTTTGCATCATATGCATAGCATGACACACATTCCATCATGAATAACACCTAAAATGTCAGTCAGAATGAATTTATTGAAAATACAGACCAATCAGTTGAATCATTTCTCAAGAACAGGCAAAATCAGCAATGACTGTTTCGGTTATATCTTGACCCGCCTGAGCCTTTTAACCGATACAAAATTATTTCAGAATTTGAGGAAAGACTGTATTTTTTTTAATAAGTATGTTTTGTCCTGACAATTTTAGTGTGATTGATTTAATTTTCCGAGCAAATTTATACTCGTTTTCTATTTCTAATTGGTCAATATTTTTGGTTAGTTATTTAAATTAAAGTAATTAGAATGTATTTAAATTAAATATTAATTAGATTTTCTTATGTTTTTATTTTCTTAAATAAATAATAAGTAAAAAAAAGATATATATTTTGTGCATTGGATTCCTGACAGCTCATTCACCCTCTCCACTCACGTGTCACTCACTCATAATTCCACTTCTTTCCCCTCACAAATCCCATTTTCAACAAACTTTTCCACTCTCTGAAACGTCTCTTTTCTCTCTCATACCTCCACTCACTAAATACTCACCTCAGATCACTACCTCACACTCACCTCTCCAACAGAAAGAAATAAGAAAATAAAAAAACTTTTCCTCTTCACATTCCTCACTCTCTCACACGCATCTCACCCTTTCTCATCCACCTCTCTGAAAACGAGAAAAGAAAAATCCTGTTCATCGTCCTCTTCATTCGCCATCTACGATCCTTCCACCGCTAAATCCGCCGTGTGACCACTCTCTCATCTCTCACCACTTCACCTTTCCCAGCAAACACCGGTCACCATACAACGCCACTCTCAAAAAACCCATCAACTACACAAAACCCTCTACCCTTCTTCCAAAACCGTGAACCCTGCCGTCATCGCTTTCACAACCGTTGACCGCGATTCACACAAACTCACTTCTGTCTTCCGCCATTCAACCTATCTGCACCGTAGCTCCACTCCATCAAAACCCCCATCTTCAACCTCAAACACCATTACAACAATCGCCGCCGCCCTCTTTTTCTTCTTCTCCGCAAACCATCTCCGTCAAACACCACCACCGACGCGTACTTTCCTCCGTTTCATAACATCCAAGATCCAACGCAGTCACAACAATCGCTTCACTCTTCGTCACCGTACAACCTTTTTTCCATATTTCCACTACATCACAACAACAAACTCAGGATAGCAGTGACCAAAAGTTTTTTTGGTTTTGTTGACTAGAAGTTTGTAAGCACGGCTGTATGTTGGATTCGAAATTGAAGTCGAATTCGGGTCCGGTTGCGATATCGTTGGATTCCATTTCGTTCTTTTATTAAACACCAAATACAAGATGCAACAACATGGTACAACAGCGGTGTCGATGGTAATATTTCTGGTTTTCGTGTGTCTTAGCGTTATAGATCGTATTCGAATTTTGATTTGATTACACTGTTTGGTATTCGACATTAACAATGTAAGGTTGAAAGCATTGTGTCATTTTGATTCATTTATAATTCTGGATTTATGATGTTAGATTTAATATAGTGTTAGTCTTGAGCATGTCCGGCAATTCGTGTGTTCTACTGCATTGTCAGTTCTTCTTAATGTTGCCTAGTGCTGTAGGTTTTGAGGAGTGAATTTCGGTGTTTATTTCGATTCATCTTGTGATGTAGCATTCCTCTTGGATGTAAATACTGTAAAAAAAATTAACAGATTTGTCATGCTATGCCTTTGCGTTTCGGTTCTGTGTCAATCCCGTAATTTCTTTAACATTTTGATTTAAGTTTGTGTAAATATTGTACTGTCCATCCTCTCAATTGCGTCTTCAATTTCAATATTGCTTGGTAATTGAGATTGATAATACTGGAAATATTGTGGTAATTACCAGGTATTCATTTCGGTTATCCGGCGTGCGTATCGAATTGGTTTAAACCCGAATATCAGGATTCAAATGCAGTTATGCTCTGGTTTGGTTTGTTTTGTTCAGCTTGCAATATGATGAGTTGTTGCGGTTTGCAACATTCAATTTTTTAAGGCTGTAAATATGTATCAGTATTATGCATTGATTCTTTACGGCTATGCCTCACCCTTTCCGTTTCAATATTAATTTATGATTGATATTGATGCTTGAATGCTATAAAAATAAGTTTTAATAATGGTTTTTTAATGTGTCAAAGCAATTCATATGTTGTTGGAAAGCATAGATAAAAAGGAATTTTATTTGAGCTGAAGTGTGAGCTTGAATTTTCTTTGCAGTAGTATGAATTCTATTTAAATGAAAGGTAGTTATAATGTGGAAAAATACCAGCCCATTTTTAAAGAGTGAATAGAAACATATAGCTTGTCTGTTTTTTTTATGAGCTTCATGAGCATGAATCACTTTGAAAAGCCAAGATTCTTGGAAAGCCACTGTAAATGAAATAAGGTTGAATTGTTGTTACATTTAAATTGGATTTTTATGTGGATTCGACAAATTCATGTCGTTATACCATCAAAGTTTTAATACATTAATTGTATATTTTCATCGCGTTTCGATCTCACATACGACATTCCAATTTCATTGTCGCTATGTACAAACCGGTTTTGGAGCACATTGTGACCAATTTCATTCAATCCATTAAACTAACATTGCTAGTTATTTTTTATCACTTTTAATTAAATTAAGTTGAATTTTGATTAATTAGTTAATTCCGATTAATTAAAATTAATTAACTTAATTAGTTTCATTCAATTCCAAACCAATTTCAAAAAGCACATTCCACAATTCTCGATTCAAACATCGAGCCCATTTTAAAAACACCCTTGTAAGTCGATTGCTCTTCGCATCGCCATCAACCTCACATAGCTTACTCTTGGGCTTTCTTACAATGAGACCTATTTGGTTATTGATTAATCGAGTAGATGAATAATACACTAAATAAAATTCATTTCATTCATAAACACGAATTCAAACCACTTTTCAAACCACTCAATTTCAAAAGAATTTTCTCTTTAAACATAAACTTGGGATGAAAAGGAGATAGGAAGCGTTCGCTTCACTATCTATAAGGCGCTTGAATAATTGGCGTACGCCATATTGCCCAAGTTCTTGTCATCCGATTAAAGCATTCAAATCACATTTTCTAAATCAACTACAAATTCTACAACCATTTAATTCTAAATTTCCGATAATAAAAGGATAGGAGGCGTACGCCTCACTATCTTTCGATTATTCGAATAATTGGCGTACGCCATATTGCTCGAATCTTCGTCGTCAATTTAAAACCACAATCGAATAAACTCAAATCACATTTTAGATCAAACACAGTTTCAAGATCAACTTTATAACTTAAACTTCAATAGAGAATGGGAGGCGTACGCCTCACCATTCCTTGATTATTTGAATAATTGGCGTACGCCACATTGCTCAAATCATCGACCTTTCAAACCTCACCAATTCAAAATTCAAATCACATTTTCTAAATCAACTACAAATCCTAAATACATTTAATTCTAAATTTCCGATAATAAAAGGATAAGAGGCGTACGCCTCATCATCTTTCGATTATTCGAATAATTGGCGCATGCCACATTGCTCGAATCTTCGTCATCAAATATTAAACGCAATCGAATAAACTCAAATCACCCTTTAATATCAAATCCAATTTCAAAATAAAATGTAACTTAAACTTCAATAGGGAATGAGAGGTGTACGCCTCACCATTCCTTGATTATTCGAATAATTGGCGTACGCCACATTGCTCAAACTATCAATCCAAGCCTATTCAAATACAAACTATTTTCACAAATCACATGCAAACATCTAAACATATCTTTTACAATTTAAACCTCAGATGATAAGAGATAGGAGGCGTTCGCCTCGCCATCTCTCGATTATTTAAATAATTGGTGTACGCCATATTGCACAAATCATCGACTTCCGACTAAAACACGCTAAATAAACTTGGATAAGGGAATAGGTGGCGCACGCCTCATTATTCTTTGAATAAGCAAGTAGGAGGCGTACGCCTCACTACCGTGCATATTCGACATCCGCAAACGAACTTTCAAAAATAATTCAAACGAAAAGGGAGTAGAAGGCGCTCGCCTTATTATTCCTCGAAGGAATTGAATGATTGGTGTACACCACATTGCTCAATCTTTCGTCGTTCTTGAAAAAACATCTCAAACACATTAAATCTAACTTCTCGCCTCCGAGCGATCGAAACCAATCAACAATCAAACCCAAACACATCAGTTCGACTTGTCACCCCCGCGTGACCAAAACCCTTTCAAAAGAACACTGTCAATCGTTTCTAATGCGCACAACAAACCAGTGCTAGAGCCTCCACCGAGAGTAGACAAGCCAGCGTTTAGCCGTTAGAACGCCGACCTACACAGTCGTTCATCAAACAAAACACACCAAATATTCGTAGTAGCCCGAACTACGAATGCTCTGATTTCCTTATTGCACTATAAGGATACGTAGGAAGGAGATTGTTGTATCTTCGCGAGCACACTAATAAAAAACCTCACATTTTCCCTCCTGAGGTCTTCATCCATATCTATCATCAATTCTAATTACTCGAAGCAAGCGAATAACATTCCATTAACAGTCAAATAGCAATATCAGACTAAAAGGTTCCCGTTGAGTACAACGGACATGAGGGGTGCTAATACCTTCCCCTCGCGTAATCGACTCCCGAACCCGAATATGGTTGCGACGACCATTATTCTTATTTCTAAAGGTTTTCTCGATATTTTCCTATTCCTTCATTAGGAATAAATAAAGTTCAGTGGCGACTCTGTTTCGAACAACATTTTTTCCGCGTTCCATCGCGAGGGATCGCATTTTTGAGGTGCGACAGACTGGCGACTCTGCTGGGGACCCTGCTCCAAGCAAGAGAGAGTCTAGCCTAACATAGTCTGATTTTGCTAGGACTGTTAGAAGATGTTCTTATCTTCCATGCTTGTTTCTCTGTATTTTATTATGTTGCTTGTATGTAATGTGTTTTAATGCTTTGATATGGGACTTGGTGTATGCTTGAGATAAGCTCCATACCCGAGCTTCGAGAAGAACTTAGAACCCGGAGTTGTGTAGTATTGAACCGAGGGGTGTACACCTCATTGGGACAATACGAAGACTCCACCTAGAGTAGATCTGTTTGGAGTTTCCATCACAATGTGGCTAGCCCATTATTGTGGGGAAATTTTAAATACGATCCGTGACTCTAGGGACCTCGCCTTAAATCCAAGTTTTGTTTTCATGATTGGTGATTGTGTAGTATTGAACCGAAGGGTCTACACCCTGTTCGAACAATACGAGAATCCCACTTAGATTAGATCATTTTAGAACTCCCATCACGATGTGTCTAGCCCACCATTGCGAGGAAGTTTTGAACTTGATCCGTGAGTCTAAGTTCCTTCCTCGAAAGCATAACTTTAGAACCTACCTTTGGGGAATTTCTAATCAGAGAAACCTGTGCTTCTCCCTGTTATCCCGATGTACTCGACATGTGGATAATTTTGAGTCTGTATTCCTCTACGAAGAACATGACAAAACTTCATGCATTTGCATATCATAAACATGCATTGCATATCATCTTCCAGAAACAAAAACTTACACCATACTCTACCAATACCTTGTAATGCTGACTACTCGACACCGGTACGAAACACGCCGCAACTACAAGATGACACTCGAACAGCTTAAAGCTAATCAAGTTTCAATGAGGACCAACATTGACTCCATGCAGGAAAAGATGGATCGTTTGCTTGAGACCATGTTACTCTTGGCCCAAAAGGAGAAGGATGCTGAGACGAACGCCGAAGCCAGGAAAGTTGCTACCCAGTTTGGATCACCATCGCTCAGTATCCATGGAGTGACTGACCTTGATGGTAACCCTAACCAGCCTAGAGGAGGACCGGTCCCTATTTCGATCCCAATGGTCAATGTAAACCCCCATGAGCATTCTGCTACATCTGCTCGACATGGATCAATGATGGGCGATGAGGATCCATACAACGCCTTCTTCATGCCACAACCCACCAAACCTGCTGTTGGAGGTCTTCCTGACCCAGCTGTTGATAGACTCCATGCTTTGGAGGAAAAGTTTAAGTCCTTGGAGGTTCACACTACTCCCGGTTTGGACGTCGTTGATATGTGCTTGGTGCCAGGCCTCGTGATTCCACATAAATTCAAAGTCCCGGACTTTGACAAGTACAAAGGGATCAGTTGCCCGAGAACTCACCTCAGAGCTTACTGCCGCAAAATGGCTGCCCATATCAGTAATGATCAACTCCTGATCCATTACTTCCAAGATAGCCTCAGTGGGGCATCCTTGGAGTGGTACATGCAACTAGAGAGAGGTCAGGTCCAGTCATGGAGAGACCTTGCTGAAGCATTCCTAAGGCATTATCAGTACAATACTGATCTAGCACCCAATCGCACCCAGCTGCAAGACATGACTCAACGTAACAACGAGTCATTCAAGGAATACGCCCGATGGTGGAGAGAGCTTGCAACTCGTGTCCAACCTCCTCTCCTTGACAAAGAGCTAATTGACATGTTTATGGGAACTATGCATACTCAATACATGGAGAAAATGGTAGGATCCAGTTTCCCAACTTTTGCTGAGGTCGTCTCCGTGGGAGAACGAATCGAGAGCCAAATCAAGAAGGGAAAGCTACCTTGTGCTGCTAATGCTTCAAGTGGGATGAAGAAGCCTTATCCTAATCTCCCAAAGAAGCCAGAAGGGCAGACCAATGTCGTGATGAGAGGAGGGGGATATAGGGCACCTCCGTATACGCCTTACCCTCAGGTTGTTGTTGTCATCCCAACGCCATATCAGCCTCCACATCAACAACCACATCAGCAACAGTATCATCAGCCTTATCAACAGCCGGCTTACCAACAGTCGTATCAGAATCAACAGCAACGTGCTCCACAACAACGTCAACCTAATCAACAGAGGCCAAGGAGGCCAGAAAGACATTTTGATCCTTTGCCAGTATCATATAGCAAGATCCTCCCCTACCTGCTGAAGGATGGATCAATTGTGCTAAAGGAGATAACACCTGCAACTCCATCATATCCTCCAGGCTACGACGCAAATGCTCACTGCGAGTATCACATGGGTGCCCCAGGGCACACAATAGAGAACTGTAAGGCTTTCAAGCACAAGGTTTAAGATTTGATTGACAGTAAAGCACTTACATTCACGCCAGTGAGGCCAAACGTTGCAACAAACCCCATGTCGGTGCATGCAGAGTCGAGTGAAGCTCGAAGGTAAAGCTTCCCACCGGCCTGAACAAGCAGAACAACTCCCAACAAAGAGTCAAGAAATGAAGTCCTGTTGCTTTGAATGAAAGCAATCATTATGCCAGTTTTACCATTTTGCATTCTTGTAATTTGATCTTGTTTGTCTAAGTACTGTATGCTTTAAACATTGTTATTTGTATTTGGTCTTATTAATGGGATGATTATGCATGCTTTGAATCAATCTTTCATATTCTCTCATATTATCACATTTACAAATCACAAACACATACTTTTCCACTTCACCTCCTTTATCGCACTATTTGTTAAATGTTGGAAGGAGGATGACGAAAACAAAATACTCATAATTGATGATCGTATGCTTTCGGATAAAATCCTACTAATGGTGTATAGGCATTGTTTCAAATCCCCAAACACTGGAGAGATAAGGAGTTAATCCCTAGTCAACCACTTAGAGCCTAGAAGTAGGAGTTTCTTTCAGATCTAAAAAACCCTTACGCTTAACCTGGGGCAGGGTAGTGTTCAGTTGATTTGACTACACATACGAATTACAAAGATGAAATATCCCATACAAGGATCAATCATATGAAATTCTTCGCACACATCTTGAAGTGTCGAAGAAACCATACAAATCCAAATCTATGTCGGTCGTTCTTCAAGGACCAATGACTTGGCAGTCACAATTTCCAGAAAAAAAATCAAAAAGAAAAAGCCCACTAAGTCCAACACCCCGAAAGGAGACTTAGGCAAAAAACAGGGACAATCCCGATGGATTAAAGCTTCAACAAGCGGTCCATGCAAAAGTTAGGGATCAAAACAAAAATCGAAAGAGACAATGAAAGTCTCCAACAAAAAAAAAACAAGATTCAGTGACCACCATACCAAAATCAAAGGGTCACCGACATCTAAAAAACAAAATAAGGTGGCTGCCATTCCAAGAGGCCTTGAATCACCATCTTTATCCTTACACCTGCAAAAAACGAATGTGTGTGAATTAGCTGAACATAGGATTGGAGATCATCATGAAGAAGGGGTGGGTTAAAATAAACTTTGAGCCTTATATCCTTTTGTTTCAATAACCATGAACCAAGCCACGTTACAACCTTCAAAAGACCTAATTGAAGTAAGGTTTGTTCTGAAAGCATACTATAGCAAGGTTGAGTAAACTGACTCCTAGAGATTTGCTAATATTCTCTTCTCGCTATATCATTCACACACTATCAAAATCAAGCACCGCGTTTGGACACATGGTCCATTCGCCACACACTACCACGACACTCCAAATGAATGATTATTTTTCAAAACATGCATAGCTATTGGATTAACATCACCATTTCTTGGATAACAATTCTTAATTATCAGTCAGTACATGACATCGAGTAGATTCCAACAAGGGGCAATTCAAGAAGCACTTGATTGTTGGTGCTGACACGAATCAAGACCATCCTATGAATCAGGGGCATGGCATCATTTTGATTATGTTGACCTAAGAAGTAGTAAGTATAAGACAAATCTCCAAGCATCGGTCGATCAGGGAAAAAAACACTTCAACACTCAGTACGTCTAAGGCAAGTTCCCCAAAGGCTAATCAGGGGCAGACCATTGCAAGATTCAGGAGCTGGGAAAAACAGACTCAGACCACGTCATCGAATAACCACTCCCAAGGTTTCCTTTCAGGGAGAATGCCATTTGGTACCCTACAGTCTGGGGCAAGACAAGTTGCAAAAGGCAAATTCCCTTCATATCTTCAAGTCAGTCAAGCAAATTGCATCAGACATTACTGACTGCTGGAATTCACAACAAAAACGTCAAAAGTTCATAACAGGGCAACATCATATCTTGACAAGAATCCTTGGGGCATATCAAAGGCATAACCAACATGCGTTGATCACGTCGCTATGCTCAGTTACAGGCTGGCCATACATTTTAGAAGAAGAAATCGAGATCTTCTCAAAGACAAATACACAATATATCAACAAGAGATCAAACTTGGGGCACCAAGAGTATCCGCATCTGTCGCGTGTTCATCACATCATCAACTACCGAGTGTCGGGAAGTCAGATCCTTTCACCCATCAACAGTCCAATCTACATCGACAGTTACAAAAAACAAAGCCCACCTTGCTGGCACCCACACAAAAACAAACACAACCAACACTGGTTTCCACAAAATACATTGTCTTTGAAAAGGGGGGCCAATCCCAAATAAACCAATCATTCTTTGCATTCAAACATGCATCACATGCATCACCTCATACATAATGCATACATATCATAACACGAATCAAAATCCAAGGTTTAGTTGTGGGCATCCAGGCCAACCCTCAGTCGAGTAATTGTCATTTTTCCTAAGTAAGTTCCTACCCTGCTATCGGGCGTTCTCCATTGAGTTACATCTTTCAACCGTTTGTTGATAAGATGTTATCCTCAGCTTAGTCAAACAATGTTTCTCCAAACACTTACCTTGTTTCGCGTTGAGCGTCCCTCAATGAGTCGTTTCCTGTAACCTTTTGTTGACAGAAACTACATCTCCCCAGAGAATATTGGTTGTGCAACCTTTTGTTGTTGATACCCCAATCAAATCTTACCCAGTAATGTTCCAACACTACCCAGCAAATCAGGTTTACTGAACTTTGACAGTAAGCCTTATTTTTCCAATATTTTTCTCACTATCATCCTTTTGGTGAAAGTCCATTGAGGAATAATATTAATCATCACCCTGTTTACGATAACCGTTATTCTTTTGGTAATGGTAAATCCTTGGTATTTGTGATCTTACTGTCATCCTTTTGGTGTCGAAGATCCTTGAAGTTTTGGTCCAACCTTCATCCTTTTGGTGAATGGTGACCTCTACGATAATTACAGCCTACCGTCATCCTTTTGGTGTCGGCGATCCTTATGGTGATAAGGATCCTTGTCATTTTGGTTCAGTCATCATCTTTTTGGTGATGACGTCCAGTTTAATCTAAAATCATCCTTTTGGTGATAGAGATTACGGAGTTTGGTTTAAGCTATCATCCTTTTGGTGATGGTGACATTTGGAAAGTCCAACCCCACTGTCATCCTTTTAGTATCAGCAATATTTGAAGTTAGTGTAACTTATTATCATCCTTTTGGTGGTAACAAGTTTCGAAGTTATGATCTCACCTTCATCCTTTTGGTGATGGTGATTATTGATTCATTATCATCCTTTTGGTGATAACGAGTCTTGTTGTTTGTAGTACCTTCATCCTTTTGGTGATGGTGACTGTCGACTTATTATCATCCTTTTGGTGGTAACAAGTTTTGGTGTTTGATAATACCTTCATCCTTTTGGTGATGGTGATTGTCGACTTATTATCATCCTTTTGGTGGTAACGAGTTTTGTTGTTTAATCTTACCTTCATCCTTTTGGTGACGGTGACCATTTGAGTTATGGGCTCATTATCATCCTTTTGGTGATAACGGGTTTTGTTTTGATCTTGCCCTCATCCTTTTGGTGATGGCGATCATTGAGTTTGTTTCAGCTTATTATCATCCTTTTGGTGATAACAAGTTTTGAAGTTTTGTCCTTATTATCATCCTTTTGGTGATAACAAGTTCTGTTGTTGATCTTACCTTCATCCTTTTGGTTATGGTGATCATTTGAGTCTATTTTGACTTGTTATCGTCCTTTTGGCGATAACAAGTTTTGTCTTTTAATTATACCTTCATCCTTTTGGTGATGGTGATCATTTGAGTTGTTGACTTGTTATCATCCTTTTGGTGGTAACAAGTTTTGTTGTTTGACAATACCTTCATCCTTTTGGTGATGGTGATTGTTGACTTATTATCATCCTTTTGGAGATAATAAGTTTTTGTCTTGATCTTACCTTCATCCTTTTGGTGATGGTGATCAATTGCGTTGTATGCTTATTATCATCCTTTTGGTGATAACAAGTTTTTGTCTTGATCTTACCTTCATCCTTTTGGTGATGGTGATCAATTGTGTTGTGTGCTTATTATCATCCTTTTGGTGGTAACAAGTTTTGTCGTTTGACCTTACCTTCATCCTTTTGGTGATGGTGATTGTCGACTTATTATCATCCTTTTGGTGATAACAAGTTTGTGTCTTGATCCTACCTTCATCCTTTTGGTGATGGTGATCAATTGCGTTGTGTGCTTATTATCATCCTTTTGGTGGTAACAAGTTTTGTCGTTTGACCTTACCTTCATCCTTTTGGTGATGGTGATTGTCGACTTATTATCATCCTTTTGGTGATAACAAGTTTGTGTCTTGATCCTACCTTCATCCTTTTGGTGATGGTGATCATTTGAGTCTATGTTGACTTATTATCGTCCTTTTGGCGATAACAAGTTTTGTCGTTTGACAATACCTTCATCATTTTGGTGATGGTGATTGTTGGCCTATTATCATCCTTTTGGTGATAACAAGTTTTTTTCTTGATCTTACCTTCATCCTTTTGGTGATGGTGATCAATTGCGTTGTGTGCTTATTATCATCCTTTTGGTGGTAACAAGTTGTGTTGTTTGACCTTACCTTCATCCTTTTGGTGATGGTGATTGTCGACTTATTATCGTCCTTTTGGCGATAACAAGTTTTGTCTTTTAATTATACCTTCATCCTTTTGGTGATGGTGATTGTTGACTTATTATCATCCTTTTGGTGATAATAAGGTTTCGTTTTGATCTTACCTTCATCCTTTTGGTGATGAGGATCCTTTGAGTTGTGTGACTTATTATCATCCTTTTGGTGGTAACAAGTTTAGTTTTTAATTATACCTTCATCCTTTTGGTGATGGTGATCGTTTTGACTTATTATCATCCTTTTGGTGGTAACAAGTTTTATCTTGTACTATACCTTCATCCTTTTGGTAAGGGTGATCATTGAAGTTATTTGACTTATTATCATCCTTTTGGTGATAACAAGTTTTGTTGTTGGATCTTACCTTCATCCTTTTGGTGACGGTGATCTTTGAAGTTGATGAGTCAACTATCATCCTTTTGGTGATAGCCTTGATATTATACTCTCTATAGTGGGAAACTTTATCAGAATAACCATCCTCCTTTTGGTGACGAACATCATCCTTTTGGTGATGGAAATCTTTGGATTGTGTTTAACTTACACCCTTTTGGTGATAGCGAGATTTGTTGTCGATCTTACCATCATCCTTTTGGTGATGGCGATCGTTGTTGTATCCACTGTAACCATCATCCTTTTGGTGATAACTACTTCTGAAGCTCAGCTTATCCATTATCCTTTTGGTGATGACGATCCTGAAAATCATGGTGAATTACTATCATCCTTTTGGTGATAGCAGTTAAATCCACTTTCGTCCTTTTGGTGTCAGAAAACCAATCCCACCTTTGTCTTTACATCAATAACAACCTTCACAAGGTTTGAGTATTGACTCCAGGGTTAGAATTGTGTGAATGCTTCTACCTCTATTACCTTGATGCTGTTAGAATCCATTGCATTTTCTTTTTGCATTTCTCCATTGCATTTCAAAGGACAAAATTTGGGTTTTTCGTATTTAATTACCTTCCACCACGAATGTATGAAGACTGTCGTCATTCTTACTTTCTAGTTCAAGATAATTAAATAGGGGCAGCTGTCATACCCCAATTTTGTCCGGGCATATTTAATTTTTTCATACAATCGATTTCATTTTTATTTTTGCATCATATGCATAGCATGACACACATTCCATCATGAATAACACCTAAAATGTCAGTCAGAATGAATTTATTGAAAATACAGACCAATCAGTTGAATCATTTCTCAAGAACAGGCAAAATCAGTAATGACTGTTTCGGTTATATCTTGACCCGCCTGAGCCTTTTAACCAATACAAAATTATTTTAGAATTTGAGGAAAGACTGTATTTTTTTTAATAAGTATGTTTTGTTCTGACAATTTTAGTGTGATTGATTTAATTTTCCGAGCAAATTTATACTCGTTTTCTATTTCTAATTGGTCAATATTTTTTGTTAGTTATTTAAATTAAAGTAATTAGAATGTATTTAAATTAAATATTAATTAGATTTTCTTATGTTTTTATTTTCTTAAATAAATAATAAGTAAAAAAAATATATCTATTTTGTGCATTGGATTCCTGACAGCTCATTCACCCTCTCCACTCACGTGTCACTCACTCATAATTCCACTTCTTTCCCCTCACAAATCCCATCTTCAACAAACTTTTCCACTCTCTGAAATGTCTCTTTTCTCTCTCATACCTCCACTCACTAAATACTCACCTCACATCACTACCTCACACTCACCTCTCCAACAGAAAGAAATAAGAAAATAAAAAACTTTTCCTCTTCAAATTCCTCACTCTCTCACACGCATCTCACCCTTTCTCATCCACCTCTCTGAAAACGAGAAAAGAAAAATCATGTTCATCGTCCTCTTCATTCGCCATCTACGATCCTTCCACCGCTAAATCCGCCGTGTGACCACTCTCTCATCTCTCACCACTTCACCTTTCCCAGCAAACACCGGTCACCATACAACGCCACTCTCAAAAAACCCATCAACTACACGAAACCCTATACTTTTCTTCCAAAACTGTGAACCCTGTCGTCATCGCTTTCACAACCGTTGACCGCGATTCACACAAACTCACTTCTGTCTTCCTCCATTCAACCTATCCGCACCGTAGCTCCACTCCATCAAAACCCCCATCTTCAACCTCAAACACCATTACAACAATCGCCGCCGCCCTCTTTTTCTTCTTCTCCGCAAACCATCTTCGTCAAACACCAACATCGACGCGTACTTTCCTCCGTTTCATAACATCCAAGATCCAACGCCGTCACAACAATCGCTTCACTCTTCGTCATCGTACAACCTTTTTTCTGTGTTTCCACTACATCACAACAACAAACTCAGGATAGCAGTGACAAAAGGTTTTTTTGGTTTTGTTGACTAGAAGTTTGTAAGCACGGCTGTATGTTGGATTCGAAATTGAAGTCGAATTCGGGTCCGGTTGCGATATCGTTGGATTCCGTTTCGTTCTTTTATTAAACACCAAATACAAGATGCAACAACATGGTACAACAGCGGTGTCGATGGTAATATTTCTGGTTTTCGTGTGTCTTATCGTTATAGATCGTATTTGAATTTTGATTTGATTACACTGTTTGGTATTCGACATTAACAATGTAAGGTTGAAAGCATTGTGTCATTTTGATTCATTTATAATAATGGATTTATGATGTTAGATTTAATATAGTGTTAGTCTTGAGCATGTCCGGCAATTCGTGTGTTCTACTGCATTGTCAGTTCTTCTTAATGTTGCCTTGTGCTGTAGGTTTAGAGGAGTTAATTTCGGTGTTTATTTCGATTCATCTTGTGCTGTAGCATTCCTCTTGGATGTAAATACTGTAAAAAAAAATTAACAGATTTGTCATGCTATGCCTTTGCGTTTCGGTTCTGTGTCAATCCCGTAATTTCTTTAACATTTTGATTTAAGTTTGTGTAAATATTATACTGTCCATCCTCTCAATTGCGTCTCCAATTTCAATATTGCTTGGTAATTGAGATTGATAATACTGGAAATATTGTGGTAATTACTAGGTATTCATTTCGGTTATCCGGCGTGCGTATCAAATTGGTTTAAACCCGAATATCAGGATTCAAATGCAGTTATGCTCTGGTTTGGTTTGTTTTGTTCAGCTTGCAATATGATGAGCTGTTGCGGTTTGCAACATTCAATTTTTTAAGGCTGTAAATATGTATCAGTATTATGCATTGATTCTTTATGGCTATGCCTCACCCTTTCCGTTTCAATATTAATTCATGATTGATACTGATGCTTGAATGATATAAAAACAAGTTTTAATAATGGTTTTTTAATGTGTCAAAGCAATTCATATGTTGTTGGAAAGCATAGATAAAAAGGAATTTTATTTGAGCTGAAGTGTGAGCTTGAATTTTCTTTGCAGTAGTATGAATTCTATTTAAATGAAAGGTAGTTATAATGTGGAAAAATACCAACCCATTTTTAAAGAGTGAATAGAAACATATAGCTTGTCTATTTTTTTTATGAGCTTCATGAGCATGAATCACTTTGAAAAGCCAAGATTCTTGGAAAGCCACTGTAAATGAAATAAGGTTGAATTGTTGTTACATTTAAATTGGATTTTTATGTGGATTCGACAAATTCATGTCGTTATACCATCAAAGTTTTAATACATTAATTGTATATTTTCACCGCGTTTCGATCTCACATACGACATTCCAATTTCATTGTCGCTATGTACAAACCGGTTTTGGAGTACATTGTGACCAATTTCATTCAATCCATTAAACTAACATTGCTAGTTATTTTCTATCACTTTTAATTAAATTAAGTTGAATTTTGATTAATTAGTTAATTCTGATTAATTAAAATTAATTAACTTAATTAGTTTGATTCAATTCCCAACCAATTTCAAAAAGCACATTCCACAATTCTCGATTCAAACATCGAGCCCATTTTAAAAACACCCTTGTAAGTCGATTGCTCTTCGCATCGCCATCAACCTCACATAGCTTACTCTTGGGCTTTCTTACAATGAGACCTATTTGGTTATTGATTAATCGAGTAGATGAATAATACACTAAATAAAATTCATTTCATTCATAAACACGAATTCAAACCACTTTTCAAACCACTCAATTTCAAAAGAATTTCCTCTTTAAACATAAACTTGGGATGAAAAGGACATAGGAAGCGTTCGCTTCACTATCTCTCAAGCGCTTGAATAATTGGCGTACGCCATATTGCCCAAGTTCTTGTCATCCGATTAAAGCATTCAAATCACATTTTCTAAATCAACTACAAATTCTACAACCATTTAATTCTAAATTTCCGATAATAAAACGATAGGAGGCGTACGCCTCACTATCTTTCAATTATTCGAATAATTGGCGTACGCCACATTGCTCGAATCTTCGTCTTCAATTTAAAACCACAATCGAATAAACTCAAATCACATTTTAGATCAAACACAGTTTCAAGATTAACTTTATAACTTAAACTTCAATAGAGAATGGGAGGCGTACGCCTCACCATTCCTTGATTATTTGAATAATTGGCGTAAGCCACATTGCTCAAATCATCGACCTTTCAAACCTCACCAATTCAAAATTCAAATCAAATTTTCTAAATCAACTACAAATCCTAAATACATTTAATTCTAAATTTCCGATAATAAAAGGATAAGAGGCGTACGCCTCATTATCTTTCGATTATTCGAATAATTGGCGCACGCCACATTGCTCGAATCTTTGTCATCAAATATTAAACGCAATCGAATAAACTCAAATCACCCTTTAATATCAAATCCAATTTCAAAATAAACTTTAACTTAAACTTCAATAGGGAATGGGAGGTGTACGCCTCACCATTCCTTGATTATTTGAATAATTGGCGTACGCCACATTGCTCAAATTATCAATCCAAACCTATTCAAATATAAACTATTTTCGCAAATCACATTCAAACATCTAAACATATCTTTTACAATTTAAACCTCGGATGATAAGAGATAGGAGGCGTTCGCCTCGCCATCTCTCGATTATTTGAATAATTGGCGTACGCCATATTGCACAAATCATCGACTTCCGACTAAAACACGCTAAATAAACTTGGATAAGGGAGTAGGTGGCGCACGCCTCATTATTCTTTGAATAAGCAAGTAGGAGGCATACGCCTCACTATCGTGCATATTCGACATCCGCAAACGAACTTTCAAAAATAATTCAAACGAAAAGGGAGTAGAAGGCGCTCGCCTTATTATTCCTCGAAGGAATTGAACGATTGGTGTACACCACATTGCTCAATCTTTCGTCGTTCTTCAAAAAACATCTCAAACACATTAAACCTAACTTCTCGCCTCCGAGCGATCAAAACCAATCAACAATCAAACCCAAACACATCAGTTCGACTTGTCACCCCCGCGTGACCAAAACCCTTTCAAAAGAACACTGTCAATCCTTTCTAATGCGCATAACAAACCAGTGCTAGAGCCTCCACCGAGAGTAGACAAGTCAGCGTTTAGCTGTTAGAACACCGACCTACACAGTCGTTCATCAAACAAAACACACCAAATATTCGTAGTAGCACGAACTACGAATGCTCTGATTTCCTTATTGCACTATAAGGATACGTAGGCAGGAGATTGTTGTATCTTCGCGAGCACACTAATAAAAAACCTCTCATTTTCCCTCCTGAGGTCTTCATCCATATCTATCATCAATTCTAATTACTCGAAGCAAGCGAATAACATTCAATTAACAGTCAAATAGCAAAATCAGACTAAAAGGTTCCCGTTGAGTACAACGGACGTGAGGGGTGCTAATACCTTCCCCTCGCGTAATCGACTCCCGAACCCGAATATGGTTGCGACGACCATTGTTCTTATTTCTAAAGGTTTTCTCGATATTTTCCTATTCCTTCATTAGGAATAAATAAAGTTCGGTGGCGACTCTGTTTCGAACAACATTTTTTCCGCGTTCCATCGCGAGGGATCGCATTATTGAGGTGCGACAGTAAGATGAGTAGACGATGAAATGTTAGAGGAAAATAAATCCTCTTGGTTCCTTGACCTCTTCATAGCATGTTGCTCAAGCAACTCTATCAAGTCGTCCTTTTCCTTTAACTACTTCTGCAATTCTTCCTTCTCAAGGTGTGAGATATGAAATTTGTCTTCCCAATCATCCATCTCTTACTTCATCCTATGCAAAGCGTCTTACAACTCCTTTATGCCTTTAATAGTGGGCGGTTTGACCATTACTAAAGACATGGGTCTTTCATAAGTGTATGACATCTTGAATTCTTTTGCTCTCTTCTTCACCCAACTAGTGTAAGGCTCCAAAGATACATAATTCTTCAATCCAAGCTCACTTTTTCCTTTCCTATGAAATATTATACCAAGCATGCACCATCCTAGCTTTCAACCCTTGAGTGTCTTTCCCTTCTTGGAAAAATAAACCTTCTAACACGGTGTTATTAGGTTTGTCCTTCATAGCGAACCCAAGTTAACGTCTTTCCCAAGCGGATTATAGTTGATTCCTCCTTGTATACCAAAAAGAGGAACATTATAGAACTCCCCATAACTATCAATAATCTTGATGTCGTCATAAACCGAATAATACCAAGTGATGTCATCATTGGTTTGAGACATCAGTCTTTGAGACCATCTTAAACAACCCTTGTTTTCTTTGAAGATAGGAGACTGAGGCAAGTGCAAAATAAACCACTTGTACAACAAAGGTGCACAACAGACAATAGTTCCACCCCCCTTAGAAGTCCTATGATGAATGGAGGAATAGGTGTCACCAAACAAAGTTGGAACAGTATTCCCAACCAAAACGATCTTAATAGAATTAACATCAACAAAATTGTCAATGTTGTGGAATAAGACCAAACCATAGATAAGTAAGGCAAGGATAGCTTCAAAGGCCACCAAGCTACCAGCATTGGCAAAAGAAAAATCTTTTTTAATCAAAAAATTTGAAGTCAACCCCCTGATACCTCCTTTGACAGTGAAATTAGCATCTACGACATATTTCCTCAAGTGAATAGCTTCAGCAATAACTCGTGACTCAAGAATCCCTTCTACCCCACTAAAAGGAACTCTATCAGAAACTGGCATTTCCAAAATATAAACATACTCCTCCATGGTAGGCAACAACTAATAACCCGGGAAAGTGAAGCACCAGTAAATAGGATCGTAGAACTGAACCAAAGTATAAAGAAGACCAACTTCAACATCAGTAGATAGAACAAACAAAAATATCCCAAAATGGTTTCTGAAATCCTTAGGGTCATCCACAAATTCCATGAGATCGGGACGTCTGAAATTGTATTTTCGAGTGTTCTTTCATTCACTATCCATAGTTAAAATATATGCAATATTTGCAAAGAGAGTCTCTAAGTTCCTTTAAAACTAAAAAAAAAGCTCAAGAATGTAATGAGTGCATGCTGCAACAACCACAAACAACATCACACAAGGCACACAAATAAATTTTAAAGGTCCGGAGTCACGAGCATCGAGCCAAGGGTAACATCCAACCCACAATCTGTGTACTAATGGTATAATCACCTATAGAACAAGGTTCTAAAGAGTTCCCAGAGTCATAATTCAATCTTTTGGATATTAGTGGCTTAAACGAATACTCGCCAACCAATAATATTCTCAAGAGAAACTTGTCTGAGTGTAGTATCACATAACAAATAATTCAAGCCTACACCTGAATAGCCACCACACTACATCCTAAAAGGCCAAATATGGGTTAAGGTTTCTAAGGTCCTCAGCTTCTCGGGCTCCCGGGTCAGAAAAAGTAATGCCAACTATGACTACTCGTGTGACATTAGTAATCCCAAAAGGACCTCCACTGAGCGAGGGATATCAAGCCATCTTATTAAGGATTAACTCCATGTAATCCAAATAAGACTATACCACCCTCCTATCATTAGAGCTCTCAAGTATGGGTATAGGACTTATCTCACCACACAGAGATCACCAAGCACCAGATAGAATAAAAAATAACAAATAACAGCGAACATAATATACACACATAAACAAATATAGGCTAAACCCACTAAGGACTACTCCCTAGTAGAGTCGCCACTTTTCTATAGCGGTAAAAAATTTGAGATTAAATTATTGATTAACTTAACTCATAAAGAACGAGTCGCCGCCGCGCTTTTACTATTTCCAAATGAAAAGGGAAAAAGCACGAACAAAACCCAAAGAAGTTTTAAAACAAAACTAATAAAAAGAGATAAGGGTCAGGGGGTTAATTATGCAAAGGGAAGGTATTAGCACCCTAAACATCCATGGTACTCCATGGGAACCTCTTTGAAAATATGTACGTTTTAGTTTGAAAAAGGTGTTATTTGCAAAAGATTAGAGAGATGGGGAAAGAAGTATTTTCTTAATTTTTGTGTTTGCCAAGACTTTTGAAGTCTCATGCCTATGTACCAACAAAGTGAAATGGAGGATCAAAACCTCGTAGTTTGTGGTAAAAATATCAAAGATGTTTGTTTTGATTCATTTTTAATGAAAAGGCATTTTGTCATTTTTAGGAGAACACTTAACTAGCCACCCACAAGTATGAGAACTTTGCATCACCATAGAGAAGGGCTCCAGCTTGGATAAAGATCAACAAGTATTCCACTGTCTCTCTTAGATGAGAAATAATTATCATCAATACCATGGGGATAGGAGAATTATATCTCAACTATGGAAGTGACTCATGTCTAAACTTTGAGAAAAGTTTTAAAAGGAAAAATGCACAAAAGGCACAATATAATTTGAATGAGTTATGCATGTTTAAGTCTTTTCAAATTGGTATGAATATGCTTAAGATGGATTAGCATTTATTAGGAAAAGGTTTTGAAAATCACTTGACAAAAGTCAAGGTATATTGATAAATTAGTTCAAGTTTGAAATCAAGAAGGTTTTTGAAAAGATGGAGAAGATTTGAGAATTAAAGAAAGAGAGGAGAAGAAGAGACTATCCTAGAGCATAAAGTAAAATTTAGGGAGAAAAGATCTAACAAAGAGATAACAAGCTTTATGATATAAGTTAAGCAAGAATTCCCTCCTTTGGATTAAGCCTCAAGCAAACCAAATAAGCAAAAGAATAATCATGCATCAGATAGAACCAAAATAACCAAATCAAGTCCTTACAAAGAATCCAAAGTTAAAGGTATCAGATGAATCTCAAGGTCTCAAATCAAAATCTCCCAAAGCAAAGGTCAAGGTTCTAGCTCTAAGTCCACAACTCCATAACGATGCTAAGGATAGTAACCTCAAGTCCACGAATCAAGAGAAACAAAACTTTTTAGGGTTTTTTTATTTATTAATGTCTTTTACAAGGAAACGAAAGTCCTAATGGACAAAGAACAAATAATAAGCCATAAAACAATATTATATGAGATACTAAAATAAAAGGATAAAGTAAATAACAAGAAATAAAATCATAAAATAAATGACATTAAAATAAAGCTAATATAATAAGATGTTAGTAAATTATGTTAGTGATAAAAAAAATTGAAAGATGTTTTGGTCATTTTTTGGAGAACACTCAACTATTCATCCACAAGCATGAAAATATGAACCTATACATCACCATGAGAAATGCTCTGGGTAAAATCAACAAGTATGCCACTAGATCTCACAAATGAAAAGGGATAAATATTTTCACACAATACCATGAGGAATATGAGACTTACAATCTCACTTATGAAAATACCTTACTTTTGGGATAATCTTAGCGCTATGTTAAGCAATCGTAATTGGACTTATGTAGAAGTCACTACTATCTGAGGTCGATCAATAATAATCTTAGTGTTAATATATGCTAGAGAAATGATATGTAAACCATTCTCCTAAAGCCATGCCACACAAAAAGAAAAAAAGAAATGATCAAGCACAAAGGCTATGAGGATAGTCCATTACTTCAATCCATACTTCATAGTGCTTAGGACAAACTTATACATCAATCCAAAGTACCTTAAATGATTCATGATCAATTAGGAGGTAGATTTGAAATGAAGAAAGTTCATCAAGTACCAATCTATACATCTTGAACAAGATGGACACAATCCATCCATTTGATCTTGAGGAAAGAAAGAGGTGAAGAAGAAGGGGACAAGAGAGATCACGCCCAAATTGGATCAAAAGTTTGATCAAGTCATCGTCAAAATCAATCATTAGTTTTTGTGGATTAGGGTATTTACCCCCATCAACATCCAAGATCCATTGAGTTTGATGAGACCTATGGTCCAAACCATCATGATCCAAGGCCAACAGAAGTAAACAAAGGTCAAACAAATATAAAATGGAATTACATGAAATAAAAACACACTTAAAGTATTTTTTAATTTAATTTTAAAATGGAAATAAAGTGAAAAATCTATAAAGTCCTTCAAAACACCAAATAAATGACCAATAAAATTATGGAATAAAATAAGAAGCATATAATAATTTTTTCAGAAATTAAAAATGAAGAAAAGTATTTTTAAACCAATTAAAATAAACTAGAAAATAGAAATTCCATGAGAAATAGAAAATCAGTCAAATAAAGTGTGAAAAAATAAAAATTGGATAGAGAAAAATAAAAGTGAATTTTAGAAATTATTTTGGAATTTTTCTGATGTAAAATGAATTTTCTATGAATTTTAAAATAAAATGCAATTAAAAATGAAAATAGAAAAAGAATTAAAATAAGAAAAAACATGGAGCGTTGGATCAAGCCTCAATAATTAACGTGGCAGATCCAACACTCCTCAGGTTAGGGCGCAAGATGTGATTTAGCTGAAATGAAACACGGGATTGTATTTAAATTGAACAAATTAGAATATTTTATTTTTCCAGCGTGTCTCAACCTCAGATGACCTAAGATAAACTCTAGTCGTTTTCCCCGATGGTCCTCCACCATAGTTTCATTGTTTGGTAAATTCAAGACACAAGACCACCACCAATGTGATCTCCTCCTCATCACAAATTCAACCTCATGCTCCAAATTCATTTATCTAAACTGAGTACGGGGAATTTCAGAGAAGTTTAAGAAGCAAGCAAGCCACGAAAAATAAAATTAAATGATGAATATGATCAATCAACCCCAGATAAGTTAGGGGAAAGTATCAGAGAGTGAAAGACTACATTGTGGTAACTTAATTGAGTTCAAATGGTGCTCAAAACTACTCTGTCCAAATGGTGATCAGAAGTTGATGAAGCTAGATCTGGTTAGAGCACTTCATAAGGTCTCAGAGCTTGAGAATTGTTGCAAAAGTTTCAGAGGATATCAAAGATGCTAATGAAAACAAGAAATTGGATTGACATAAGTTGGAACTCAAAACACAATAGTTGAACTTTTCTAGAAAACTTCAGATTGCAGCAGGGGTTTCTTGGCTCTCCAAAGCTTGGAAATGAACACAATAACTTTCTCTATTTATAGGAAATGTGTTTGGATCCAAATACATGTGGAATCAAGCTGAATTCGCATAAAATAAATTTGATCATGAAGTGAGAAAAGTGTGACTTGCAACTCATCAAAACTCAGTCAAATGATGCGTTTCAAGGGTCAATTAACTTCTGGAGACTTGTTTAAACATGTTTAGATCCAAAACGCGTGATAATTTAGCTTGGAATTGAGATTAGTGAAGTTCAAATTTCGGGAAATCGTGATTTCTTCAGTTCCAAGTCACCATGTTCAACTCAATGAGGCATCTTACTCAGGAGGCTTTTTGGTCCCATTATTTTTGCAATGAGTTGACATCATAACAAAGATTACAATGTTCCAAGAAAGGTTGCACTTAGATGCTTGAGCACAAAGTTATGGCATGTTGAAGTTGGCATGAAAAACTTATCATGTAACTTAGAAAAATCTAATTCCCAAATGCATGAAAATGACCTGTAATGTTTTAATGAATTCCATGGCCTTCCAAGCATAAATTTACTTTGATCCTTGAAACAAACCTATAGAGGGCATCACATATGATATTGTACAAAAAGAATCAACCTCAAATGTTGAAAATTGAAGAAGTTACAATCCTTGTAAGTTGAGAAAAAGTCACTTGAGAATAGGTCAAATTTCACTAAGTCCACAAACGAACTATAATGTCTCCAAACTTTTGATGATCCTCCAAGCATAATTGGCTCTTGTCATGTAATAGTTGAGAATTGAAGGAGTTGTGATCGTTGAAACTTTGACTTCAAATGTTGACTTTTTTGTCAAACAACTTGGAACAAACTTATGTACTTGGACTTTCCATGCATTTCAAATCACATGGATGATGATATTAACTCAATATAATGTGTCCTTGAATGTTTCATGATTAGATTTCTCAAAGCTTGAGGTAACTTGGTGAAGAGGGCATGGAAATAAACACACGAACCTTTGACTTTTCTTGAGAAGTAAACAACAAAACTTTGATGTACTCTTGATCAAAATGAGATCGAAAAGTTCTTTAGAACTTTAGAGGTCATGCATTGAAAGATAGCCCATTAAGAATCAATGGTTGGTCACACATTGTTGAGGAATCAAAGAAAACCTAGCTGAGGAATCATGCTTGATACTCTTGATGAAAAGCCCTACCTTTCACAATAAACCTAAAGAAAACAAAACATATTTTGCTATTTGATTAGTAGTTAAGCAATGAGCATATAAACACAAAGGTAAAATACCAACAAATAGGTGCTTGATATTCCCTAGAAAAGGTAAACCCAAAGATGAGAGAGAGAGGACCAAGATGTGATCTTGTTTGTATGTAAGAATGCAAATGATATGTGGGATATTAGGGTTAAAAATTAGGATATGACAGAATGGGTCTCCAAACTTTTTTTAAGGAGAATCCTTGGGTAATTCCCATTCACCTTAAGTATAGGTTCCTTTGAATGTTTTAATTTCTAACGACCTGTTAGATTGGTCAGTAAGATTGGTAGGTGGAAAATGGGAACATTGTATAGAATCTCACTTGGGAGATAACCTTCCTCATCCATGAATCACCATGTGTTAACAACCTTCTTTATGCTTTCATCTATTGCATCTAGTTACCATACTCGGTTGGACCTTAGTATCTCTTCTTTATCTTTTCATCTAAACGAGAATTTGGCTATTCCTCTTATTTGCATTAGTTGGTATCCTTCTAAGGTTATTGTATTTTCTTGGAAGCTCTTACAAGATAGACTCCCCTCTAGAGAGAAACTATTAATCAGGAATGGTTGTTGATCCCAATGGGCTCATGTGCCCCTTGTTTGGGGGTTTAGTTGAGTTAATTTCCTATCTTTTTGTCACTTGTGAGCTAACTTTGACAGTGTGGTATTTGATATTTTAGTGTTTGGGTTGCCAAGAGTTTCTTCCTGGTGATCACATGATTCTTTTTTATCTTTTCTCTCTTTAGGTGGTAGGGCTAAGTATAGGAGTTTTTTCATGATTTGTCATATTGTTGTTTGGTATATTTTGATTGTTCGTAATGATGATAGTTTTGCCGCGCTTCAAATATGTGGAAGAAATTAAGGAGAAAAGTACTTTTTTTGCTTGGAAATGTTTTCTATGGATATCACATGTGAACTCATGCACCTTCTCTTACTGACATCACAACCTTATCCTTTGTCTTAACCTATAGAATATCAGAGGATATCAAAGATGCTAATGAAAACAAGAAATTGGATTGACATAAGTTGGAACTCAAAACACAATAGTTGAACTTTTCTAGAAAACTTCAGATTGCAGCAGGGGTTTCTTGGCTCTCCAAAGCTTGGAAATGAACACAATAACTTTCTCTATTTATAGGAAATGTGTTTGGATCCAAATACATGTGGAATCAAGCTGAATTCGCATAAAATAAATTTGATCATGAAGTGAGAAAAGTGTGACTTGCAACTCATCAAAACTCAGTCAAATGATGCGTTTCAAGGGTCAATTAACTTCTGGAGACTTGTTTAAACATGTTTAGATCCAAAACGCGTGATAATTTAGCTTGGAATTGAGATTAGTGAAGTTCAAATTTCGGGAAATCGTGATTTCTTCAGTTCCAAGTCACCATGTTCAACTCAATGAGGCATCTTACTCAGGAGGCTTTTTGGTCCCATTATTTTTGCAATGAGTTGACATCATAACAAAGATTACAATGTTCCAAGAAAGGTTGCACTTAGATGCTTGAGCACAAAGTTATGGCATGTTGAAGTTGGCATGAAAAACTTATCATGTAACTTAGAAAAATCTAATTCCCAAATGCATGAAAATGACCTGTAATGTTTTAATGAATTCCATGGCCTTCCAAGCATAAATTTACTTTGATCCTTGAAACAAACCTATAGAGGGCATCACATATGATATTGTACAAAAAGAATCAACCTCAAATGTTGAAAATTGAAGAAGTTACAATCCTTGTAAGTTGAGAAAAAGTCACTTGAGAATAGGTCAAATTTCACTAAGTCCACAAACGAACTATAATGTCTCCAAACTTTTGATGATCCTCCAAGCATAATTGGCTCTTGTCATGTAATAGTTGAGAATTGAAGGAGTTGTGATCGTTGAAACTTTGACTTCAAATGTTGACTTTTTTGTCAAACAACTTGGAACAAACTTATGTACTTGGACTTTCCATGCATTTCAAATCACATGGATGATGATATTAACTCAATATAATGTGTCCTTGAATGTTTCATGATTAGATTTCTCAAAGCTTGAGGTAACTTGGTGAAGAGGGCATGGAAATAAACACACGAACCTTTGACTTTTCTTGAGAAGTAAACAACAAAACTTTGATGTACTCTTGATCAAAATGAGATCGAAAAGTTCTTTAGAACTTTAGAGGTCATGCATTGAAAGATAGCCCATTAAGAATCAATGGTTGGTCACACATTGTTGAGGAATCAAAGAAAACCTAGCTGAGGAATCATGCTTGATACTCTTGATGAAAAGCCCTACCTTTCACAATAAACCTAAAGAAAACAAAACATATTTTGCTATTTGATTAGTAGTTAAGCAATGAGCATATAAACACAAAGGTAAAATACCAACAAATAGGTGCTTGATATTCCCTAGAAAAGGTAAACCCAAAGATGAGAGAGAGAGGACCAAGATGTGATCTTGTTTGTATGTAAGAATGCAAATGATATGTGGGATATTAGGGTTAAAAATTAGGATATGACAGAATGGGTCTCCAAACTTTTTTTAAGGAGAATCCTTGGGTAATTCCCATTCACCTTAAGTATAGGTTCCTTTGAATGTTTTAATTTCTAACGACCTGTTAGATTGGTCAGTAAGATTGGTAGGTGGAAAATGGGAACATTGTATAGAATCTCACTTGGGAGATAACCTTCCTCATCCATGAATCACCATGTGTTAACAACCTTCTTTATGCTTTCATCTATTGCATCTAGTTACCATACTCGGTTGGACCTTAGTATCTCTTCTTTATCTTTTCATCTAAACGAGAATTTGGCTATTCCTCTTATTTGCATTAGTTGGTATCCTTCTAAGGTTATTGTATTTTCTTGGAAGCTCTTACAAGATAGACTCCCCTCTAGAGAGAAACTATTAATCAGGAATGGTTGTTGATCCCAATGGGCTCATGTGCCCCTTGTTTGGGGGTTTAGTTGAGTTAATTTCCTATCTTTTTGTCACTTGTGAGCTAACTTTGACAGTGTGGTATTTGATATTTTAGTGTTTGGGTTGCCAAGAGTTTCTTCCTGGTGATCACATGATTCTTTTTTATCTTTTCTCTCTTTAGGTGGTAGGGCTAAGTATAGGAGTTTTTTCATGATTTGTCATATTGTTGTTTGGTATATTTTGATTGTTCGTAATGATGATAGTTTTGCCGCGCTTCAAATATGTGGAAGAAATTAAGGAGAAAAGTACTTTTTTTGCTTGGAAATGTTTTCTATGGATATCACATGTGAACTCATGCACCTTCTCTTACTGACATCACAACCTTATCCTTTGTCTTAACCTATAGAATATCTAATATTTTTTCCTGATTCTGGAATTGGTTTTGTTATGAGGTTTTTGGATTTTCTATTGGTTAATTATGGTGTGTCGATGGTGGTTATGGTGATTTGAGATCTAAGTCAAACCTTACGGGGTGATATTTTTATATACATGGTGCTTTTTTTTTCTATGTTGACTTCTATTTTGTTATTTGTTTTGTTGTTATATCTTTGTATTCTCCTTTTAGTGATCAGTATGACACATCTTGCACAATTTGATAACCATATTTTTGTACTTTGATAGTTTTTTCTAACTATCTAATAATTATTTTAAAAAACTACATTTTCAATTACAATAATAATTGTCTACTTATTAATACATATGAATGATACTAAAGAAACATATATACACATAATTCATTTAGATCTACATGTTAGATATCATATTATAGACAATGAAGTTAATACAATGAATTCAAAACATCTCTCATTTATAATATCACAATGAAGTTATGTTTTCCATCGTCCTTGTTTGTTCAAGTTCTTTCCCCTAACTTTTTCAATCACTCATAGACATATTTGTATTCATATCGGATAAGTCAGGAGGAGATTTCATCGTATTACTTTCCACACTTTCTATTTCAGTATTCATTCTATTCTTTTCACTTTTGAAATCTAAGTTAGTATATGAATGGGATTCATTTGAAGGATTACTAGTTTTACTTGAAGTCTTTGCTGAACAATTCTTGGAGTCTTGGACTTTTCTTGGAGTCTTGGACTTTCTCGCTTCAACTGCAAAAAAAAAAATTAATCATCATATTACATCCAATAAGATAATAATGCAATTCAACAATATATTTTCTATTTTTAAATACCGGGAAGATATCTAAGACTCTATAACAACTTGAATATATTGTCTTAGAATAATTATATTGATCTGTTTGTATTAGCACCTCCCTCTGAATATAATTGCTACTCTTAAATTTTTGCTCCAAAATATATGTGTTATTATATATATTTGAAACATTGGAAAATATTTAAGTACATAAAACTCAGTAATGGAACATAAAATGACAAAAATGTTATTTTGATTTAATTAAACTAATACCTTTTTAATGTATTGTTGAACACAAAATTAATCAAGGAAATCACACTCGTTGTTGATCTATACCAATTGCTACTAAAACAAATAATTAAAATAAATGCAGCATAAAAGACAAAGTTATATAATTTATATTAATAATTTCTAACTGAATAAAGCTTGAAACGACGGTCCATGAATTAAACTCTTTCGCTGAACTCCTAGATCTGACAAAGACAAAACAATACATGATATAAAATATATTAGACAAATAGACTACCAAACAATTGATTGAATATCAAAATACTTCACGTGTGAAAGACATATATACCACTATGATCATAATCAAATCAGTCACAATAGTTTACACAAAAAAATAAATTATATGTGAATATTTTTTTGGTAGATAAACACAAAATTATACTTAACAACTATGTATAAATGAAAACAAAGAAAATGAAAAGGAGAGTAGTACTAGCTTTGAGAAGGTGGTGCGAATTCTTGTTAGTATTGTCGAAGTGAAAGCAAAGCCACACATTTATATTGATTTTATTAGGGTTGGGGTTGGTGTTAGGTTCATTTTTTAATAAAAAATATATAATTAAATATAAATAATTAGACAAACAATGTTTTTAAAATATTAGAGTTCTATTTCATTTAATTTTCATTTGGTACTATTATACCAATTACTTCTAAAAAGTAATTTGACTATTATTTATTATTAAAGTAATATTAGATATTGAACCTAATACTTCTAAGTCCCTTTTGACTTCTATAACATTGGTTTAATACCATGTTAGAGTATTCTCTGAAGATGGACATATCAGTTAGTCGAGTTGAATACCTTCATATAGACTCCCTAAAAGAGATGGTGAGAATTTGGGTTCTCTGACTGACCATATGACCATATCCAATAAGATAGAGGTTAGATCTATAGTTATTGTGAATATTTGGTCCTTGTTTTGAATCTAAGATTCTCAATAATTTCAAATGTCTAGATCTAAGTGGCTTAAGAAATGTGATACTAATTATGGTTTCATCATAGATTTTAGACAAGTTTCACTAGTTGGATCTTTGTATAAGTTGGTGGCTAAATTGTTTGCTTCTAGACTTAGGGTGGTGATGGATAAGCTTATCTCCCATAACCTATCGACATTCCTTAAAGGAATATTGTTGGTTGATGGAGTGGTAGTCGTGAATGAGGAGACAGACTTGGCCAAAACATATAAGAAAGCTTGTCTTATCATGAAGGTGAATTTTGAGAAAGCATATGATTTATTCAGTTTGAATTATCTATATTATATGCTTTTGAGGTTTGTATTTAATGATAAGTGGAGGTCTTGGATGAGATCTTGTTTTTTGTGTTTTTTTTGGAAATCTTCATGTTTTGGTTAGTGGGCTCCCAATTCAAGATATTAGAATACAAATCGGGTTGAAAAAAGGAGATCCTTTAACTTCTTTTACATTTCTACTTGTGACTGAGAGGCTTTGTGGTTTAGTTTATAGGGTTGTGGAGCTTGGTATTTACTTCGAATTTAGAGTGAGATCTTTTAAATTGATGGTTTTTAATCTTCTATACACATATGATACCCTCATTTTAGTGATACCTACTATTTATATATTTTTAATATTAAGGTCATCTTTAGGTGTTTGAGTTTTCTTCATATCTTCAATCAATTTTTTAAGTGTGTGCTCATTGGAGTTAATGTTGACCTATTTGTTTGGAATATGTGGGTGATTTTCTCCATTTTAGGTATGTTTGTTTATTTATGGAGGCCGATCCTCAACTTGAAACTACTTGGAACCCTTTAGTTAATTTGTTGACAAAGAGGCTTCACTCTAAGAAACACAAGTATGTTAGTTTTGGTTGTTAAGTGGTTTTAATTTATTAATTGATTAATTTTATTCTCATCTTGTTTCAATCTCTGTTGACGATACCCATGAATGTTTGAAGGAAGATAGTAAAGATTAAAAGAAGGCTTCTTTGTGGAGGAATTAAAGGATATGCAATCATTTCTTGAGTTGAGTGGAATATCGTTTGTAAAGATAAGAGCAAACCGGGGGGGTTAGGTGTTAGGGGTTTCCGCTTTGTTAATTGAGCCCTTTTGCCTAAATGATAATGAGATTGATTACAAGTGCTTCTGGTTTTTCGTGTGATATTATTGTATGACGCATTTGTTTTTTTTCTTTTCAGAGGGAAAACATCAAATTTTCGGTCAACACATATTTTTTGGAAATGTGTGTCTCTCCTTGTGTCCAAAAATAATGACCCCTCTGATTTGTTTGCGAGGGTATCTAAAAGAAAGTGAGAATAGGTCTCCAAACTTTTTTAAGGAGGATCCTTGGGTAAGGCTCATTCCCCTTAAGTATAGGTCCTTTGAATATTTTAATTTCTAACTGACACGTTGGTTGGTCGATGAGATTGGTAAGTGGAAAATGGGAACATTGTATATAATCTCACTTGGGGGATAACCTTCCTCCTCGGAGAATCACCATGTGTTAACAACCTTCTTTATGTTTTTATCTATTGCATCCAATTACCATGCTCAGTTGGACCTTAGTATGCATTCTTTATCTTTTCATCTAAACTAGAATTTGACTATTCCCCTTATTTGCATTAGTTGGGACCCTTCTAAGGTGATTATCTTTTCTTGGAAGCTCTTACAAGATATACTCCTCTCTAGAGAGAAACTATTAATCGAAAATGATTGTTGATCCTGATGGGCTCATGTGCCCCCTGTGTATGAGTTTGGTTGAGTTAATTTCCTATCTTTTTGTCACTTGTGAGCTAACTTTGATAGTGTGGTATTTGATATTTTAGTGTTTGGATTGGCAGGAGTTTCTTCCTAGTGAGCACATGATTCTTTTTTTCTTTTTTTCTCTCTTAAGGTGGTAGGGTTAAATATTTGAACAACTCATGCAAGTCATTGTTTAATTTAAATTCAAAATCAAGTTTCATTTCAGTTCAAGATCCCTTTTACATCACAAGTCATAAATACATGTTTATTCACATCAAACAATACAAATCCCTAGTTTCTAACCTACAGTTGACTTTGGTTAACTATTGACTTTTTAGTTAATTAGTTGACCAAAGTTAACCATCTTCCCTTAGTCATTTTCAAACCCATGCCTATTGGTCCATGTCTTGATATCATTGATGATATCCATTCTCTATGCCATTTTGTTTAGTTCATTTCATTTTTAACAAGACAAAATAATTCATTTTTGTTATTAACTTTTTAATCCAAATAAACCTAAACTTGTGGTTATTCCTCATTTCAATTTACAATTCATAACATAGCATCCATAAGCATTAACCATATTCCATAAGACTAGGTCCAGATAGCTTTCCACATTCAAATTAAACTTTCCATAACTATCCAAATATTCATTACATAATTAAACGATTCAAATTCAACCATTCATTAATATGCCATATCCAATACTATTCATTCAAACGTTCATTCAAATTAAACTTTCCAATCAATACACATTCAAATTTCATTCAATACAATTCAATTACACTTTCCATTCAATACACATTCAAACTTTCATCCATAAATAACTTTCCATACAAATTTAATTCAATAAACATTCAATTAATTACATTCCATTACATTCCTACATACCATACAAATTCAATCCAATAAACATCTCATACAATTCCATTCCCTAAACTACATAATCCCATTTACAATCTTACAAACCCAATAAACAAGTTTTACAACTGATTCAACACTGTCCAACCATCAACTCAAATACCATTCTAACATATTCCAAGCATGGTAATTCACGTGGCCTATGATTCACAATTAAGACTCCACCTGAATTCAACAAAGCCAAATAGAACCCTACACTTTATTTACACAGAACCACCGAGTCAGAAGTTCTAAAGCGTAGCCTTGTAAAACCATTCACTTTCAAATTCATGATTCACCTATAATTTCATTGTGACCTGCAAAATCCAAACACAACACAATATCCCAAGCAGCTCAAACAAATTATGGCAAATACACACTGCATTTCTTCAACATAACTCATACGATCCTGAAAATAGACCACACACATAGCCTTGCACATTTTCTAAAAGAACTCAAACAAGTGAAGCTCCATCATAACATTCCACACTGCACTTGTTTAAACAAAACATGCCAAGTCAAGTCAAGTTCATAACACCAAAGCAATACTTCTTCATTCAAAACTAACACTTAACTTATGAAGCCCGGACTCAGACACGGGCACGGGACACGACACAGACACGATGATCCCACTAATGTAAAAATCATAGGACACTGACACGGTTATATATATTTTATATATTAATATAATAATGCAATTTATAGACAAAATTTGTAAAGAGTTTAAAATGACAAGCAAAATTTATGTTTATTTAAGATAAAATAATAAAAAATTCTTTCAAACACTTTCAAACAAATTTCAAGCATGATAATTGATATTCATAGATACCTTGTGAAAATCAAGCAATGGTGCACAAAGATGAAAACTAATAGGAGAAGATAAAAGAATTTTGTGGAGACAAAAGCAGTGAAATATAAAAAAATAAGTTTTCGGAATTGTGTTGTTTTTTATAGTGAAGAAGTGGAATATAAAGCTAAAAAACCTATTTATGTTTTAAATTTTAAAAAAAAATTATTAGGGCTTTTTTTTGACAAAAAATTCTGGAATTTTCTGAAAATTGGAAACGTGTCGTACGAGTGTCGTACACGTGTCGGTGTCGTACACGTGTCGGTGTCGTACACGGCGACACGCTGTGTGAATGGCGTGTCGGAGCTTCATAGCACTTAACCCAAGTACTAACTAAACCTTCAAAATTCATTAACAGAACACAAAATCGAATTCCACAATAAGCTACCAAACGCAATGCAGGGAATCAAAAACCTACTAACTGAAATTACAACTTCCAAAACTAACTCATTTTTACTGATTTGAAATGCTAACAGATTCCTCAATTTCTAACTACCTCGATGCATTTCAATTGAATTTCATGTGCATTTCTAACTGCAAATAAAAACTCTATAAATACCAATCACTCTTCACTCATTCAAGGTTCACGTTTTTTTCACCCTTCTCAGATTTTCGTTTCAGTCTTAACTATCCCGATCTCAAAACCACTCTTCACCCTCACCTAGAGCTTCTTCGACATACTCCATTGAAGCTTCAACAGAGTAAGGCTTAGCCTAATCAAACTCATAAGCATCTTCACTCTCATTCTGCAACTCTCTCACATTTTAACCTTCTTAGAATTCTCAAATTCCTTCAATCCCTCATGTAACAGAAAGTGGTTGATAAGAAGAATTAGAGGCATACATCAAAATTGAAGCAAAGCAAAATGAAGAAGAAAGATTCAAATCACGGATGAGTGAGGAAGAAGATTCATTACATGTTTCTTGTCGGAGAACCATAACGTCATATTCAAATCCGTTGAGTTTTCTTTTACCTTCTCATTACAATCCATGATTCGTTTGGGTTGTGATTCTGCGTTGCTCCTCGATTTGATTTGGTGACGATTTGGCCTCGATTTGGTGAGTTTTTCTTGCTTCAAATTGATTCCATCCTCCTCAATTTTGCATACACCAAAGTGAAATGAAGTTGATGGAAGAATGTTTAATTCGATTTTGGCATGAAATTCGAAGCTATTTTTTTGGCTTTCGTTTGAAGTTCCTTTGAGAATGGGAGAATGCGTGAAAATATGGATGAAGGGTGAAAATTTTGTATGCACTGCTGAGAATCGATAGTTTTGATCTGGATTTTGTACCTGGATCATGAACCCGTGGATATGGATCCGATTTTCTTGTATAGTTTGGTCTTGAAGCCCAAACTTTATATCCTCACCTCCCTCATCAATGCACACCCCTGCTCTATGCTTAAATCCATTTCATCTTTTTTTCTATTTTTAATTAATTATTCTTAATTAATTCTTATTTAATTATCGATCTCTGATTTTTATACTCTTCTTGTATAAAATAATTTGATAAATTTAGATTTAGGTTAATCAAGATAAGGTTAATTTTCATCATATAATATCATATTAAAATTAATTAGGATTATTAGTTTTAATTAACTTTAATAAATTTTTATTATTAATTCCATATTAACTAATTTTGGCACAATGGTAATTTTACCTCTAGGGTTAAGGACATTCCTGAGATGCATGCTCCCTTAGCCTAGGGTTTATGTAGATTTCAAAATGGTATAATTTGACTAATCATTCATTAGGTTTATTGTGTATATAGTTCAAATGATATTTTCCAATTCCATTGGTTGTGTTGATCAAAGTTTACTTTGATCAACTAAATCCTTTGCACTATGCTCAATTCCCCAAGCTTGTTCAAGTGATCAAAAGACCCTTGATCACTTGATATGGAAAGTCCCTTGTGTTCAAGTTGTACTGGATCTTTGGAGCTCAAGACTTCAAACCCAAGTCCAAGCTCGAGATTTCAAGCTCAATTCCAAGCTCAAGACTTCAAACCCAAATTCAAAGTCAAGACTTGAAGTTAGTACAAGGCATTCAGAATGCAGACAAAGTGGACTATTGTTCAAGCACAGCAAAGGTGTATCAACATTTGTCAATCATGATTCAAGTTGTCTTCCATGAACCTTAAGCAATAGAGAATGGGTGAGAGGGAGCATTCCTATCCTCATTCTAAATATCTTTGGATACAGGACAAATGATCCAGTTGCTCATCGTATTCACCTATATTCCTAGACTTTAGCATAATTTAAATTAAATGATTGTCAAGTCTCTCTTCACAAGGAACCTTGCATCATCAGGATCAACAATCAAAATCTTCTTCAGCAACTTGTCAGTTAAGATGAGGATTACACAACACGGGCCTTAAGCAATAGAGAAGGGGTAAAAGGGAGCATCCCTATCCTCATTCTGAATATCTTTAGGTACGAGATGAATGACCCAATTGCTCATCGTATTCTCCTCTATTCATAGACTTTAGTGCGATTCAAATCTAGTAATTGACAAGTTTTCTCCATGCAAGCACCTCAATTATTCAATGTTATTCAAGCAATTTTGGTCCTCCAAATCTAATTTTGTGTCCCTTTCAGTTTAAACACTATCTTCAATCATCTTTTGGTTTAAACACCACTTATTAGGTTTAAACATTGTCCCTTTGGTTTAAATACCATTGCTTCAGTTTGAACAACTGTTCCTGGTTTAGACAATATTGCCCTTCCTTTGGTTGAGCACGATTACCATTGCATTGGCATAAACACTTTTCTGGTTTAGACACTGACCTTTTGGTTTAAACATCACTTTTCAGGTTTAAACACCGTCCCTTTGGTTTTAAGACCATTGCTTCAGTTTGAACAATTGTTCCTGGTTTAGACATCATTGCCCTTCCTTTGGTTGAGCACCATTACCAATGCATTGGCCTAAACCACTTTTCCGGTTTATACACCAACCTTTTGGTTTAAATACCGCTTTTCAGGTTTAAACATTGTCCCTTTGGTGTAAATACCATTGCTTCAGTTTGAACAAATGTACTTGGTTTAGACATCATTTCCCTTTCTTTGGTTGAGCACCATTACCATTGCATTGACATAAACCACTTTCCTGGTTTAGACACCAACCCTTTGGTTTAAACACCATTTTTCAAGTTTAAACATTGTCCATTTGGTATAAAGACCATTGCTTCAGTTTGAACAGATGTTCCTGGTTTAGACACCATTGCCCTTGGTTTGGTTGAGCACCATTACCATTGCATTGGCATAAACCACTTTTCCTATTTAGACACCAACCTTTTGATTTAAACTCCGCTTTTCAGGTTTAAACATCGTCCGTTTGGTTTAAACACCATTGTTTCGGTTTGAACAAATGTGCCTAGTTTAGGCATCATTGCCCTTGCTTTGGTTGAGCACCATTAGCATTGCATTGGCATAAGCCAATTTTCCAGTTTAGACACTGACCTTTTGGTTTAAACACCGCTTTTCAGGTTTAAACACCATACATTTGGTTTAAACACCATTGCTCCAGTTTGAACAATTGTTCCTGGTTTAGACATTGTTTCCCTTGATTTGGTTGAGCACCATAACCATTTCATTGGCACAAACCCCGTTTCAAGTTTAGACACCGACCTTTCAATTTAAACATCAATCTTCAGGTTTAAAAACCATTGCCTTGATTTAAATTCCACTTTTTCAGTTTTAAACACCATTACCTTAGTTCAAACACCACATTGTCACCCACCTTTTAGTTTAGACGCCACTCCGTCGGTTCAAACACCAATCCTTCGGGTTAGAAACCATTTTTGGCCCATTCTTTGGTTTAAACATTGTTTCCTTGTTTCAAACACCACAATCCAGTCACTATTTGGTTTAGACACCACATCAAACAAATTTTCGTTACACTTCAAGCTCTTCCTTTGGTTCAAACACCATTATCCAGTTCAAACACCATTTTGCCCCTCAATCAGTTATATATAATTTTACTCCACTTGTTCACTTCAATTAATTTCATCTGGTTCAAATACCACAAACACCAACTCTATCCAATATTTCTTTCTTTGTCCGTCCTAGTTCCATGAACAACGAAGCTCTGACTTTCTCATTGCACGGTTAAAGTACGTAGGCACAAGGATACGAATCCTTGGAGAGCACCTTTTCCTTCACTTTCTCTTTCATACCTTCAACCACTCTTCTTTCATCTCCCACCTTTAGTTCTATGAACTACGGAGCTCTGAATTCCTTATTGCATTATAAGGATACGTAGGCATGAAGACCCAAATCCTCACAGAGCATTCTATCTATTCCTTTCTTTTTTCCCTTATTACTTTGCAAGTATCTTTAGATAATAACACCTATTCGAGCATAGAACAATCAAAATGGTTCTCGTTGAGTACAATGGGTATAAGGGGTGCTAATACATTCCCTTTGCATAATCGACTTTCTTACCCTTTTTCTCTTTCCCCGATTTTTATCGATATTTTCCCTTTCCTTCGGAAATATATAAAGCTCAATGGAGACTCTGTTGTATCTTCCAGCATGCGATGCGCTTGAGTATATTGCCGCTAGCTTCACCGGGTCTAGTACAAACTCCAATAAAATGTCCCAAAGCCTCCATATGCCTAGGGAGACATATGTAGACAAAGCATACTTTTTGCAAAAGCGTATGAATGTCAAAATGACAGTTTGTACACTCATTTACGCCTAATATATAAGGAAAGCTTAATTTTCTTAGAGAATCTTGGAATTTGATGGAAACAAGGAACCTTGGAGCGCATAAAACACATTAGGAGTGACGATGGTCATATTGCAAATGATTTCTATTTTGAAACTTCCTCGTTACCGATTTATGTGTAACATTTATAATTCTTTCAATGTATTTTATTAAGGTTATGAGTAACTAAGCTCTTTTGTGCTAGGGATGAGTAATTGTCATTGATGAACCTTATAACCCAAATTAATTCTTGTGATGATTAAGTATTTTATTCTTGTTAATTTATTCTTATATGTTCTTAATTCTTTTTACTCTATGATAAATTATAAACTGAAATATATTTACCTACTAGAAAGAAATTTCAATAGTCATGATAGGAATATTATTTCTAGTTATCACCTAGGGCTAGGGATAACACTATGATGTTAGAGGATAGGCCTAGATCTAGAGGGAGGGGGTGAATAGATCCTAAGTTAAAAATTTATTTGAAATTTGATTTAGAAAATTTTTGGCGGGGAAGCAAATTTCAAATATTTTCCAAATCCAAAATCGTCTAACCGAACCTACTACTGAAAAGCCCAGATATGCGTAATAGTGCCAATAGAATGATAATAATCCACAAGTCAATCAACAACTATTAAGCACAACTAATTAAATACTCTACAATAGTAAAAGTATATCTCCAACGATATCCACAACATAATAAACTAAGTCAAATAATTTTTCGAACACTTGGTGTGCAAAAAACAAAGTTTGGAATTTTATATGATGTTTGTTGTTCTAAGAAATCCAATCACAACCAAATGATTAATGATTAATACAACAAACACAAGATTCAAAATGTAATCAAATTATGATCCAAACTATGTTGATCCGGCGATCAAAGTAATCGATAAATTACGAATCAAAAAATAAAAGAAATATAGAGAGAGTACGCAAGGATTTGTTTAGGAAGTTCCCCAATCGACCTCACTATGGGTGCGTCTGCCCTTAATTCGAATTTGAATTGAGATATTAATATAATAAACCTTACTTCTCAATGTATGAATATAAGAGATGAAAATCAAATCCCACAAATCCTAAGTTTTTTCTTGACTCTAGCATCTCCAAAACCTTGATCAAAAGCTGATCAAGTCATCAATAATGCCACTTCAATTCACCTGTTATTGCTACTTCCATGCATGATCTCCTTATCTCAAGGCTTTCACCCTGATGAATTAATCCCAAACGTACACTTGTTGAACCCAAGATTTGTCAACACCATCCACCATTCCACGCTACTCCGTTACCGACACACCTAGTCTCAAGGCTTTCACTTGATCGGATCCGAATTGCACAATCTTGTCAAAAACCTTAAAACCCTAAAGATCTTGAAGGAAAACCTTAAACCAATTTTCTTATTTTGAATCCCTCAAATATCGCAACCCAAGATTCTCTGTACAACAAACCTAATTGGACATTATCAATCCTAATCTAGATGACACCCAATCAAAAAATGATTATGTGTAGTTTCATTGTGTGTATGCATAGATTGAATTGAAGATGATGAGATGCTTTGAAATCCTGGATTCATGTAGGTTTTACTCACTCTAGAAATCATACTAGAGAATGATGCATGTATCAAGTATTTATATGTGTGATACTCATAAGAGGCAAAAGGAATGCAAAAGGAAAGGAAACAAATGTAAATTTTCAAAATATTTAGTCAATAGTTCGACCTATACGAGTCATGTGTCGACCTATTCAAGTAATGTGTCGACCTGTTGAAAGCATGTGTCGACCTGTAAGGTTATGTGTCGCCTATAGGTCGACCCAAAGGCCCGACACATAAGACAGAAACTGGAGGCTTTAATGCTGCAGCGTACTTATCGACCTGTGCCATCTATGTGTCGACCTGAAGTTTAAAAAAGTGGTCTATAGGTCGGCCTGTTGTCGTATGTGTCAACCTATAATGAGGATTTTTCACTTAAACTAACTTTATCATGCTTAACACATTATTTTGAGCACACATATTTTCCAGACCATTTCCAACAATGTGACATGCTTCCTAATGCAAGAACGCTAAAATGCACAGCTAGACTCGGATGATACCGTCCAATGTACATAAAATTTATTATCTAGTTTTGACATCATGAAAAACATATCTAAACTAAAGAATGCATTCATATACTCCCAATTTTTTGGGATGGAAAAACTTGAGACAATGTGTTCTTGTTCATGGAAAGCTCCCCCTGAATGTGTGCATCATACTTCTCCCCCTTTGACAACATCAAAAAGAGACCAAGCATACAATTAGAAGAATCACATATATAAAATAGAGAATACATAAGCAATTTGAAAAGACAATAAATGAGATAACATATATACAACATACATGATAACACACAAACCAAATAAACAACACAACAATAAAAAAAACCATAAGTACTTGATTCCACGACCATTTTCTAAATCCAAACAGTTATAGATCCATTATTAATACATAAACCAATAGCTAAACAAACCATAATCCAAAATGCACATGCATAAAGACACTAAACATGAATTAACAAAATGCAGAAATACACAAGACACCTAACATAACGGGACACCACAAGACCAATCTCATAACACATCATTTAAACACCAATCTATCTTCTCCCACATCCTCTTGGTGCACCCCTTTGCCATCCATGTTCGTCATTGCGGTATTGAGAATCAATAACATTACACATTTCCCTTTAGAGACTCTCATGACAATGAGAGTCATTGTCATGTACATAAATAATGTGATTGATTCTAGCCAAAATGGCTTCATGATTTGCATTCATGTCAGTGCGTAAGGAAACCAATGCCTTAGTCACGTATAAAGAAAAAGTCTCAAAATTGGAATCTTGATTAGACAAATGTTATTGTATCAAATTATATTGTTTTATTTGTGCAACCATAAATGTGACTAGCCTTCAAAACTCATCAACATAGCACTCATCTTGTTGTACCTTCATATTTTGAAGCAGAATAATAATGGTGGCAGTGTGTCGCAACCTGAAAAATACAGTGTGCAAAAAAATAACCGGCGAAAGAAAATGACAGAAGAGTCGCCACCGTGCGTTATTTATCCCAAATGAGGGAAAGGAAACGCTCGAAGTAAACCTGAAAAGAGGAAAGGAAAAGACAAGGTCTCGCAACCAAATCTTGGGTTCGGGAGTCGGTTATGCGAAGGGAAGGTATTAGCACCCCTGCGCATTCGTAGTACTCTACGGGATCCACTTTTGTAGTTCTTGTCTAAAGGGTGTGATTTTATCTTGTGTTGTTTACTAAAAAAAGGGTTGAATGAAAATGACTCGCGTAGATGTCGCATCCACTGCATGCGTATCTCATATGAATATGAGAATCAGAGTCTTCGTAGCTCGGCTGACCTATGGGTTGGGGGGATGTGTGCTCGCTAAGACATCGCGTCTTATGCCTACGTATCTCATCTGGAATAAGAATCAGAGCAAGTCGTAGTTCGGCTAACTACGGGGTTATGAATTATGTTTTGGGGGCGGACGACGTTACTACGCAATCTACCGGATGCTCGACCTTTCGAGACTTACTCACCTGTAGTAGAAGAAGTAAACGTGTGTTTAGGAGAAGAAAAATCAATGAAGGGTTAGGGTTTGGGATGCTCAGGCAAAAGGGAAATCCTAGACGAAGGTACCTGCATAAAGTAAACACACAAAACATTGCCTCCTATCGAGGTCTTCCAGCTAAGAAAACGGTAAAAATACTGGAAAATGTAAATGTACCACACGGATAAAGATCCGAAGTAACAGTAATTAACGGAACAAGGAAACCCTGAGATCCTTCCAAGCTAACACCATCAAAGAAAGTGAGTCAGTACAGGTAATCGGAATGAAACCTCCAGGTGGTATCCCACAAATAAAGTGGAACTTCAGGCAAACCATCTCTGCAAGAGTCATATGAGCCCTCACAAAACAAAACTCAACAAACAGGTTAGAGAAACAAAATAGGGTAACCAAGAGTTGCCCCCAAATCAAAATGTAACCACATGAATCATGCCCTTTCAATTCACAAAAAGCAACCAAAGGTAGGAGGCCTAAACCTCTTGTCAAACACATGCATCAAAAGGGTATCAAATTCACCCATAATACCTCATACATTTAGAGCATTCAAATTAAAGGCATAAAGATGATGGATATAGGGCAAACCTGATTGGAGAGATCGGTTGAAATCAAATGGCACGGCTGGATTTGCAAACCAATGTTAGGGTTTTCTTGAGTTGAAAGTGTGTGAGTCAGAATGAACCTTTCAGAGTTGCCTGGAGGTTGCTCTGAACTCTGTTACCTCTTCCCTCACTATCTTTTTTCCCCAGGGTTCTTCTCTCACTATCTTTTTCCCAGACAGGGTAATAGGAATAGAATTGCCTTTTGTTTCACTGAAACTCTGAATTTATAACCTGATTTTTATGGACCTGTGGGCTCAAATGAGAGAGGTCCAAGTCCAAGATTTTTCTTTTATTTATTTATTTATTTATTTATTTGTTTTTTTTTTTTTTTTTTCGTTTTTTTTTTTCGTTTTTCGTTTTTTTTTCTTTTTCGTTTTTCGTTTTTTTTAATGAAGGGTAAATTTTGGGGTATTACAGCTGCCCCTATTCAATCAATTGGAGACCTGGAAAGAAGATAGCAGCGGCTTTCGTGTTTTCGAGGTATCAAGGGGTTGAATACAATAAAAGTCCGAAAATTTGCACTGAAATGAAGTGAAGTAACAATGCCTGTCAGAATCGGCAAAGAGGTGATCTTAAAAGAAGAATTCAACATAAATGGTAACACAGAAATAGTCATGGCCTGAAAGCCGCTCATCAGTCTGAATACCGGAAATGACTTCGATCTGAACATCGGGAGATATGAGATTATTAATATCGGTCTGAACACCGAGAGGTTGGCCTGAATGCCACAAGTTGCGTCGACCTGAACGTCGAAAACTTCTTCGATCTGAACATCGGAAAATTGGCCTGAATGCCACAAGTTGCATCGACCTGAACGTCGGAAACTTCTTCGATCTGAACATCGGAAAACTGGCCGTAACGCCACAAGTTGCATCGACCTGAACGTCGGAAACTTCTTCGATTTGAACATCGGAAAACTGGCCTGAACGCCACAAGTTGCATCGACCTGAACGTCGGAAACTTCTTCGATCTGAACATCGGAAAACTGGCCTGAACGCCACAAGTTGCATCGACCTGAACGTCGGAAACTTCTTCGATCTGAACATCGGAAAACTGGCCTGAACGCCACAAGTTGCATCGACCTGAACGTCGGAAACTTCTTCGATCTGAACATCGGAAAACTGGCCTGAACACCACAAGTTGCATCGACCTGAACTTCGGAAACTTCTTCGATCTGAACATCAGAAAACTGGCCTGAACGCCACAAGTTGCATCGACCTGAACGTCGGAAACTTCTTCGATCTGAACATCGGAAAACTGGCCTGAACGCCACAAGTTGCATCGACCTGAACGTCGAAAACTTCTTCGATCTGAACATCGGAAAATTGGCCTGAACACCACAAGTTGCATCGACCTGAACGTCGGAAACTTCTTCGATCTGAACATCAGAAAACTGGCCTGAACGCCACTTCGGTCTGAATACCGGAAACTTCATGCCTGTCAGCATCGGCAGAAATAGGGAACGATAATAGACGCGGCGCATGGGCCAATGACACTTGTTGGGGATAACAAAGGTAAGTCATGAACAATCTTCAGTCTGAGTACTGGAAACAACTTCTGGGTTATCACTTGGGATACCGAGAATGTTTTATGCTTACATGCGTATGTTTGAATTTTTCAATAGCGTAATGCTCCATGAAAATGGAAATGCTACGCGATTTGGGAGGATGCAATGCAATATGATTCTATATGCAGGGATGCAAAATGCTGGGTAGAATGCCAAGCTGAGGTAAGGGGATCTGCTGGGGAAATGATCACCATCTTCTGGACCCTGGCAAGGCTGCTGGAGATGCACATCGCAAAAAATTCTGTGGGGAAATGAGCCGCCACACGGTGTTCTAGCAATGACGAAATACCGAGATTCTGACTGGGGAGAGAACGACACTGAAAACCTGTTGTTGGGGAAAGCGATAGTGGTTCTGGCAACCACGACCTGCGAGAGATGACTCAGTAGGGGAAGCAAACACCGATACAGTACCGAGGTTCTGCTTCAAGGAAAGAAACCATGGATCTGGCATTGGGATTATCGATCTGGCCTTGAACTCTGAGGAGCAGCCGCTTCTGCTGGGAAGATACAGTCCGGCACTGTCAGCTCCGCTGGGGGTATATAGTTTGACACTATCAACTCTACTGGGGAGTGTATAATCTGAAACCACCGCTTGAGGGGAGGTATAGTGGTGAGAACCTGCTGGGGATTGAAGTATCCAACGCTCTGATCAGCTCTGCAGGGATAAGATACCGAATTCGTCTGTTGGCGACTTCACTGGGGAAAACATTCGCGATCATCTGCAGGGGATTTTAAGGAAATTCCCCGAGGGTACCTGTTCTGAATAGACGATCCAAAACACTTAAAATTTACAGCAATTTTAAATGTTTATTAAGCATGTACCTGTAAAGCTCTTATGTGTCATGATGCAATGTTTATCAAAAAAATTAGACGTCATTTTCCAAACAAAACAGTAAAATGAAAATGAAAACAGAGATATACTGAATAACATGATTGAATTGATTGAACGGCCTCTGAATAGACATTTACATCAGGAAGCAATCCCTGGAAAGAGGTAATCGCACAAAAGATAAAAACAGACATTAATCTAATGGCAATGTGAAATGAATTTCTATCGGGTTCCAATTCTGCTATGACTTGCTCGTCTTCAAGATCCTCCAGATGATCAGATTTCTGAAAGAGTGATTGGACTGTTTCCTATCCTTCAAAAGTTTCCAGTCATTGACACGAGATGAGATTCAGAACTACTCAGATCGCAGTCATTCGTTTAATCCCTCACTTTTGCTTGGATCGCCCTTTTCAGGTTTTCAATCCACCGGGATACCCATTTTTGCCTAAGTTGCCTTTTTAGGTTTTCAACTTACCGGGTGTACAATCTTTTCACTTTTAATCCCTAATTTTTGCCCGAACCTTTTTCATTTTCTTGGTTCGCCGGGATGCCCATTTTTGCCTGGACTACTCTTTTTATTGTCCAGCGGGTCTATTTCATGCGAAGTATTTTTTAACTGCGTCTGAGTTCACCGGGGAAGTGAAGTTTTCACCATCCATCGTTGCAAGCACTAAGGCCCCACCATCAAAAACCTTGGTGACAATATACGGTCCATCATAGTTAGAAGTCCACTTGCCCCTGTGATCTGTCTGAGCAGGAAGGATCCTTTTCAACACCAAATCTCCGACCTGGACGCATCGAGGACGCACTTTCTGATCAAAGGCTCTCTTCATCCGACTTTGATACAACTGCCCATGACAAATGGTTGCCATTCGCTTCTCTTCGATAAGACTCAACTCATTGAACCTTGTCTGAATCCATTCAGCTTCGTCTAATTTGACATCCAACAAGACTCTTAGAGAAGGAATCTCCACTTCAACAGGTAGGACTGCTTCCATACCATACACAAGGGAGTAAGGGGTTTCCCCGGTTGATGTACGTACTGAAGTACGGTACCCATACAAGGCGAAGGGTAGCATCTCATGCCAACCTTTGTACGTAACGACCATCTTCTGCACAATCTTCTTTATGTTCTTATTTGCCGCCTCAACAACACCGTTCATCTTAGGGCGGTAAGGGGAAGAATTGTGATGCTGAATGTCGAAGTTCTGGAACAACTTCTTCATCATTTTGTTGTTGAGATTAGAACCATTATTAGTAATGATTCTTTTGGGAATCCCATAGCGACAAATGATTTCTTTCTTGATGAATCGGGCAACCACATCTTTGGTGACCTTCGCAAATGACGTTGCTTTGACCCACTTGGTGAAATAGTCGATGGCAACAAGGATGAAGCGATGCCCATTGGAGGCGGTCGGCTAAATCTTTCCAATCATATCGATGCCCCACATAGAAAAAGGCCACGACGAAGACATCACATTCAAAGGATTCGGCGGCACATGCACCTTATCAGCATAAATCTGGCATTTATGGCACTTCCGAGCATATTTGAAACAATCAGATTCCATGGTCATCCAGTAATAACCTGCTCTCAACAATTTCTTAGCCATTGCATGTCCGCCGGCATGAGTATCGAAGGAGCCTTCATGAACTTCCTGCATTAACATGTATGTCCACGCATCTGAGCAAAACCATGTCGAAGTTCCTCTTATACAAAACATCGTCTTTGTTCAAGAAGAAACTGCCTGCCAATCTTATCAAAGTCTTTCTATCATTGTTGGATGCCCCTGCAGGGTACTCTTGATTCTTTAGAAAGCACTTGATGTCGTGATACCAGGGCTTGTCATCAACTACCAGTTTGGCAGCAAACACATACGCGGCCCTATCAAGGCGCATCACGTTGATCTTGGGAGCATGGTTCCAACGGATCACCGTGATCATGGAGGATAGAGTAGCAAGAGAATCTTCCATCTGGTTCTCATCACGAGGTATATGGTACAACTTTACTGTTGTGAAGAAATTCAACAGTCTTCTCATGTAATCTCTGTAGGGAACCAGAGTAGGCTGGAGAGTGTTCCAATCACCATTCACTTGATTGATTACCAGAGTTGAATCTCCGAAGATGTCCAAAGTCTTGATTCTCAAATCAATGGCTTGCTCAATACCCAAGATACAGGCTTCATACTCAGCTTCATTATTGGTGCACTCGAAAGTCAGACGAGCGGTGAAAGGCATGTGGGCACCTTTCGGAGTTGTAATGACAGCACCAATTCCACTTCCTCTGGCGTTGACGGCCCCATCAAACATTAAAGTCCACTTTTCGTCTGGATCAGGTCCCTCTTCAACAACTGGCTCTTCACAGTCTTTCATCTTGAGGAACATGATGTCTTCATCTGGAAAATCAAACTTCATCGGCTCATAATCTTCAACCGACTGTTAAGCAAGATAGTCTGACAGAATACTCCCCTTGATTGCTTTCTGGGAAGTATACTGGATGTCGTACTCTGTCAGTACCATTTGCCAACGAGCAACTCTTCCAGTGAGAGTTGGCTTCTCAAATATATACTTGACTGGATCCATTTTGGAGATCAGTAAGGTTGTGTGAGACAGCATGTATTGTCTCAATCGCTTAGCAGCCCATGCAAGTGCACAACATGTTTTTTCAAGCATTGAGTATCTCGACTCGCAATCTGTGAATTTCTTACTCAGGTAGTAGATGGCATGCTCTTTCCTACCTGTCTCGTCGTGTTGACCGAGAACACAACCCATGGAATTGTCTAGTACTGTCAAATACATAATCAGCGGTCTCCCTGGGACCGGAGGCACAAGGATAGGAGGATTCTGCAAATACTCTTTTATCTTCTCGAACGCCCTTTGACAATCATCATTCCACCTGATAGCCTGATCTTTTCTCAACAATTTGAATATTGGCTCACACGTGGTTGTTAGGTGAGAGATGAACCTTGCAATGTAGTTCAACCTCCCTAAGAAACCACAGACTTGTTTCTCTGTTCTTGGCTCAGGCATTTCCTGTATCACTTTCACTTTGGCCGGATCCACCTCAATCCCTTTTCCGCTAACAACAAAACCCAGTAGTTTTCCAGATCTCACCCTAAAAGTACACTTGTTCGGATTAAGCCTCAACTTGAATTTCCTCAAACGCTCAAACAGTTTCTGCAAATTCACCAAATGTTCTTCTTCTGTCTGAGATTTGGCAATCATATCATCAACATAAACCTCGATTTCATGATGAATCATATCATGGAACAGAGTCACCATCGCTAGCTGATATGTTGCTCCGACATTTTTCAGACCAAACGGCATCACCTTGTAGCAGAAGGTGCCCCATGGGGTTATGAATGTTGTCTTCTCCATGTCTTCCGGTGCCATCTTAATTTGATTATAGCCCGAAAAGCCATCCATGAAGGAGAATACCGAGAACTGAGCCGTGTTATCCACCAAAACGTCAATGTGAGGTAAGGGGAAATCATCTTTAGGACTAGCCCTGTTCAGATCCCGGTAGTCAACACGCATCCGTACCTTTCCATCCTTCTTAGGTACCGGAACGATATTTGCAACCCATGGCGGATAATTTGTGACTTCTAGAAACCCTGCATCCAACTGTTTTTGCACTTCTTCCTTTATCTTGACAGCCATCTCTGGTCTTGTTCTTCTGAGCTTCTGCTTGACCGGAGGACAACCTTCTTTGAGCGGCAAGCGATGTACCACGATGTATGTGTCAAGCCCTGGCATGTCCTGATAAGACCAAGCGAAGATGTCAACATACTCTTACAGCAATTCAATCAACCCCTTCTTCACATTGTCTTCCAAAGCAGCCCCTATCTTGATTTCTCTCTTGGCGTCCTCGGTGCCGAGATTAATCACTTCAACAGACTCTTGATGCGGTTGAATGACCCTTTCCTCTTGTTTTTTATAACCTGGTAAGTTCTTCAGGGAGTTCACAGTCTTCATCACCCTCTTCTTCAGCTTGAAAGATTGGATTTTCAAAGTCGAAGCGAGCCATAGCAGAACCGTTATCAATAGGATCCGGTGATGTGCATCTGCATGAGTGATGGTATGTGCTTATGAGTGTGAAAGAGTGGAAACTAAACAAAACATTGCCATTTTTTTTAAAAATTGCAAAAATAGAAAGACAGGGAACGAAATATTTGAATGCAAAAAGACGTCCTTTATTTATGATAAAAAATGCAAGTGTCACATAGATGAGCCCTACAATGAGTCATTACGCCCTGGCGGATTGTAAGACTTGGATATGCATAAATAAATAAAGAAAATTACTCCTCCAGACAAGTGACTTGGACAATCTCCTCAGAAGACCAATTGTTGAGAACTTCACCCGGGATCCTCGGACGCACCCAGTTATCGATGTCGCAATCACTATCCCCATCTTCATTGTTGACCACAGAGACTAATTTGACTTCTCCTTCAACCATGTTAACGTTGGCTCCACCATGCTGGGGCATGGGATTGTTGACGACATTAGGAGTTGGTGCAAAGTTAACGGCCTTTGAATCAATGAGGTCCTGAACTACGTGCTTAAAAGCTTTGCAGTTCTCAATATTGTGGCCAGGTTCCCCAGAGTGGAAGCTACACCTAGCGTTGGCGTCATAACCCACCGGAAGCCTACCAACGGGAGGAGCCAGAGTGCGCAACTGCATAAGTTGTAGTTGTTGAAGACTAGAAAGCAACTGAGCGTACGACATTAGAAGAGTGTCGAAACGCCGGTCCATCGTCCTTGGCCTCGGTTGATAGGCGGGTCTGTTACCCGGTTGTTGTGGTTGGTACTGAGCTGGTTGACGCTGTGGTTGTTGTTGTAGTGGTGTTGCAGCTGGAATGGTCATAGCTGTAACATACGATTGTTGATGATAGTTCTGAAAGTTATTCCTCCGGTTATCCCTGTTCTAATAAGAAGATATGGCACTTGCATCCCCTTCTCTCCTCTTCTGTCCCTGAATGAACGGCTTCTTCACCCCTGATGAAGGTCCACCTCCACTCTGGATCTTGTATGTCCTCAGGTAATTCTCCACCCTCTCTCCGGTAGAGACTACATCAACAAAATTGGAGGCATTGCAACCCACCAGGTGCTCCAAATAAGGTCCTGACAGAGTGTTCATGAACATGTTAGCCATTTCCTTCTCCAACATAGGAGGTTGAACACGAGAAGCTGTTTCTCTCCAGCGTTGAGCGTATTCTCTGAAGCACTCATTGCTTTTAAGAGACAGATTTTGAAGTTGAGTTCTGTCCAGAGCCATGTCTGCATTATACTGATACTGCTTCACGAAAGCCTCAGCCAAATCCCTCCAGCAACGGATGTGGGCTCTGTCCAGCCTCATATACCATTCCAGGGATGCCCCAGCTAGGCTGTCATGGAAAAAGTACATAAGCAACTTTTCGTCATCGGAGTATGCAACCATTTTACGGAAATAGGCTTGCACATGGGTCTTCGGGCAAGAGTTACCATTGTATTTGTCAAATATCGGGACCTTGAATTTCGGTGGCACTCTCAAACCTGGGACCAGCCCCAAGTCAGCAACATCTACTCCCAGAGGATTATGTCCTTCCACTGCCTTCAACCTCTCTTCCAATCTTCTAAACATGGGGTCCACACCATGACCCATACCAAAGTCTTCCTGCAGTAGGGGGAACTGATCGTCCTGATCATCATGAACGGGCTGTTGACCGGAGATGACATGTAGGATTGGGATAGGTCCCGATCCATTGGGTCCATTAGCCTCTCCAGCTGGAGGATCAGTCACCGTCTCTGGTTGAGCAGGGGGATTCCTCTGTATCATCTGCCTGAGCTCTTGCTGTCCCTGAGCCACCCCTTGAACCACATCCATGAATTGATTCATGCGAATTTTCATCTCGGCGAACTCTGCCTGTAGGCTTTCCATTACTCTCTGTTGGTTTCTGCGGGTACCGTACCGGTGAATTCCTGGGTCAGCTATCCTGCTGACGGAACACCAAACAACCTGAGAACACTGTGGCGGTACCTGTTATGCAAGATATGCTAATGAATATGTCAATGCAATGACATGTTTATCAATTCCAAAGGTATTCTACCCCCTTGATTCCAGTCTCTCAATACCAAGGGTAGGAGGCCTAAACCTCTTGTCAAACACATGCATCAAAAGGGTATCAAATTCACCCATAATACCTCATACATTTAGAGAATTCAAATTAAAGGCATAAAGATGATGGATATAGGGCAAACCTGATTGGAGAGATCGGTTGAAATCAAATGGCACGGCTGGATTTGCAAACCAATGTTAGGGTTTGCTTGAGTTGAAAGTGTGTGAGTCAGAATGAACCTTTCAGAGTTGCCTGGAGGTTGCTCTGAAATCTGTTAGCTCTTCTCTCACTATCTTTTTCCCCAGGGTTCTTCTCTCACTATCTTTTTCCCAGACAGGGTAATAGGAATAGAATTGCCTTTTGTTTCACTGAAACTCTGAATTTATAACCTGATTTTTGTGGACATGTGGGCTCAAATGAGAGAGGTCCAAGTCCAAGATCTTTCTTTTATTTATTTATTTATTTCTTTTTTCTTTTTTTCTTTTTTTTTTCGTTTTTCGTTTTTTTTTTCTCGTTTTTTCGTTTTTTTTTAATGAAGGGTAAATTTTGGGGTATTACACCGTGTCAACAGAATTCGCATCAGAACCTGCACCATGATGGTATCCAACAGATGCATCATGCATCATACCATCATTAGAATAATCAATTCTTGAAAAACCACCATTTTTCGGACGAAGAACATGAGAAACAAGCCAAAGTAAAATACTTGGAACCATCTTTAGTTGTCCAGTAGTAATAGGTTCAAATCTACCTTCAGGACAATGAGCTCTAAGTATTTTAACTACCGTATCACTCCCATTATAATCAACGTGAGTATAAACATCCGTCACCAACGGATATGGTTCATCTCCCACATCAGGATCAATAATAGTTATCCCAAACAACGAATTCCATAATTCATCTTTAAACTCATAAATCACATCTCCAATGGTAAATTTAAAACGAGAACCATCTTTTGAATGCAACCAAGAATAGAACACACAAATAAGATCTTCATTTTAATATTATGAAAGTTTCAGAAAGTAGTCAATCTTCTGATGAAAGACCAACTCAGCAACACTAGGAAGATCCAACTAAGCAATATATTTGGCTTTCCACCCATACTATTTCACCACTAGCCTATCCTTATGCTTTTCTTCAAATTCCTCAATACACCTTCGAGATGCCAATAAGAAGGGAGTTTTGATAGCAATAGATAAGGAGCTAGCCTTTCCTTTACCTTTAGAATCATCCAGATCAGTTGAGAAGAAAACTTGATGACAAGTCGAGTCAGATGATCCTGATAGAATATCATTCGACTGGAGGATACAAGTTGTTCGACCCAGTGAACAAGCAAGTGGTGATCAGCAGGGACATGATCATAGATGAGATTTACGAATGGGATTGGACTGAGAATGTTAAGAAGGATTCAATGAGAATCTTATTTGATGAACCAACTAGTGAAGTAGAAAGAGAAGTTAGACAAGAAGTCAGAGGAGAAGCAGGCCCAACAGACCTTAAAGAATAAGACATATGCCTGCAAGGTTGCAAGAATATGTGATTACATAAGATGGTGTGATCAATAAAGAAGTTGAGTTGGTACATTATGCTTTCTATGCAGATGTTGAACCAGTCAATCAGCTGAGGCATTGAAAGAATCGAAGTGGATGAAAGCAATGAACGGAGATCTTAAGTCAATCGAAGTCAACAACACTTGATCACTTGTCGAATTTCCCCAAGACAAGAAGGAAATCGATGTGAAGTAGGTATACAAGGTGAACTTGAATCGTAAAGGAGAAGTGACTCGACGTAAGGCGGGACTTGTGGCGAAAGGATTTCTTCAGAAAGAAGGAATTGACTTCGACGTAGTTTTTGCACCTGTTGCTAGGACTGAAACAATTAGGTTGGTTGTTGGTCTAGCAAACATGAAGAATTAGTAGATGTGTCAGATGGATGTGAAATGAGCATTCCTGAATAACCCCTTAGAAGAAGAAGTTTATGTTACACAACCAGTTGAGTTTGTGAAACAAGGCGAAGAAAGAAAGGTGTACAAGCTGCATAAAGCCATGTACAAACTAAAACAAGCTCCAAGAGCTTGGAACAAGAAGATATATGGCTTTTTAATGGAGAAGGAATTTGTAAAGTTCAAAACTGAACATGGAGTATATGTAAGAATAAGCAAGAGTGAATTTCTTATACTATGTCTCTATGTCGATTACTTGTTGATAACATGTAGCTGCAAGAAAGAGATCGAAGACTTCAAAGGTGATCTCAACAAGGAATTCGAAATGTCAGATTTAGGTGACATTTCATATTTCCTTGGCATCGAATTCTACAATAGTGGTAGAGGTTTGATGGTGCATCAAAGAAGGTGTGCAGGAGAAATACTTAAGAGATTTGAGATACAAGATTGCAACCCAACTACGACTCCAGCTAAGCCCAGATTAAAACTGTCGAAAGATTCAAATGAAGATGATGTCGACCCAACCCAATATAGAATATTTATTGGGTCACTTTGATACCTTTGTCACACAAGGCCTGACTTAGCATACATTATAGGTATGATGAGTAGATTCATGCAGAAGCCAAAAGTATCACATTTAGCAGTGCCAAAGAGGATACTAAGGTATCTGAAAGGAACTCTCGACTATGGCATTTTGTTTCCTGCAACTGATGAAGGAAAACAATGCAAACTAGTGGAATACACCGACTCAAGTTTGTATAGTGATGCTGAGAATCGAAAATACACAGTTGGCTATGTGTTTATGATAGGTGGTGCACCAGTTGCTTGGAGTTCAAGAAAGGAGCCAGTAGTGGCGTTTTCTTCCTGTGAAGCAGAATATATAACTGCTTTCCTTTGTGCATGTCAAGCAACGTGGATGGTGAATCGGATTGAAGAGATATCAACAAAGAGTCATGGAGCAATTACCATGAAGATCAATAGCATGCCAGCTATCAATCTGGCAAAGAATCTGATAGCATATGGTTGAAGCAAGCACATCGAAATGAGGTTCCAGTATCTTCTAGAGCAGGTAGCAGATAGGAAGATGAATTTGGAACATTTAGAACTGAGAATCAGATTGCAGACATCATGACGAAGGGAGTTCAATTCGAAGTATTTAGAAGACTAAGAGCTACGATGAATGTAGATAGCTTAGACATAATGAATTAGGTGGTGTGTTGAATTATAATTCCTTGGGTCGAAGCAGGTTTCTCGATAGGACAATGATGTGTCGAGTTGTATTAGTGTGTCGAAGCATGTTGGTTCACACGAGATTTTGACTTAGGCCTATTTTTAATAGTGTTAACTATTTTAGGCTTTTATAGTTTTTGGCTTTTGCTTAAGGAGCAAGCTAACCTAAATCTATAAATATAGGGAGTTACCCTATTCTCGTAAGAAGAGAAGAAAGAAATCATGACATTGTATTCACAGAAATTTGCAATTGCAAAGTGAATAAAGAAGTTTTCCACAAGTTGTGGGCAGAGAGAAAACTCTACAGAAGATATTCTTCTTCTTCTCAAACGTTTCTTTTCTTTCTTTCTCAATCGTTCTTTTCTTTTCATTGTCATTGCGTGGTTGATAACAATCTTGTTCATCAAAATTGATTGAAATTCTCCTTAGGTTGATGTGGATTTCCAACAAATTTAAAGGTGAGCTACGTTATTTACTTTGTTAACGGATGGTGTATTTTAGTGTGTTGGGTTACCAACACATGATTTTGTGAAATCCCTACAATTCTTTATAGAGAGTGGATAGTCGACCTCTACTTTAATGTTGAGATATGTTTAACCTTGTTATAAAGGTTGAGATATCCTTTTTACTTCAATTAATATATATTTTTTATTTATAAACAATATAGTAAGAATACATAGTTATTAGTCTATAATATTATTTATCGTTAAATATATGACACTCTTATGTAATTTAAGCGATTTTTTTTTATTCCTCTATGGTCCTTGGATGCTTATTTGTTGGCATAGTTGTCTATGTGTTATTTAATTATTTTTTTTATTATTTTCTTAAAATCCACGTGACATTTTATTATTATTATTATTATTTTTTAAAATTTACTTGAATTTTATTTTTATTTTTTTCAATTTTTTATTTATGTTTTTTTTCAATTTTTTATTAATAATTTTAATGATTAGAAAATGTTTATAATAATTTTAATTTATTTATTTTTATAAATTTAATTTGAAAACTAGTATAACAAATTTAAAAATATAATATTTGGACTTAAAACCCACATTCTTTTCGGTTGCAGCAGCCCAATACTTTGAATTCATCTTAAATAGTGTGAAAAAAGTTTACAAACACTAATCTTTATAATTGAATATGTCGGACTCAATAAACACTATTAGTGCTGAAGGTTGAAAAAAAAACAATAATCTTTTAGCTGCTTCTCCCAGTAGCTTTATAATAAGCTAAATAATAACAATTTTATAAACCAGAATCAAGAATCATAACAATTCATCACCTCACGTTGTGATTGTGGTTCTCAGGGTAGAGTTTGTTGATATAGCCTTATATACTGTTATTAAGTAAACCTTTAAATAATATGTTTGACGATAAATATTATTTAGCTTTCCTTCTCCAAAATATATAATAATAATTCTGTTTTTAGAACCATGTGTAACTATCGTTTTTCTTGGAGTAAAAAAAGGAGTAGATAAGATAATATACCAATATTTGATATGACAAACTATGAATCCAAAAAAAACGCCAACCGTCAAGATTATCTAAAATTTCAAATTAGAAATAGATTTTTATGTTATTATCCACTAAAACACATATATCTTGTACATTCTTTAAGTAGTTTCGTTACATTAGGAGTGTAAATAATCTATATAAACAGCTATAGAGTATTCAAAGGGAATAAACCCATACTATACTATATTAAGCATTTGCAACTGCAAACCTAGTTATAATATTCTCAGATTCATCATGAAATTAAATTCACTTTGGTGTACAATAATGTTAGCAGCAGTTGTTCTAATGGTTGCCTACATTGAGAAGAGTCATTACCTCGTTATAAATGAAGAACAACTTGAAGCACTACATGCTGAAGAGTCATCCATTTGCATTTCAATTGAGAAACTCTGTGATGAATTCTATGTAGTTGGAGAAGGTGAAACTTTCTATAGCATTACTGAAAAATGTAATGACCCATATATCTTGATGAGGAATCCACAAATCCAAGATCCAAATGATATATTTCCTGGTGTTATTCTCAGATTGCAACCTCTTCTATAATTAGGAACCAATCTTTTAGGTTTAGCTTTTGTATGTATTAATTGTATATTTGTGAACACTTCTATACTTCAGAGTTTGTTGGATATGATAATATTTTTTATGTTAACTATTTCTAAGTGAATTTTAATTTAATTTCATCTTATATTTCACACGGTTAATAAGAACATATAGAAACAAGAGAAGAGAGAAGAAGGACCTTTGAATTAGGGTTTCAATAAAATGAACAAAACTTGAAGAGTAAATGTTACACTAGAGTATAAATATTATATGCTAGACAAGACCGTTCTACCCTTACAAAGATACAATAAAACAATATAATACAACAATATAATAATAATAATAATAACAACTAACATCTCCCATCAAACTTAAAATGCATTAGAAGAGAACATCGAGAGTTTGTCAATCAAAAAACAAAAACGTATAATGAAATGTGTCTTTGTAAAAAAAATCAACAATTTGTAAAGCATATAGGAGACAAACAGTAGAGTAATTGACTCATTATGAAGATGATGACGAGTGAAATGACAATCAATCTTAATGTGTTTGGTACATTCATGAAAGACCGAGTTGTTTGTAATTTGAGTGACACTTTTGTCATCACAAAGCATAGGGTTGGTTCAGAAAGAATGACACCCGTATCAAAAAGTAACAAACACAACCAAACTATTTCAGTAGTGACGGATGTCATAGCACGATACTCAGCTTTTGTAGAAGAACGAGAGACAATATAATGTTTCTAACTCTTCCAAGAAATAAGAGTGTCTCCAAGAAAGACACAAAATCTTGTGGTAGACGTACGATCTATGGGGTCACCAATTCAATCAGCACCAGAATAAGCATATAGTTCCAATAAGGACGATGAGGAAAAGAGAAGACTCTGAAACTAGGTTCCTTGAAGATAATGATATATGTGAAGAACAGGTTCTCAATGCACTATAGTAGAAGAGACAACAAACTGACAAACAACATAAGCAATATCGAGTCTAGTAATCGTAAGGTACATCAATCTCCCAACCAAAGTACGATATAAGGTAAAATATGACAGATGAAGACCATCAGATGGAGCATATTTCACATTCAGCTCAAATGGAATATCTTTTACTCTAGTATTAGAAAGGAAAGTCTTATAAAAAATGTTGACCATATACTTGGATTGAGAGAGAAGATAGCCTTTAGGAGAGTGGGTAACTTCAATGCCCAAGAACTAGCAAAGAGTTCCCATGTCCTTTATCTCAAACTGTTTGGCTAAATGTAATTTCAAATTATTAATTCCACTTATATCATCACCTGTAATAATCATATCATCAACATATAATGAGAGTAAAAAATGACCATTATAAGTAGTCTCGACAAATAAAGTAGAATCATGATTACTATATCAAAAGTCAATAGATGTAATCACAATGGTAAATTTCTCAAACATAGCTCGTGAATCTTGTTTTAGACTATAAAATGTCTTCTTCAACTTACACAGTTCTCCTTTATTATTAGAAACACCTTGTGGGGGTACCATATAAACTCCCTCTTGAATATTACCATTTAGAAATGCATTTTTAGCATCCATTTGAGTAATATGCCACTGACGAACAGATGCAACTGCAATAAGTGTGCAAATAATAGTCATCTTAGAAACAAGAGCAAAAAATTCTTCAAAATACATACCATATTGTTAATAGAATCCCTTAGAAACAATACATGTTTTGTAGCGCTCAACTGAACCATCAAACTTAGTTTTGATCTTGTATATCCAACTAGACCCAATAACACGTTTTCTAGGATGAAGAGATACTAATTTCCAAGTTTTTATTTTGTGAAAAGTAAAAAGTTCTTATGTCATAACCTACTGCTAAAGAGAGCTATGAATAGCCTCTTTATAGGAAGAGAGCTCATAAAAATGGTGGATAAAGGTTAGAAAAGAAGCAAAAGAAGTTTACAACCACAACAATCTAATATGTCACTTCTTTGTAACTTTCCTAAAACTCTAGTAGAAGCCAAACAATTTAATCTAGAAGCAGAGACATGTCCAAGACGACAATGCCATAAATAAAAACTATAAGACGAAGAATTCAAAAGAAAAGAGGATAATAAATCAATTATAGAAGTAGAGGTTAAGGCTGTAATATTTGGGACTCTCAATTCATAAAAAAACGTAAAGTCCCCTTAGTCTACAGTATGTATGAATCAGCCTCCCAGAAAAAGGATCATCTACGGAACAAGTAGTGGAAGAAAACATAGCCAAGTAACCAAAATTGCACAATTGACTAACATAAGCAAGGATGAAAGTGAGGTTAGGAATATCATAAGCATCATAAAATGAAAAATTAGTTGTGGAGACAAATCCAATGCTCGGTAAAGTTATATGTGTGCCATCAACAGTCATAACTGACATAGATGGTGCATTATTCAAAGACACAGATGATTTAGAATCATATGATATTTTGTGTGATGCTTCAGAGTCTATAACTCGTATGGAAGGAGATATACTTGATAAACAAGAAGAGTTCAAACATTTAATAAAGGAGGCATACATGACACATGACTGAGTGGTAAGAAGCTTTTGGAGTTGCTATGCAATATCAAATATTTGAGGAGTAGTCTTAGATGGATATGTATGATCAAAACCATAAAACTAATGATAGTAGGAGCAGTAGCAACAACATTGGATGATGGACTCTTGAAGTTTTTCTTATTTTCTTTCAATAATTTGGGACATTTTGCTTTTCAATGACCTTTCTCCTTCCAAAAAGCACATTCATTTATATCATGCCCAACCTTACCTTGAGGTTTTCCTTTGTGAAATGGAGCAGCAAAAATAGATAGAGGAGTGAAGGGAACTCCTTTATCTGGAATCAAATTTGAGTTGGACTTCAGTCTAATTTCTTCTGCGAACAATTCATTAAAAATAAATCAACACTGGGAAGACGATTACGATGCAAAATACCCTCACGAAGGACCTCAAAATCATCCCTAAGCGCCATCAGAAATTGAACCAAACGTTGCTCTTCTCTTTGATCAATGTACGGTTTGACAACTTTCAATTTCGTCGATTCCATAAGAGCCAACGGATCCCACAAATTACTCATCACTGAATATAATTCCTGAATGGTCATATTATTTTATTTGAGAGCTCTAATATCACTCTCCAATTATTACCATTTTTCAAAAATAGATTGAGCATACAAATATTTCAAATGGTCCGAACCTCCTTAGCAGTATCATATTTTGATAGTTGCATACCTATTAATTGAGAATTAAAATTATTGATCCAAATAAGAATATTCAAATTACTAACATCTCATGTTTCCATCCCTATTACATAGTTTGCTTCATCCTTTTTACCTATAAGTTTAAGTGAGATTTCATCAACATAACTTCACATTCTTTTTTCTTTCATTTTTTTTCATTACATAACTCCAATAAAAATAATTTTCTCTAATGAGTTAGACATTAATCGACTACTTAAAAGAATCATCTTTATCATTACTCATTGTAATCAACTATAAGATAACCAAAAGACTACAATTGAATAAAATATCATATAAAATCGAAAAAATAATAATTTGTCAACGTATCAAAAGATAATAATGATTCTCCCGATTCTCAAGTTTTGTACCAACCATAAAAGTAGAAGGAATGCAAGATATTTCATCCAAGGAGAACAACCAGGAATAACAATGTAGGCCAAAGTAAATAACCAAGAAACAGTAATTGAAATAACCAATAAACAATAACAAACCTCCAAAGAATTATCCAATACTCTTGCTAATCAAAAAGCAACTTCAAATTCCAATAAATTAGCAACATAAAGAATCGTCAAATTACAATGAATCGAAAAATTGAACGAGAAATTGCAGAACTTCCAATTGAGATCACAAAAGAAATTGTTGCTCCAAAGCTGAAAAATGTGTGGACCACTTTATGGTAGTTCCGGAAATCAAACCTAACTCTTTATAGTATATTAACAATAGTCAACATAGAGAAACATAGAGAACAAGAAAGATTTTTGAATTAGGATCTTAGTAGAATAATCAAAACTTGAAGAATAAGGGTCTAATAGTATAAATATTATATGTTAAAAAAATCGAACTAACCTGACAAAGCTATAATAAAATAATAATAATAATAATAATAATATAATAATAATAATAATGATATATAATAATAATAATAGACATCATATTTTCTTTTTTATATTTAATATATTATTTTATTAAATTTACTTTTTGATACCAATACCATAGATTTAATATGTACCAAAAAAAAATTATTTCTACTCTTGTTATTGTTATTTTATTAGAACTTTCTTTATTAAGAAAAGAGAAAACATACAAAATACATAAGAGGTGGGTGAGATTGGTACTTGGGATTCTATCGGGCGGTTTGGTGCAATTTGGCCCTTTTAAAGTGATGATTTTCTCTTTGAAAAAGACCTTAAATAAGAATTTTAATAGCCACCACTAAAAAATAATTAAATGTTTCCGAATTATAAAAATGCATCTCTAAAATATTTTTGTATAATAGTTCAAAAATATATAAAATGTATTAAAAAATTTCTAAGAATTTTTTTTAAGATTCCTCTCTTGTCTGATCTTGAATGGTCTATTTTATGGCTTATTCGTTGGATAGATCGAGTATGTTTTTCATCTATTTTTTATTTGCAAAGTGGTTGCAAATATATAGAATAAGATTTTTAGATGGATTGATTGATTGTTGTCTCGGAGAAATTTGATATTTGTTTTTGAGATGTTTACTTCTTTAAGGTGCATATTAGGATTAAAGGTAGTTTCATTATGATTTAACATTTGGGATTTGATATATTAAAAAAAATTTGGAGTATTTTTTGTTTTTTCAAATCAATCTATAAATGAAGAGGATTTAAAAAATAAGAGTATTTTATTTCTTTAAAATGATATTTTGGCAGGTCTTTCGCTTATGCATTTGAGTGTTTTTGACCCTGACCTTTTTGATGATATGGTCTCCTTCTATTGCTTTTGGTGGCTGTAGACTTGTTAATGATAACTCTTGACGTTGAGATCTAACATGTATCTTTTGGAAGGGTGGTGGTTGTTGGAGTTTCTTTTATTTGTGTTTTTTTTCCCTTCAATTTGTATTGTTTTCTTATTTTAGGAGGTTTTTGTTTACACCTTGTACCAGTTGATTTTATTTTTGTATCTCTTGTAAGTTTGCTATAACCTCCATTTCTTTTATATATATATATATATATATATATATATATATATATATATATATATATATATATATATATATATATATATATATATTATTTGTCCTTAAAATATTCAAAATATATCAGAAGAAACAGCCAAATTCATAATGGGAGAAAGATTCAAGCGTCATACTTACTTTAATATACCATAAGTAAAAAAAAATTATTATTCATGAGGTGTCAAGCTATTAATAAGAGACCGGACTTTATATTCAAATAGATCAAATTTCGTTTTTTTTAAATAATCAGTATTTTAAAAAAAAAATCAAAATAATTATTTTTTAAATTTCTTTTTCAAAATAACCATCTTTCAAAACAGATGCGGCAGATGAATTGGCGCATCCATTTCCCCTTAGGAGGAGGCGTCTGCTTGAGTGACGCATGCATTGGATGCCTCAAGAAGAGGCGTCAATGCATCTGGCACATGCCTTTGGTGTATGCGCAAATTCATCTGTCGCATACACCTTTGTATTAATTTTTTTTAATTAGTTTTTATTAAATAATGAAATATAATATAAAAGAAAATTATTCATGATATAATAAATGTTACATGGGATTGCCAAAATTTTAATGATCGGTCCGATCGAAACGTCCCCCTATTCTACATCCAGACGTGTTAGTTTGTCTTCGAGGTCTCCCACGAGTTTCCTGAGGTGTTTGGGGTCTTTGTGTGCTGGCCTGATCGAATGATGGCTGGTGTGAAGGTCTGACGGAAGTTTCAGCGGTATTTGATAGATGTGTCATCATTTGATAAATAATTTGATAAGTATTTTTAAATTAAAATAGAGTTGCGTAGGAGTATTACATTGTCTGGTCCAATCTGGTCCAATAGATTGCGATAGACTACTATAGCGTGTTTCAGACACCTACAGTAGTTCATCCCCCTAACTGACCACCTAGATAAAAAAATTGAAAAATATTATTTACAGTTAATTGTAATATAAAGTATAATTAATTAAATGGTAAAGTGTTAAACTTACTTTTTGCAAACGGGAACATGAATGGGTTCTCGTTTACTGGGGCGAGTGACAGCATTCTTGACCAACCTCATGCTTGTAGCAAATACGCACATGAATAAAAAGTACAAGTATTTTTTTGACATTTTTACACATTGCACTATATAGATGGGCCAACACAGTTAAACCTCAACTATATGTGCTTACCTTATTAATGTTGTGTAACAACGGTAAATACATAATATTTACTGTATTACCTGTACTTTCTGGAAATAAAAAATTACCAAATAAAATCATAATATAACACCGAGTTTTAATTATTTTTTCGTACTCGGTTGATTCTTCGGACAATATTATACTCGCATAATATTGTTTAAGATATTTTAAATTTATACTTTGCCCCCTAGCTTGACCGGATGACTCTCCCTCAGTTTGCTCGTCACACAAAGGGGCACCCAATAATTCATTGCAGATAGAGTTGTCCTGGTTAACTCTACCATTCACGGTCTTACCATCTATACGGAGATCCAACAACATGTATACATCCTCAAATGTGACAGTACACTCACCGAAAGGAAGGTGAAATATGTTGGTCTCGGGTCTCCATCTCTCCAACAAAGGAAGAATGAATTTGTAGTCCACTAAGTACGAGAGTATGTTATGGAGATTTCCAAATCCACATCCTATAATATATGGTTCTATCAAAGGATCGTGAGGTACATATTCATGTACACGGTATCGAAAACGCTTTGAGTCCTAATAACACATAAGTAAGAAATACAATAAGAAGAACTAATATATAATAAAAACATAAATAAGAAAGATATACGAAATAAATATGAAATAAGTAAAAAGAGAGTGATAACATACAAATGTCGAGATATTCTCGAGTGTTCCTCTGTATTCATCACCCATAGTCAACAGAGACATAATGTTACAAAGATTGAGTGTTGCAGAGCTTGAGTGTGGCAGAGAAAGAGTGTGGTAAAGAAAGAGTGTAGATGATTAGTGTTGAAGATGATTATATGTTGTGATTTGAAGCCCTATTTATAGATGAGGGAGTCTTACTAGGTTTGAAACCTACGCAGCATGTGATTGGATGCATGTATAGCAAAGTGTAAGAGTAGTCAGAGCCTTAGGCGCGTGCATGTGAATATTCACATGCAAGGTAACATGCGCCAAGAGAAGAGGCGCATGCATGTGAATATTCACATGTAATGAAGAGGTGCCCATGGTCTTGGCGCCTAGGTTACTTTTTCATGAAGAGGCGCTCATGGTATTGGCGCTTAGGTTGCTTTATGCACCTAGGGAATGAGCGCTTGTTTGGACTATTAGGGCAGAGATTCCTTGTGTGTATGCGTATGCTTTGTGTATGCAAAGATTCTAACAAGCGCATGCATTGTGTGTTCTTGTCTCTGCATGCATTCTTTTCTCTGCATGGTCAAGTTTGTGCAGATGAATTGCATGATTAATGTATTTAACATTTACGCTATTTAAGTGCATCAGAATAACATATCAATGCATTCAATTTCAGTACCCATCCATATCAAAAGAAAATACTAAAGTTAGATTTAAAAAAATATCTTCCTCACAACATTACATGATTAGTGCCCATATCGAAGGTGAAATATTTGAGCATCAATTATTCGATTTTTGTTTTTGCAACACAGATGTAACTCAGTTTACAATAAATCGATGATCAAGGGGAGACTGCTGAGGGATGAAGTTTTTTCCTAAGAAATCTCCGATTGCACGTTGCACCTCAGCCTAAGTTATGTTTGATCTCCGACAGACACCCTTCAATCATCAGTGCATATAATAACATTGATAATGGCTGACAAGATCCTCCTTCGACGCATGTCTTCTGTATTAGACATATTGCTTAGAATTTTATGCGGGAGATCAAAGACAAAACGTTACGGAAGAAGGTTGTCAATGCAGGTTATGCATTATCAGAACCTTCTTTCAAACACTACCGCGAAGAAATAAGATTGTCAAATGCAGATGCAGTATGGTGGATCAACAGTATTTCATTGGAAAAGTGGACTATGGCATACGACAATGGTCAACGTTGGGGCCACATGACAACGAATCTTATGGAATCAATGAAATCTGTCTTCAAAGGCATCCGTAACCTACCTATAACCCCTTTGGTGCAGGTAATATATTTTAGGCTAGGGGTGTTGTTTGAGACTAGACGTTCCAAATGGAGTTTAGTGTTACAATCTGGACAGTTGTTCAATGATGCTTCAATGAAATTCATTAGACATGAAGCTGCCAAAGAAAACACACATGTGGCCACGGTGTTTGACCGCACTAAAGGTTGGTATAGCGTTGCAGAGTCCATGGATCATAATGAGAGCATTCCTATGGGACACTACAGAGTCGAACTAGATAGAGGTTGGTGCGAATGCGGAAAGTTCCAAGCCTTATGTACGCCCTGCTCCCATGTCATTGCGGCATGTTCAAAGGTTCGAAGGGATCCATCCTACTTGCTATATGATGTTTACAAAGTCATCAGCCTATCAAATGTTTATAAAATTAGTTTTCCGTAGTGGAAAAAGAGAATTACTAGCCAGAATATCAAGGGGACATCGTCTGGAACAACGAAGTTATGCGAAGGAAGAAAAAGGGTCGCCCAAACAGCACCCGTATTCGAACCGAAATGGATATAGCGAACAAAATGGTTAGATTATGTAGTTCATGTCGTCAGTCAGGTCACAATCGTACTAACTGTCCTAGTGTTGGAACGAGCACAACCAGATAAATTCACATGTACCTTTGTTACAATATATGAAAAAGTAAATTTATTTCATATTATAAGTTTGTGAGGAAAATACCATTACATAAACAACAACACAAACAATTAAAACAGCTACAATACAATAACTAATCGATTACAACCATCAAAGCAATTTTGAACATGTAATACATCATCCTATGAACGTCTCGGTCAGTCTTAATATCCACTCATTCACGCACTTCTCCATTTTGGTTGAACATGGACACAAGCCATTGGAATCTTCTAATCCTTTCACCATCTCCAATTTCTCCATCTAACCAACTGTTCAACGTCCGATTAAGATGTTTAAACGAATCTATATTCCAAAGTCGAATCTTTATCGGAGACGCAATTGCGGAAAATATTAAATCGGCATTTTGCTTGTGAATGTATTCAAACATGGTTAAAACTAAAAAAACTTGAAGGAGTGTGAAGTTGAATGAAAGAAAATGTGGTTGTAGGGTAAGAGCTGTGAAAAATATTGCATGCAGGGCGAGGTATTTATACAGAGGAGCTAGAAAATGCATGCATCAAAGGGATAGACGTCTTACATGTTAAGACATGTATGCGCCAGAGGTATTGACACCTCTTCATGAGCCAAATGCATGCGCCAGAGGCATTGGTGCCTCTTCATGAGGCATCCAATGCATGCGCCACTCAATATGACGCCTCCTCCTAAGGGGAAATGAATGCGTCAGTTCATCTGGCGCATCTTTTTTGAAAGGTGGTTATTTTGGGGGGGGAAATAGAAAAATGGTTATTTTGCATTTTTTTTAAATACTGGTTATTTTAAAAACAAATCTCAAATCTCCATTGAGAAAATTATAAAATAAGAATTAGTCATTTCAACGATAAATTCTCTAACCTTCTTTAATTTTAAAAAACTTCATCTATCAAAAATTAATTTGAAGAAAAGTTAGAAAAAAATGTTTTTTTAAGGCAGTTATAAGATTTTCTTTCATAGAGTCTTACTTTTCTTTCAGGGGTTAAAATATACTTTTAGCTCAATTTTTTTGAAGTCATATAGAAGTAAAAGATATGAAAGAATATTCACAGGTTTGACAATTGATGTCCATCGAGTGGTTAACCAAATAAAAGTGTTAGTCTTGAAATCGAGCTTTTGAAATAATATAGGTTTTTTTTTTAAACATGAGTGGTATGTTGATATTTTGTACATGGGTCATAAATGTGACACTTCTTCCTAGGATTCTCAATTGCACTCAAATGTCATTTTATTCTTGAAGAAAAACCGACCTTTTTTTCCTCTCAATTTTCTTTTATTAAAGGTTATTGACAATCTTATTTTGTTTCTCGATATAAGGGTCACTCAACGTTTCAAAAACTCTTTTCGTCCTTTTACGCAAATCATAGGTTTCTTTTCTTCTACAAACTTTGGTTTTCTTCTTTGAGCTTCGACAAAGCCCATTTCATCAATCTTTTTATTTCTTTCGATTATACATTTCCTAGTCCAGCACAATCGCTAAGTCTATTTTTTAACTATTACCTCCATTTTCGGTTCTTTCAGGTACCTTATTTCTATTTCTTGTTTACAGTTCATTGTTCTCCTTTCATCATTCTAGTTATGGGAAACATATGAGATGCATATGCAAATATAATAAGTATTGATCAGTCACCATTTATGCTAGACATTCCACTATTTAACCGTAAATAAGTCAGGTAAACTGTGTAAACTGAAGCATTTTTAGTTAGATATAGGCTCAATTCTATAATATTAAGTGTGTTGTTACTTATGAGTTTCTTGAGGATATTTTACACTTTTTGGTATGTTAGCAGGTAAAAAACTAGTTTGGAAGCTCAGGGAATCAAACGTCAGATGCGAAATTAAGCCCGAGCAAGAAAACGAAAGAAAAAATCATTTTTTGGAGAACCTGCTGTCCATACGCGTATGGCCTTACATGATACGCGTATGGACCTGCCCAGTACGCGTAGCATACGCATATGACCAGAGGGATGGAAAACCAAGCAAAATAGCAAGCCTCTGGTGATACGCGTATGGGACTGGGCAATACGCGTACCAGCCTGGGCAATACGCGTATCAGAGGCTGTCTTACGTGCAGTACGCGTATGGGACAACTCAGTACGCGTATGGAGCACAAAATCAGGAAAAGTCCAACTGAATAGCTATTAAGAGGGCAGAACACGATTTTCCGGGGGTTGGACGATTTTGGAGAGAAAAAAGACGCGTTTGGAGAGCTGGAGACTCTACGATTATCAAAGGATTCATATGTTCAAGAGTTTTCCGACGATTGAAGATTGATTCCTCACGAAATTCTGTAATGACAACAATGTTAATCTTTGTTTTTATTTCGATTATGAGTAGCTAAACCCCCCATTGCTAGGGGGGTGACCCTGATTCTGAATGTGACAGATTTGATGTTTATGAATGCATTGATTATTTCTTCTTTTCCATTGATTTGTTCTTATTACTGTTCTTTATGCTTTATTCGTCGGACCAACGAATGATGATTAATATGAATAGTTTAAGCTGGACAGCGATTATTCATTGATCTGGATAAGAACTTTGGATAGTAAAAATAACCTAGGACTAGGGATTTTCTATCTGACCGGTAATTCTTGATATTTGAATGCTTGAGTATGAACTTAATTATTTATGGACATAGTAATTAGGTTACATAATCAAAGGTCTTTTCACTAAGGAATTAGGAATAGATAATCTTGAGGACCGAAATTAATTGGACAGGAATATTGTCTAAACCTTCATAAATTATATCTGTTACAAGAAGTTTCATTCACCAAACCCTAGCAATCTTCTCTCATTTGTATCTCGCTCAACCTTTTTACTTGTTTTATTTATCTACAATTGGTAGTATAATTAATCACAACACAAAAACCAAAGGCTTTTGTCTAATTGAAACAATCTATAAACTCTGTGTCGTCAAGCAGTCCTTGAGATCGACAAACGGAGAATTTCCCTTTTATTTCTACAGTGAGAAAAATAGTACACTTGCTATTTTCCCATCAAGTTTTTGGCGCCGTTGTCGGGGACTGCCAAAGATAATAGAGTTTATTAATTTATTTTCAATTAGAATTTTGTTGCTCTGCATCCAAAAATTTATTTACTGCTAATTTTATTTTTTATTTTTATTGTTATTATAACTAATTTCTTTCTAATCTGTGTATGCGAGGTAAGGCCTCAGCTGATTTTCATTTTGACGCAGAACCAGAGAGAACATTGCGTGCAAAGCTCAGAGAAGCTAGAAGAAAGAAACTAGCAAACTCTGACACCGAAGAACCGGTCACACCTGGCACACCAGTCTCTGTTCACTCCGAAAAATCTGAGTCAGACACAGATTCACATCCAGACACTGTAAACATGGCTGCAGACCCACCCCCAGCGGAAAGACTTTTAGGTGACTATGGCAGACAGAATAACCCAGCAGTGCAGTTGACCATTGTTAACCAACCTATTAATGTTGCTCACTTCCAGTTACACCCCTCAACTATCCGTCAGTTAGAAAGCAAACCTTTTGCAGGAAAGATCAATGAGGATGCAAACAAGCATCTGCAGAGGTTTCTGACTATGACTACATCATTAAAAATTGATGGGCATTCTGAAGAGGCAAAGAGATTGGTCATGTTCCCATTCACGTTATCTGAGGACGCTGAGGAATGGTTCTATTCCCTACCCGCAAGAAGCATTACTACTTGGCAACAAATGGAAACAGCATTCTTGAACGAGTATTTTCCTGCTTCTGTGTATATCCGTAAGAGGTATGACATTGTGAATTTTAAACAGAAAGACGGAGAGACACTTGGAGATGCATACAAAAGATTCAAGAGATGTTTAGTTGCATGTCCTACACATAATCTAGATGAAACTGAACAAATGCAGAATTTTGTAAACGGGCTGAAGATGAAGACTGAGCAACTCATTGATACAGCTGCTGGTGGCTCATCTAATTTTTCAACAGCAACCGGTATCAAAAAGATCATCGAAGCTATTGCAGCGAATGAGCATTTGGAATTATATGACCGTACTGTGAATCAGCCGGAGGGAAAAATTGACTTGAAATTAGCAAATCAGGTAGTGAAAATGGAAGACCAGGTTGCTGCTGAGGTTGAAAGAAGATTGAAAGCTATGAATTTAGGTACCCAGACTGTTGCTCAAGTGCAACCGGTTCCGACCATGATTTGTGAGATTTGTAGTGGACCACACTTTACCATGCATTGTGTTGCAACCATAGAACAGGTGCAAGCAATAAATTACCTGAGGCAGAATAATCCCTACTCAAATACTTATAATCCGGGGTGGAAAAATCATCCTAATTTCTCTTGGAAAGATCAGCAAGGTAATATTCAGAACCAAGGATCTCCACAACAACAACCACCGTACCAACAGCAACCTTATCAGCAACAAGTACCTAAGAAAGCGGATTGGGAGATTGCTATAGAGAAGATGGCAACTCAGAGGATGCAATTTCAGGAAGAAACCAGGAATAATCAGAAGAGCACCAATGCATCCATTAAAAATCTGGAGATTCAATTGGGTCAGATAGCACAACAGATAACAAATTCCCAAACACCAGGCGCATTACCTAGTGCAACCGTGACAAATCCGAGGGAGCACAATAATGTGAGTGCGGTAACAACAAGAAGCGGGAAATCTGTTGAAGATCTTAAGAAGAAGGATGAAGAAGAAGATCAATTGCTTGAAGTGGACCTGGAAATCTTAGAAAACAAGACACCACCTGAGGAATAAAGTGTGACACTGCCGGTGGTACAAGAAAAGCTACCTGAACCAAAACCCATCATTAAGCTTCCATTCCCACAAAGAAACAAAAAGAAGAAGCAAGATGAGAAAATTTTTCAGAAATTCATGGAGTTGTTCAGGAAATTAGAAATCAATATTCCATTCTCTGAGGCACTCGAGCAGATGCCTATCTATGCGAAGTTCATGAAAGACATCATCTCCAAGAAGCGCACCACTGACACTGACCCTGTTATATTAACTGAAACTTGTAGTGCTATTTTGCAGGGTATGAAGATTCCAGTAAAGAAGCCAGATAGAGGTTCTGTGACCATCCCGTGTACCATTGGAGATAGGTCTTTTAAAAGGGCGCTGATTGATTTGGGGGCTAGTGTTAGCCTTATGCCTTTGTCTATTTACAGGAAGCTAGGAATTGGAAATGTTCAAGATACCAGAATGACACTTCAATTTGCTGACCACTCAGTGAAGAGACCTTTTGGGGTAGTTGAGGATGTTCTGGTCAAAGTTGATAAATTTGTTTTCCTGTTGATTTTGTAATTTTGGAAATGCCAGAAGATGAAGAGATACCTCTGATTCTGGGCAGACCTTTCTTAGAAACAGGTAGATGCATGATAGACATTGAGGGAGGTACCTTGACCCTAAAGGTATATGATGAAGAGCTCAGAATTGATGTCCGAGATACTATGAAACATAAAGAGGATATGTGTACAAACCACTCTGTGGAAGTAATTGATCAAATGGTAACTAGCACAATGCAAAGGAAGTTTCCTGAATTACCATTGGAAAGAGTCCTTAGTCTGTCGGTCAGAGAGATTGAAGAGAATGATGATGAAAAAGAAAAAGAAGTGCTTGCCATGCTGGATACACAACCTCTTTAGATGAAATCCAAACCACACCGGTGGGAGGATCTGAGATCTTCACCAGAATCAGAAAATGAAAAGGTATGTAAACCAGGTATAAATTTTGAATTAAAACAATTACCTGTAAATCTTAAATATGTCTTTCTAGGATCTGGAACAAATTATCCTGCTATTATCAGTTCTGAGCTAAATGCAATAGATGAGGAAAAGTTGATACAGGTACTAAAGAAACATAAAAGTGCTATTGGGTGGACTATTGAGGATTTAAAAGGTATTAGCCCCACAGTATGCATGCATAAGATACTGATGGAGGATAATCAGAAACCAGTAGTACAACCACAAAGGAGGTTAAACCCAGCAATGAAAGAAGTGGTAAGGAAAGAGGTTGTAAAGTTGTTAGATTCGGGAATGATTTACCCCATTTCGGACAGCTCGTGGGTAAGTCCAGTGCATGTGGTACCAAAGAAAGGAGGAACCACAGTAATTTTAAATGAAAAGAATGAACTGATCCCAACTCGCACAGTGACAGGGTGGCGAGTATGCATCGATTACAGAAGACTGAACACAGCAACAAGAAAGGATCATTTTCCTCTCCCTTTTATTGATCAAATGTTAAAAAGACTTGCAGGTCATGAGTATTATTGCTTTCTGGATGGATATTCGGGATACAATCAAATTGTTGTAGCCCCGGAAGATCAGGAAAAAACTGCATTTACATGTCCTTATGGTATTTTCGCTTACAGACGGATGCCATTTAGGCTATGCAATGCCCCAGCTACTTTTCAGAGGTGTATGACATCTATATTCTCCGACATGCTTGAAAAGTATATGAAGGTGTTTATGGATGATTTCTCTGTGGTTGGTTCTTCTTTTGATAATTGTTTAGCTAACTTGTCTCTTGTTTTGCAAAGATGTCAGGAAACTAACCTTATTCTCAATTGGGAGAAATGTCATTTCATGGTGCAGGAAGGAATTGTGCTAGGACACAAAATTTCCCACAAAGGAATTGAAGTGGACAAAGCCAAAGTGGAGGTTATAGCTAACCTCCCACCTCCGGTGAATGAAAAAGGGATAAAGAGTTTTTTGGGTCATGCAGGTTTTTATCGGAGGTTTATCAGAGACTTCTCAAAAGTTGCCAAACCATTGACTGATTTGCTAGTCAAGGACAAGCAATTTAATTTTGATAAAAACTGCATGGTAGCTTTCGAAACTTTAAAGAGTAAGTTGATCAGTGCACCTGTTGTAATCGCCCCCGATTGGTCCTTGCCTTTCGAAATAATGTGTGATGCAAGTGACCTTGCTGTGGGGGCTGTCCTAGGACAGAGAAAGGACAAATTATTGCATGTGATTTATTATGCTAGTCATGTCCTTAACCCGGCCCAAATGAATTATGCAACTACCGAAAAGGAGTTGTTGGTCGTGGTTTATGCTTTTGACAAATTTAGATCATATTTGCTTGGTTCAAAAGTCATTGTGTATACTGATCATGCTGCTTTAAAGTATTTGTTTGCTAAACAGGAATCAAAGTCGAGACTTTTTAGATGGATCCTCCTCCTTCAGGAGTTTGATTTGGAAATCAAAGACAAAAAGGGGTGCGAGAACACGGTTGCGGACCACTTATCTCGCATGTCCCCAATCAAAGAAACTGAGGAAGAACATCCTATTCAGGACACATTCGCTGATGAGCAAATACTTGTTGTTCAGGAGATACCATGGTTTGCTGACTATGCGAACTATGTGGTAGGTGGGGTGATACCTGATGACTTTAATTCTCACCAAAAGAAAAAGTTTCTTTATGATTGCAGGTTATACCTATGGGATGATCCATTTCTCTATAAAAAGGGAGTGGATGGTTTGATCAGAAGATGTGTTCCAGAAAGAGAGCAAGCCGACATTCTGAAAGCTTGTCATAATTCGGAGTATGGTGGACATTTCAGTGGAGATAGAACTGCAGCAAAAGTCCTCCAATCGGGTTTGTATTGGCCGTCGCTCTTCAAGGATGAAAATTCTATAGTCCGAGAATGTGATAGGTGCCAACGAATAGGTAACATTACAAAGCGGAATCAGATGCCGCAAAACTCCATGCTAGAAGTGGAGCTGTTTGATGTTTGGGGTATTGATTTTATGGGACCGTTTCCGCCATCATCTGGTAAGAATTACATATTGGTTGCGGTCGATTATGTGTCAAAGTGGGTAGAGGCTGTGGCATTACCAACAAATGATGCTAAAGTGGTGGTGAAGTTCTTGAGGCATAACATCTTCTCTAGGTTTGGGGTACCACGGGCTTTAATTAGTGACCAAGGTACGCATTTTATAAATAAACTCTTGGAGAATCTATTGAAGAAGTATAATGTCAAACATAAGATAGCCACACCATATCACCCCCAGACGAGTGGGCAAGTGGAAGTATCCAACCGTCAAATAAAGCAAATCTTAGAAAAGACGGTAAGTGCTTCTCGGAAAGATTGGTCAGTAAAGTTGGATGATGCATTGTGGGCATACAGGACTGCATTTAAAACACCAATAGGTATGTCCCCCTATCAATTAATTTACGGTAAGGCTTGTCATTTAACACTCGAACTCGAGCACAGAGCCTTCTGGGCCTCCAAATTCCTTAACTGTGATCTTTTCAAAGCTGGTGAATCCCGAATTCTTCAACTTCATGAGTTGGAAGAATTCAGGAATCAAGCTTATGAAAATGCCAAAATTTACAAAAAACAAACAAAAAAGTGGCATGATCAAAAGATCCAGAAGAGGGAATTTCGGGAGGGACAACTTGTACTGTTGTTTAATTCCAGGTTGAAGCTGTTCCAAGGGAAATTGAGGTTAAGATGGTCTGGACCGTTCGTCATTAACAAAGTACTTCCTTATGGAGCAATAGAGCTTAAAAATGAGAAGAATGGCGACACCTTCAAAGTTAATGGTCAGAGGTTGAAACCATACAATCCCGGTGAAGGGGGAACAATTGAAAATGTTAAACTCATCTGAGTAGGAGGTGTCCCGTCGAGCCATGCGACGTTAAACGAAGCGCTGCTTGGGAGGCAACCCAAGGGAGGTTTGATTGGTTTTGTCATTTTATTTTTTGCCGAGTCAGTTTTTTTTTTAAGAAAAGAATTTTTTTTATTAAAATAGAAAAAAAAATTGAAAATGAAAATGAGAAACTGCCAATACGCGTATGGATCTCATGATACGCGTATTGGACAACAAAAGTGCGCTCCTCTGGTGAAACGCGTATGATACGCGTAAAAGAGAAGAATACGCGTATGATACGCGTAAGGGACCAGGCCATACGCGTATCACATTCTGATACGTGATCTGTTGCGCAGATCACTTTTTGCACTGGTTTAAGCAACGTATCATACGCGTATGGCAGATTCATACGCGTATGGTACGCGTATGGGAGCCAGATACGCGTATTGGCTGCGTATCATTCGCGTATCATTTTGTGGGCATGCTTATATAGTTTTTGTCCGTACGGACTTCATTTTCTCACTGTTTTCGTTACGTGTTTGGTGCGTATTGCTTTGATTTTTTCTCTGCTTTCTTCTCTTTCATTCAGTTTGCAGATCCATATCATGTCTCAATCACCAAACGATGTCAACCCATTCCGTACCACATACCATGAAGATAGATATGAGCAAATCAAGAGTCGAAGCATGGTCGAAGAAAAACACTGGATGTATCAGAATGATACGTTTCCAGAGGTCACTAATATTCTCAAAAAGCAGAAGTTAATCTACTTCAATGACAAAATCCAACCGGTTTCACTGGATCTGATCTGGGAGTTTTACGCTAATGCACTAAGGGTAACATCTGATGAAGAAGACCCCACAGGGAATGCAGCGTTCGTTTCATGGGTAAGGGGCAAAGCGATCAAATATGATGGGAAGACGATTAACAGTGTGCTGAAATGCAAATTCTATGATTCCGTTTGCCCGTTTACCGAAATGAAACGGTCTGACAAGAACTACTGGCCATACACTGATATGAAAAACTCACTGATTAGGCCAGGTCACGATTGGGCACCCACTTCAAAAATCTCTCCGGCGAAGATTATGGTAGTTGATCTAGCTCCGATTCCTAAGGCATTGGCGTATTTCATTCATCATAATTTGAGCACTAATCGGAGCGGGTCGGAATTGATATCAGAGCGTGCCCTACTTCTTCATCAGATCCTGCATCAGAAACAAGTGAATATTGGACAGATCATCGCTGCTGATATGGATGACATCGCTCAGTCGCCAAAGAAATCCTTAGGCCATGCGGCTGTGATTTACCTGCTGTGCAAGAAAGCTGGTGTTCCGGATTTCTCTGATTCACTGATGTTGCGACCGGCTGCACCGCTGAACGCCCATTGGATGAAGGAGAGGACGGTCTCAGATGATCCGCCCCGACCTCTGAGGCGACCACGAGACAGGGAGGGAAGCACCAGTGCTCCACACCAGGAGGCTCAGCCGACTGCAGCAGAGACACAACCTCCTCAGCCTCCTCCGATTGATGAGAACTCCAGAGAGTACCGGATGCAGATGTCACAGTTTTGTGTTATGCAGGACTTCTGCTTTCAGTATGGACTGTCAGGGAGAGTTCTTACTCATCAGACAGATCTGTGGGAGGAGGCACGGCGCTTTAGAGATAGATTCTCCGGACCGCCTCCAGCACCTCACTTTGGCCAGTTCACCTTTCCTTGGTGGAACCAGCCAGTTCAGATAGGGGGAAAGATTCCGCAGCAGCCACCGCACCAGACACCACCTCAGCAGCAGCATACTCCGTCGGGTCACACAAAGACGTTGACGCCTATCTCTGCCTTCGCACGAAGGCACACTATGTTGGATCCGACAGATGAGATTGACTTTGATACCCATATGCAGGACGGTGGACTGGGTGATTGATTATGTTTTTTTTTTGTACTTTTGGTTTTCTCTATGTATTTTTGTTTTTTAGGTTTATTCAGTTTTTATTTTAGTTTGCTTTGATGTAATCACCTATTATAGGTTGTCTTAATCTAATGAATTTGATTTGGTTTACCTCCATTTTCCTGTTTATTGCGTTAGATACGTGACTATGTCTGGCTATTGGGTTTCTTGATCACTTACACCAAATACTTGGGGCGTCCTCTCTTTCAGTCCCCTGACTGTAGATACTGTTGTTTATGATTGGACGCACTGGTTAAGATTAACATCAGAACCACGAGCATGAGCTTTGAACTCAGAGGTATGATAGAACAAGTCAGCTTAACCCGTCCTGGTGAGATCATAAAAAGCCAAACACTTATCATCATATGAGAGATATCAGGTATGTCTTTATCAATCTTGGTTTGCGTACGTTCTTTTGTTATTATTAGCTGTACGAATACACACACTGAGGCATGTTTTTGTTTATCACCTAGAGCCTTTCTAGCCATCCCTTTATTATTATTATTATCCATTGTTTTACCATGTTGAGCCTGTTAATCATTTATTTCTGATATACCCGTTTTTTCTAAAAGCCATGACCTTGTACCTATCCTACCCTGTTCAGAGTATGTGAGGATTGATTTCATCTCTACGTTTCTATCTAAGTTTGGGGTTGCTGTTGGAATAGCAACCTTTAAGTTTGGGGTAGCTTTGCAGTACGTGAATAGTAAGTGAATGTCGTATAAAAGAAAGAAAAAAAAAAGAAAAAAAGAAAGAAAGAGAAAAGCGAAAAACAATAAAAGAACAGCTTTTGAAAGATGCTACATTCACTATAGATAAAAGGAAAAGAGAATTGCATAACCCTACAGGAATAATAGAAAAGAAACGTAGTGAGAGAATGATTTCATGTACTCTGAACCAAAAACCTTTGTTCAAATTTCATAGCCTACCTAAACCAAAACCCCGTTACAACCCAAAAGAAAAGAAAAAAAAACCCTTGTTCCAATTTCATACCCTACCTAAACCAAAGCCCCGTTACAACCCTAAAAGACCTCAAATAGTGTGTGTGATTGTACATGTTGATAGGATGAGAGAATTTATTCAAACTTCTGATTTGATATTGAATATTGTGATTTGAGAGTGATAACACTTTAACCCAGAGAGACTTGGTGAGAGTGTGATATAAGCTGACAGGTAAAGTCATATCTCTGAGGGAAAGAGTTTCTAGCTCGTTGGCTATGTGGAAGAATCAGAAAACCTGAAAAACATCAAGAGGTCCAGTGCGAAAGATTTCAGCAGTATTGTGGTAAGAACTGTTTTACAGTAAGTTTAGGGTGACATGATCTTTGATGGTAATAAAATGTTACTTGAGGACAAGCAACAAGCTAAGTTTGGGGTTGTGATCAGTCACCATTTATGCTAGACATTCCACTATTTAACCGTAAATAAGTCAGGTAAACTGGAGCATTTTTAGTTAGATATAGGCTCAATTCTATAATATTAAGTGTGTTGTTACTTATGAGTTTCTTGAGGATATTTTACACTTTTTGGTATGTTAGCAGGTAAAAAACTAGTTTGGAAGCTCAGGGAATCAAACGTCAGATGCGAAATTAAGCCCGAGCAAGAAAACGGAAGAAAAAATCATTTTTTGGAGAACCTGCTGTCCATACGCGTATGGCCTTACATGATACGCGTATGGACCTGCCCAGTACGCGTAGCATACGCATATGACCAGAGGGATGGAAAACCAAGAAAAATAGCAAGCCTCTGGTGATACGCGTATGGGACTGGGCAGTACGCGTACCAGCCTGGGCAATACGCGTACCAGCCTGGGCAATACGCGTATCAGAGGCTGTCTTACGTGCAGTACGCGTATGGGACAGCTCAGTACGCGTATGGAGCACAAAATCAGGAAAAGTCCAACTGAATAGCTATTAAGAGGGCAGAACACGATTTTCCGGGGGTTGGACGATTTTGGAGAGAAAAAAGACGCGTTTGGAGAGCTGGAGACTCTACGATTATCAAAGGATTCATATGTTCAAGAGTTTTCCGACGATTGAAGATTGATTCCTCACGAAATTCTATAATGACAACAATGTTAATCTTTGTTTTTATTTCGATTATGAGTAGCTAAACCCCCCATTGCTAGGGGGGTGACCCTGATTCTGAATGTGACAGATTTGATGTTTATGAATGCATTGATTATTTCTTCTTTTCCATTGATTTGTTCTTATTACTGTTCTTTATGCTTTATTCGTCGGACCAACGAATGATGATTAATATGAATAGTTTAAGCTGGACAGCGATTATTCATTGATCTGGATAAGAACTTTGGATAGTAAAAATAACCTAGGACTAGGGATTTTCTATCTGACCGGTAATTCTTGATATTTGAATGCTTGAGTATGAACTTAATTATTTATGGACATAGTAATTAGGTTACATAATCAAAGGTCTTTTCACTAAGGAATTAGGAATAGATAATCTTGAGGACCGAAATTAATTGGACAGGAATATTGTCTAAACCTTCATAAATTATATCTGTTACAAGAAGTTTCATTCACCAAACCCTAGCAATCTTCTCTCATTTGTATCTCGCTCAACCTTTTTACTTGTTTTATTTATCTACAATTGGTAGTATAATTAATCACAACACAAAAACCAAAGGCTTTTGTCTAATTGAAACAATCTATAAACTCTGTGTCGTCAAGCAGTCCTTGAGATCGACAAACGGAGAATTTCCCTTTTATTTCTACAGTGAGAAAAATAGTACACTTGCTATTTTCCCATCAAGTATACTCAGTAGAAATGATTATTCTTCCGCTACTAGTATATTGAACATAAGAATGCCAAACATTGACCCTTCAATGGTTAACCAACCTATTGCAAACCTTATCTTACTTAGCGATAGCTCTGAGTCTCGTGAGGATTCCGCTAAAGATGATAGTTAACCTTATAGTTATCATTCTATCAGAGATAAATAAGAAACCTCTAAAGGAGATAAAGGTAAGAACTATGATAGTCTCGTTATTAGGGGTGTGGATCTCAGTCCCTTTCCTCTATACAGACTCCTATAGATCTGGAACATGTCTAGGTTGTCCAAAACAAGAGAATGACTCGCTATTTTATTTACTATTTTAGGGACAAGAATTGTCGGGATCTTAGTGACAAGGAGGTTAAAGACCACATTAACTTTCAAATCCATTCATGGACTCATGACTAATATTATCTTTTTCATGACAGTTTGAAAGATATTGTATGAAAGAAAGGTCAGGGTTTGGTGATGCCTGATGATTCTTCTCATTACCATTGGGTGTATGCAAAATTGGCGGGGTTGGTCTTCTAATTTAATAGTGTTACCCGTTTGGAGGGCGCCTACACAGATATGGAAACGTTTTTTGACTAGTCGTTCTCACATGTTAATACTTACAAGAAGATTTGCAGCTTCTTTGAAGAATGCTCGACTCCATTCTATAATTTCTTATGTCTATATTGAAGTTGAAGCTACCTTTAAATGTTTATGAGGAGGGGGTGTTAAAGCATCTCCGAATCTCTTTGTCTCAATTGCACCTGGTAGCCTGGGAATTTGCCAAGATATTCCAATATTGGTGTGAGTAACGAGAAAAAAACCTTCCCTAAATATATTTTTCAACATTTTTACTAAGACGCAAACCTCTACATATAAGAACTAGGGACCGGGGCTACTCTCGCATCGTCTTTCGGTCAATGTCTTTTACGTTTCCCTTGTAATTTAGAAAAATTGCAATGACTATTATTTCTTGGTGACACCTCTGATCCTACAAGCCCACTTTATCTTCTAAAAAGTCCTAGACGACAATGCTTCCTTGCTCGGTCCCTCGGGCTCTGAGCTGGTGAAATGCAAGGATTGGATATTTAAGTGATGGGAGAGGTTGTTTCATCAAGATGGAGATGGTCCTTTATAGGAAACATTTATCCAACAAAATGAGGCGCTTTACTAATATCCGAGTGATTGTGGATGTGGCCACTGCTCTAGAGAGGAAAAATATCTTTCATAACGAGAGGATTTATTTATATGCTTTCCTTTGTCATTCTCATAATATTATGTTGACTATCCTCTATCTTGTTTTGCATATGACATGGAATCCCTCAATAATCTCTTCCATATGAGGAGCTCCCTAGATATAAATTAGTTGTTCACATCCATTACTCCAACTCCTTCTATGGTCCAAACAAAAGTGACCATTGAGACAACTCCAATGGAAAACGCGGATTCACATTGGGAGCAAGAGAATTTGCTTGAACAAGGACGCTTTTCCTACGAGAGATGGAGCAAGAGTTTAGAGGATTGTCCCGCCTATGCATCCAGGGAGAATGGAATAATGGATCAAGGTAAGAACTAATCTCAAGAAGAGACTCCTCCAGGTGTATTGGGCAGCAGTGAAGTGACTCCTTCTCCTTTCATGTTTCCCCAAGTTCCATTAGGCCTCGCACTTCCCATAAGGCACCAACTTGAATCTCCAATAGAGATTATTCATATGTTCGGAACCTCGTCGATACGAAAAAGTTGGAGCTTATTGAGGAGATGACCTATCACATGCAATGGTTTGTTGTCATGATGTCTTTGATGGAGGCCAACTATGGTGATATAATAGCCTTAACAATCCTTTAAAGGAGAATGAGCATTGGAAGGGTCAGCACAACCTCATCGCCTACAAGTGGAACCAAATCCTAAAAAATCTTGACATCTTCCAAAAGGACATGAAGACCCTTCGTGCTCCTTCTTACCTGGCTTCACAAATTACTTATTTAAAGGAATTCATGGATGAGAAGAACAATACTCTCAAAGACATGAAGACTTCATTGTCTAACTCCAAAGTGGCCAAGGTAACATGTAACTCTTAAGTTGCTGAAGTTGAGGGTTCCTTAAAAGAGGAGAAGAATGTTGGACATGGGACTCCACACACAAGAGGGGGAGGGTGAATTGTGTGTTTCATAAAAACTTTAATTTGATTTTTTTTTTGAATCAAAATCAAAGTTTGAAAACATTTTAGAAGAATTTTCGAAATAAGCAGCGGGAAATAAAATTGCAGAAGGTAAACTGAGGAAATATAAAGAGTTTACAGGAAAAAAGAAGAACACTAAGAGTTATATAGGTTCAGTAAAAAACGACTTAGTCCTGTCTCAAAGATTTGATCTTGAGATTATCCAATAAACTTAAGATCTTTTAGTAGGTTGAACTTTTGAACCCCTTTATACAAGAAAAATAAAGTTATGGCTAACTTTCAACCAAACAACAAACATGGGAGAGGAGTGATGAACCTTCTTTCCAAACGATGCATCAAAACGGTTAGTCTTCTTTCCAGAAGAAGCTTGAAGCAGTTAGTCTTCAAACCTCAAACAAGATTTTACACTGGCTGATCTTGAACCTGGGAGAGCTTTTAGCACCAGACTGTGTTTGCAAATCAAAAATTAGTTTTATATTGGGCTAACCAAGAACTTATGAAATTTTATCATCGGGTTGATCTCAAACCAAAACAAGATTTTAATATTGAGTTGAGCTTGAATAAAAACTTGGTTTTAAAACAGGCTAACCAAGAATCTGTGATATTTTATCATTGGACTAATTTCGAACCTTTGAAAGCTTTTATACGGGCTGAACTTTTAAACCTAAATGAAGAATTGATCACACAATCCTCAAACCAAACCTTTTCACGGGGTTAGCTTTACACTCAAACAAATAATCCCTAAAGGGATGAATTGTTCAACCAATGTAAAAATAAAACTTCCTTGGTGATCTTACAAATCTAACCTTCAAGAATTACAACTTCCTCACTCATAAAACGACTTTCTCGAATGCGTTAAAGCTAAAATTTAGTGAGAGAAAGTAACAAAATATATTTTTAGAGAGAGAGTGAGAAGTGAGAAATGAAAATATGTTTCTCAATATGAAAATATATGGAAAGGGAACTCTATTTATAGGCTAGAGGTTGACACAAAAAGAGAATTTTTTCTATGGCCAATAATATGAGTCAATCGATTGGCATCATGTTCCAATCGATTAGTAGGCCTAAAATTAATCAATTAATTAAGTTAAAAAAGATAATAAAATATATTTAGCCATTACCATTCATCAAGGCACCATCCTAATCAATTAGGGTACATTTTTGAATTGGTCCAATCGATTGTCATAAGGTGTCAATCGATTGGCAAGAACAAAAACTTGCCCATAGCTTTTTTGATAATTCCTAACATGTCTAGAAAAAATTCAAGACATTTTTAAAAACATGACAATTATGCTTTTATAAGGTAGGCTTTCATATACTTCGAGAATTGTTGGATGCTTCATTCTTGTAGACACTTGCTTGAGCTTGATATGAGCCTTGAGTTATATTCCATTTGTATGTTATCGTCAGATAGCAAAGTTCATCTAACCCTAATAAACTGGTTTGCATATTTAACAATTTTATGATTTATTTTAGTTGTTGTCATCAGGAACTAGTTGTCATCATCAAAAGATAGTTTTCATCATTAAAGGCATATCTTTATTGGATCTTCCTAGATTGGTAAACTACAAAACAAGGTTCCACATTCTCCTACTTTTTTATAATGACAAAGCATCTCTCATGGAGGTTTTAAAAGAAATAACAAATGTTTTTGTGTAATTAAACCCCCCCTTAATTAAGTAGAGAGTATACTCCACTCTCCCTGAAAGTATACTTCTCCCCCTTTGTCGAAATAAAAAAGGTGGGTTAATATGCATTGCGATAACTTGAATATGCAAACATGTTGAAAAATAAACATTTAGGAAAAGAAAGAACATTTTATTTTATTTAAGGGAAATACAAAAGAATGGAAAATTGTAAGAAACAGAGATAGGCAACAAAGATAAAATAAGAAACACTTAGTTCAACTCATCATCCTCATCACTTGATACTATAGGAGATATGAGGTTTCTTCTCTTTATTTTTTCAATGAGCATGTTAATATTTGAGTGCATGTTTCTTTTATAATACAGGATGTCATTGAGGGTGTTTGTAGAAGATGAAAGGAGGTCATTTCTTCTTTGTTGTCTTCCCTTTCTAAGAGGTGGTGGAACAAGTTATCTTCCTTTGATGGTATACCCCATTTTTCTTACAACCCATTTTCCTATCTTAATATGCATAAATTTTGGTTCTTCTTCTACGAAGTCATAGCCTATTTAGGTCAAAAAATTTATGATTAATTCGGCATAAGGTAGAGTAGAGTTATTTATTTCTATCTAGCGTGTGGTGAAGTATGACATCTACCCAATTTTTATCAACTTGGTTTTCCAAAAACCAAACTGCAGGAATGTCTGATTTTTGGATGGTGCTAAAATGACTTTTTCTTGGGAAAAACACATGATTCATTGTGTAGCGGATCAATATCCTGTCTAAACATACAATGCCGACAGTGGATGGTGATGCGATTCTAGAAGTAGGATCATTGAGAAGAGTGTGAGCATAGATGTCAAAGTAAAATGCATTACCTTTAAAATTAGTTTGATCATAATCTTGTTCGATGAAGAGTAGGTTACAAACTCAAGCAAAGTCTTAAAGAGATAGACTAATGTGATGTTTATTGACTTCGTACTCAATAATACCATCTTTGTAAGTGATATTTCCCAATTTGGGATATCTCTCTTGGGGTTTCTCAAACACGGAGTTTGTTAGGTCGACAAAGTTGAAGGCTTCCATGAAAGAGCAGCTCTTGAAGATTTCTTCATATAATTAGTGAGAGACATGCAATTCTCTATCGGAGTAACTATGATTGAAATTGTTATCTTGATCTTTAGTAGGGAATTACTTAGAGAAGTAGGAAGATGATGATTTGGACGAACGATTCTTTTTTATGCCATTAGAGATTATGATGGATGATTGAGAGAGCTAAATTGTTTCTAATTGAATGCACAAGAGATATTAGGATGAGATGAGAAGGATGAGAAAATCACCTCAATTTTTAGTCGTTGTCCAATTGATTGGAAGGATGTGCCAATCGATTGACAACTTCAAACTTTAAGAGTTCGTTGTTGCAAATAACTGTTACATTTATTGCTCATACAACTAGTCATTGCGGTGTGCTCCAAAGTTTTAATTTTTGAGTTTTTAGATGATCCATTCGATTGCATCATAGTGTCAATCGATTGGCTGGCCAATTTTCACCATGTTTGGTTTTGGGATTATGTGTTACACCTCTATTCAGTCTTATTTGCACCCCTTTTCTAAAACACTTGGGAACTCATATTTTTGGTTAGTGAAAATAGTTTATTAAGATAAGAAAAATTAGATCCACTATTTTAAAGGATTCATTAGAGTTTTCCGATCATTTCAACCTTGAAATAACGTATTGCCTTTCATATCAAAAGGATTTGTGAAACTTACCTTAAAGGGGAACAACACATGTATTATGGTGTGTTTTTCTCTTGCATATTTGGATGCGAGAGTTTGTAGAAAAAAATGATGGATAAGTCCATTAAAGACGTATACACTTAACTGATTATCGAGGATCATAAACTTTGTGATATTCTCAAAACACTTACTTTGATCATTGTAATTGATATTCTCCACATCATATATTCTTGTATTAGAGACTTCATACATACTCTATACTTGGAAGTATACCCTTTGCTTTGTAAATCTCTATTAATTATCATTAAGGATTCGAGCTACAAATCATACCTGCAAAACACTATGGTTTCACCATTGGTACCCAAATCATCATGGGTCTAGGTGCATTTAGAAATTGGGCGATCCTTTTTCTTATAATTTAAATCCTTGTTGGGTGTTTTAACCTTAATAAATCCTAGTCCATTCATATTTAAGGAATGTCTTTGACTTGATAGGATCAAGTCAAGTTTTTCTTTCCCTTTGGTAAACTTACCTATGGTTTCATGCAATTCAATTACTTCCTTTTTCAAAAAGACACAAGTCTCACAATTTTCTTGAGTTTATAACTTTAGTTATTTCTTTCTTGAATGCTTTATTGATTTCTTCAAGAGATCTTAAATGCTCCTAAGATCTAAGTTGTGATCTCTAAGTTTATCATTTTATAACTTCGGGCTTCCAGGTCGTCCCTCTGGAAAGAAGGGTGTGCATTGACTGACCCAAAAAGAAATGCAATCTGCATATGTTCATGTATTGATTAACTGCGTTGAAGTTAAACCATATCTTAAGTAAGTATACCCCAATTATTTAATTTTCTTTACAGTGTGAATATAAAACTTATTACCTTGAAACTTATAGTGTATTTCTTTTTAGGGAATTTAACACCTCATGTTTTCATAGCACCGGTGTACAAGAAACCTTCGGTCACATACATGCTCATTTTCCAGCATGGTTCAAGGAGAAATTGTCATGCATTGTTGCATCGGCTCAAGAAATACTCCATTTGAGAAACTTGTCTGAAGGCCCTATTCAAAGCGCAAATGAATGGCACACATACTTCATGAACAAATATAAATTTCACACTAAGACTTGGACTAGAGGGAAAAAACCATAAACAATGGTGTATTTGTAAAAGGAGTTACAAATGGTGGTGAAGATGTCTTTTATGGCTTTGTTAAACATATCTACGAGTTGATATACAATTACTTAGACTCGAAAAATAAAGTTGTCTTATTTTATTGTGACTGGTACGATCCATCTTCTAGAGGTACAAAAATAGATAAGACATATGGTACTGTTGAGATTCGAATGGACCGAAGGGACAAAGAGTATGACCCTTTCATAATGTCATATATTGTTAGGCAAGTTTACTATATTCTTTATCCTTCAATTGTTCCATGTAAATGAGGGTGGTGTGTTATAATCAAAAAACAAAACCATTGGGTCATATTGAAACTAGCGATCTAGTGGAAGATGTTGCTTACCAAGTTGATGAAGTTGAACAAATTAATGATGTGACTGCGGTTGAACAAATTATAAGTTTGTCCGATACAATGGTTGATGGGAATCAAGTTGATGCATCTATATTGTTGGTAGAAAATAATATGGATGAAGAGCATGAAGAGTTAGGATCCGAGGAGAATATCACATCAGATGATGAGAATGATATGGATGAAGAGCATGTAGATTTTGAATAAATTGTTTTGTAATTTTACTTAATGAAACCTTGTATTGAATGTGTTAATGAATATATATTGATGAGATTATGTTAATAAATAGGTAAAATGCCACCCCGATCTAATAAGGGTAAGGGCAGTGGTAGCGGTAAGAAGACCCAACGTTCAAGGGTAATAGTATGTCAGACACCTCAATCGGCCATGAGTCCTCTCTCGTAGAGTCAGACAGATCCTATGTCCATGACCAGTTCTTGACCTCTTATGACATTACTCTCCCCTTATGAGTATCCAACTTTTATTAGCCCATCTGGGACTCCAGCTTTTATTGCCCCATCTAGAGCTCTAACTTTTATTAACCCATCTAGGGGACCTAGTTATCCATACCAGCAGATTGGGGCACCTAGCTATCTATACCAGCTGAATACAAGATCTAGTTTTCCACATTCCTCACAGGTACCCTCATCCTTCATGCAGCCTGGGGATCTAACTTTACACCTTCCTCATATGTACCATCATCCTTCATGCAGTCTGGGGGATCCCACGCCGCACATCCCATATATGTACCTTTACCATCCATCATGTAGTTTGTGGTGTCCCGCACCGCACATCCCACACAGGTACCCTTACCATTCAAACATATACCTACGCGTGAGGATGATCATGAGCAGCCGGATGAGGACGATCATGAGGTACATGATGAGGAGGAAGATCATGAAGAGGAGGATAGAAATCATGAGGTGGTTCATATCATTGATATAAGATATTATATTTGGCCCAACGGAAATTCGTAAGTTATAAATTTTTATTTAAGTATACATGTTGCCATTTTTTATATAAAATTATATTTAATACTAATTCAAATTATTGATGTTTAGTTTCGAGTCAAGTCGGACTGCTGCCCACTGTATAAGTTATGTAATTCAGCAAAAGTATAAAAAAGCTTGGAAGAGATTTAAAGATGTTGATGGGGAAGAAAAAGAAGCTTGGTTTAATTTATTTAAGGTATAATTAATTTATTTTGGTTAAGTTATTTAATTTATTTTTAATTTATTTGTTAAGTTGTTTTTGTTTAAATTACATTTTTTTATTATAATTATCTAATTATTTATTTGAATATCATACAACATTGTAGAAAAAGTGTCAGTGGGAAAAAATGAACGAGAAAGTGGTTACAAAATTATTATGGTTGAACATCACTTCGACTTTCTGACATGCTACGACGTGCTAGAACGCGCTGGGAAAGAAAAAATATTCGTCCCAACTAGATAGGCAAAGAAGTATCTGATGAACTTCTTATATATTGGGATACAACTGATTTTAAGGAAAGATCTAAAAAAGCAAAGAAAATGAGAGTATCTGAAAAAGGGGGTTGCCTTAATGCAGTTGGAAGTATAAGTGTTGCCGAACATGCTCGACGCATGGTAATTATTACTACTTTTTAAGTTATATTATGATTTATTATATATTTTTAATTAAAGTTAATTTTATTATTTAGGGTAAGATTTTGGGGAGACATCCACTAATGAATGAGGTTCTTATAAAGACTCGAACAAAAAATCAGAGGAATTTATTGACGAACGTGCCAAAAAAGCTTTGGTAAGTTATTTTAATTATTTCTATATATTTTTAATTAATGGTAACTTTGTGACGTGATTTTTACGTGGCAACTTAGATATTGTGGCGTGAAAATCACGTGACTATATTTCATTTATAATTTAAGTTAAGTTAAGTTGTTTAAACTAAATATATTTAACTTAATTTTTTTATTGTATGTGTAGGAGGATTATCAGACATTGCTCACACAATTTTTGGTTGAAAATCCTCAATATACTCCAAGATGTTCCGAGCCACTTAATCCACGTGTGTATTTTTATATTTGGGGTTTAGTAAATGACGGAAATGGATCTAATGAGTGTTTTTTTGGTGTTGGATCTTTGGCCGACAACTGGAGAAAGGGGATAGAACTTTATTTCAAAGAGTTAGAGATGGGGAATGAACGTCACATCCACCACAATTGACACCTGAACTGCTAGAAACAGCAAGACAACTGGCGCTAACAGAGACGAGACACGAGTCGGCGCAACGTGAGGCAGCGCTAAAGGCCCAAATGGAGGCGCAACAATGTCAAATAGAGGCAATAATGAAAAGGCAAGCTAACAGAGGAGAGACACGAGTCGGCGCAACGTGAGGCAGCGCTAAAGGCCCAAATGGAGGCGCAACAACGTCAAATAAAGGCAATGATGAAGAGGCAAACTGATATGGAGAAGATGATGCGAAAATTTATGCAATCACAAGGGAGTGGTAATGAAGCGTTTGGTGGAAATGAAGGAGTTGGTGGTCAAGAGCAGATGGATGACGATAATCTTAACCTTGACGAGTTTTTCGATCCCGATGATCCATAGAGTTTATTTTATTTAAATTTTAAATTTTAAATTTTAAATTTTGTAAGATATTAATTATTCATTTTAGTATATTATAAACTTATTATTTTAAAAAATTGTTATTATTTTATATTTAAAAAATAAAAAATAAAAAATTATTTATTTTGTATTTATTTATATTTATTTAAATTTCCAAATTTTATTATTAATTTTAGTATATATTAAAACGTAAAATAATAATTTTAATTTTTTATTTTAAAAAAAGTTTTGTGAAGTGATTTTTACTTCACAACTTTGTCACGTGAAAAACACGTTGTAGGTCACTGTCACCTTTCCCTGCTTCTCCGAATTACAGCAGATAAAACTTTGTGAAGTAATTTTCACTTCACAACTTTGCGATGTGAAAATCACGTCGCAAGTCACTCTCACCTTATTTGTCATCTCTATTACTCTGAGTTACAACAGATAACGCTGAAAAACATGTTGTAAAGTGATTTTTACGTGGCAAAGTTGCAACATGATTTTCATGACGTAACAGAGTTGTCACCCGTGCTCCTGTCACGTGAAAGTTCACGTCGCTAAAAATATATTGTGAAATGATTTTTCACGTTGTGACGTGAATATAACCGGGCTAATTACAATTTTTTTTAATAAATATCTGATGAAAAAAAAATTCATGCATTAAAGTTTTCCTTATCTGAATGACTCTCTCTCTTTCTTCTCAAATGGTAAGACTTTTCCTTACACAAATTGTTTAATTTATGCTTCAAATTTGAAATCTAAAAAAAAAAAAAAAATTGAAACCCTATTTTACCATTTATCTCAAATCTAAGCTTGACATTTGTTCCATACTTTTTTTTTATTAGATAAGTCTAATTTTTATTTAGTTCTGATTTGAGAAAAAAATTACAAAGTTCAGTTCCAGTTTTGAAACTACGTCCCTCTCACTCACAATCTAATCTTAAAGCTTACCTATTGTTTATATATATTGTTGTTAAATCAATTTTTTTTCTCTGATTTGGTTTCCTATTCATTATAATTTAATTTAATGTTAGTCCTAATTGATTTTTTTTCATAGTTCTATTTTGAAATCAAATTTTCAAATTTTGTTGTCTTAAACCTATGGGACAATTTTACTAAAAAGAACTATAGTATTTATTTTATTCTAATAATAGAGACATTTAGAAACTTAGAACTTGATTTGGATTGAGAGAATATTTTATTGTTTTAGATATTAGAATAATATCAGGACACTTAGATTAAGTATTAGTAGAAGGTTGATTAGTGAGTTTCAAAATTGAAATTTCATTACTTTTGCTATGAAATAGTAACAAACGAATATACTTTGAACAATACGAACTTGATTATGTAATTTGAAGGATTATGCTGTAAGTTTGGGAATAAAAAACAAAAAGTACTTTATAATCTTATTGATAATCTACTGTTAGTAATTTTAGAATAAGTTTAATTTGGATTGTAAAATATGTTTGACTTTCAGGTTAATTTTTGGAGTGAAATTTTAAATGAGTTATAGTGTGATAATTTTTTTTTGAAGTGTAGTGTATTTAATTAAAGACGAGTTAGAGAAAAAAAATTCAGTTTTGAAGTCATGTAAAGGATGTACTTGTTGGTGCAAAGGTAGAATAAAAGATGAATATTCTATTAAGAGAATGATGGCTACAAAAAGGATTAAAAGTTACAATGATTGACACCCTATTTATAAGCCTCTAACAAACTTAAATATGAATCAAATCTAATATTTAAATCTAATATCTAACAAACTTAAATATGAATCAAATCTAATATTTAAATCTAATATCTAACAAACTTAAATATGAATTAAATCTAATACCAGAATTTGGATTACCATCAGAGTCTGGATCATCAGAGTCAGAAACATCCCCAGAAGATATGCAGAATTTGACATGCTGCAAGACACTGAAGTAGACTCTGAAGGAGAAGTTATTCAGTGTGCCATGTTAGTAGACTCTGAACCCATAAGTACAGAAGAGGCTCTTAAGCAGAAGCTCTGGCTGAAGGCCATGAAAGAAGAACTTGATGCTATAGAGAGAAACAAGACTTGGAAGCTGACAGAACTTCCAAAAGACAAGAAAGCCATCAGCGTCAGATGGGTTTTCAAGCAGAAATTAAAGCCAGATGGTTCAATTGGCAAACATAAAGCAAGGTTGGTAGCCAGAGGATTTCTACAGAAACCTGGGCTGGATTACTCTGAAGTGTTTGCACCTGTAGCAAGACATGAAACAATCAGAATGGTGATTGCAATAGCTGCTAACAGGAATTGGCCTCTGATGCATTTAGATGTAAAATCTGCATTTCTGAACGGTCCATTAGAAGAAGAAGTTTACGTGTCACAACCTCCTGGATTTGTGAAAAAGAATCAGGAAGGGATGGTGTACAGATTATACAAAGCTTTATATGGATTGAAACAAGCGCCCAGAGCTTGGAATAAGAAGATTGATTCTTTTTTCAAGAAGCAAGGCTTTCAGAAATGTGAGATGGAGTACGGTGTCTATGTTCAGCATACTTCTAAAGGAAATATGACTCTGGTATGTTTATATGTTGATGATATACTGCTGACTGGAAGTTCTGAACAGGAGATAGCCAAGTTCAAGAAAGTTCTGATGAATGAATTCGAAATGACTGATCTAGGCAAAATGACATACTTTCTAGGGATGGAGTTCAGATACTCTGAGAAAGGTATTATTTTGCATCAGCTCAAGTATGAATTAGAACTTCTGAAGAGATTTGAATTGAAGAATTGTAAGATTGCTGTCACACCTTCTGATACAAATCAGAAACTGGATTCTGACTCTGATGGAAAGGATGTGGACGCTACAACCTTCAAACAGTTGGTTGGTTCTCTGAGGTATTTGTGCAATACCAGACCTGATATTTGCTATTCAGTTGGGATGGTTAGTAGGTTCATGAGTAAACCTAAGTGGTCCCATTACCAAGCTGCAGTCAGGATTCTGAGGTATATCAAGGGAACTCTGAAGTATGGAGTATTATTTCCTTCTGGAAGAAAGGATGAGTCAGAACTTCTGAGTTATTCAGATTCTGATTGGTGTGGAGACAGAGTTGACAGAAGAAGTACGTCTGGGTACTTATTCAAATTTCTGGGAGGTCCCATTTCTTGGTGTTCCAAGAAGCAACCTGTTGTGGCGTTGTCAACTTGTGAAGCTGAATACATTGCAGGTGCTGTTACTGCATGCCAAGCTGTGTGGATTCTGAATCTATTGCAGGATCTGAAGATTAAAGTAAACAAACCTCTGAAGCTGATGATTGACAACAAGTCTGCAATCAATCTTGCCAGAAACCCAGTGTTGCATGGGAGAAGCAAGCACATTGAGACCAAGTATCATTTTCTGAGACATCAAGTTCAGAGGGGAGTGTTAGAAGTTGTACACTGCAGCACTCAGAAGCAGTTGGCAGATGTTCTGACGAAAGCTATCAAGACTGATCAATTTCTCAGATTAAGGGATGGAATTGGTGTTACAAGTTTTGATGGAATATGAATTAAGGGATGGTATTAGATTTAATTATTAGATTTAATTGTACTAAGTTGTACATTTGGCTATACTATTCAATTTCGTTTTAAAATATGAATTTCAAGTTTCTTCCATCATTAGTTCTTATTCTTGTTTATAATGTAAATACTATTGCAAACCATAGATTACTTGTTTGGGCAATGTGAGGTTGCTTCTTCATATGATCGATTTTAAAGATTTTTGAGATTTTTAGCCAATAAAATTATTTTTATTTGGGAGTAATTCACATGGCACACTACCTACACAAGGGCCACATGTTACAGGACAAAATAATGGATTTTTAAGCACGTTGGCATATTCAAATACTAATTCATATAAACAGAGCTTGAATGACTAAGGCAATACACAAGTTCATTAAGGGATTAATTAAAATATAAAATATGGTAGAAGATCAATTAAAATATACTTAATGATGTGTTTCCACATTTCAAAAATAAATGCACCAAGTCTTTGAGTACTGCATTGTCCATAGATATACACTGGTTTATATAGAATGGCATAATGACTCGAGAAAAATATGATTTTTTGCTATAAATTTTATGATTTTCTATCATATGATCACATTATTCTAAAAATGTTTCTTAAAGTAAGTTTGAGTGTTTCAACCGCATTATTTCATCATCAACTCGATTGATACATTCCTGGACATAAACAAGTATAGTTTACGGACAAATCTAATAAAAACGCAAAATATTTATTACAAATATTTTTATTCATCACAATAAGAACTCTTAGTAAGACTAAACAGCCAAATTACTTATTTTCTTTATATCTGCAAGAATAGACATAATCATGGTTGTCAAGATCGTACTTTAACTCTCAAAAGCGTACGATCTTACGCTCCCAAAAGAACCACCGTTTTAATTGGCAAAAAGATCGTGAAAATAGAAGGAGCGCTGAAAGCGTAGAGGAAGATCGTAAAAGTGTGAGATCGTAAGATCCCAACGATTTATTTTAGGGTCTGTTTTAAAATCTTTTGACCCATTCCGGATCTGTTTTGACCCGGCCCAAAAACTCACCCATTTAACCCTAACGGCAGCGCTCTTTTTTTATGGTTTTGGAACTTGGAATATTTTAAATACTCTTTTTGAGAACAGAAAAACAACTATCGTGAAAGCTGCTCAATCTCCAAAACTATTGGAACTCCAATACCTCTTCATCTAATTCTTCTATAGCGATTAATCATATGATGATTGAGTTTTTTCTCTTCATCTATTTCCTCTATATATTCAAATCAAATCATTTTTTCTTCTCATCTTTTTCATCCTTGCACTCCACTACATCTTCCTTACAAACAGAGCTTTTTAAAAAAATTCATCATGTCTTCATCAATTCCGGTTGTTGGGGCCTCATCATCTGCACCTCCCAGAGTTCAAAGTAATATGACGATCAGAACTGATATAACATGGAAGCATGGAGTTTCTGTTGATGGAGGAACAAGAAAAATAAGATGCAATTACTGTGCAAAAGTACTTATTGAAGGAGTTTATAGGTTGAAACATCATTTGGCTGGTACACAAGTCAATGTTTGTGTATGTAAGTCTGTACCAGATGAAGTGAAGGTTCAAATGTGGGAGATTGTTAAAGCATTACAAGTCAATCACAATGAAAAATTTGATGATGATACGGATGTTGAACGTGTAAGAGGGAAAAGACCCGTTGAGGATGACTCAAATGCTACACCAACAAATTTTTCCAAGAAGAGGAGCACTCAAGCCACAATTAATAATATTTTCAAGAAAAATTTGAGAGAAGAAGCGTGTCTATAAATTGCTTCCTTCTTCTACAAAAATGTCATTGCATTTAATGTGGCAAAAAGTGAAGAATTTCAGAGAATGTTGGAGATGGTATCTAGACATGGTCTTGGATTTAAGCCACCTTCATATCATGAAATTAGAACCAAGTATTTGAAACAAAAAATGGAGGAGACAACAAAGGACATTGAAGAACACAAACTCATTTGGAAAAAAACAGGATGCACAATTATGAGCGATGGATGGACCGATAAAAGAAGAAGAACAATCTTGAACTTCTTAGTAAACAGCACTAAAGGTACTGCTTTTTTGAAGTCGATTGATGCTTCTCATATATCAAAAACAGCGGATAAGATATTCAAGATGACTGATCAGATAGTGGAAGAAGTAGGGGAAGAAAGTGTAGTTCAGATCGTGACCGACAACGCGGCAAACTACAAAGTTGTTGGAGTTATGTTAATGGAAAAAAGAAATAAATTATACTGGACACCATGTGCAGCACATTGCATTGACCTCATGTTAGAAGATTTTGAAAAAAAGACCACAGTTCATCGTGATACAATTACAAATGGCAAAAAGGTAACTCCATATATCTATTCTAAGTCTTCTCTCATTTCTTTGTTGCAACACTTCATCAAAGAAAAAGATTTGGTGAGGCCAGTTGTAACTCGGTTTGCAACTTCATATTTAACTTTGGGTTGTCTCATGGAGAATAAAGGAGCATTGATAAGAATGTTCATGTCTAATGAGTGGACATTAAGTAAGTTTGCAAAATCAACCGAAGGAAAGCAAATTGAAGAAGTTGTAATAGATAAAGAGTTTTGGAAAAATATTATCATTTGTTTGAAAGGTGATTTTCCATTAATCAAAGTCCTTTGACTAGTTGATTCCGATGAAAAGCCAGCTACGAGACTTATCTATGAAGCATTGGATGAAGCCAAAAAGAAAAATTCAAACCAACTTCAATGGTGTCCAAAAAAGGTAAATATATTGTATTGCCTTATACACATTTTCTGTGGTACTATCCTTTACTGCCCCCTTCTAGCTCTGTACCGCAACTAACTCACTATTTTTCTCTATAATTTAGAGTCAAGCCTTTATGGGATATTATTGATGAGAGGTGGGATAAATAACTCCATAGACCTCTACATGCTGTAGGATACTACCTCAATCCACAACTACACTACCGTGTTGATTTTAAAGTCGACTATGAAGTTAAGCATGGATTGTATGATTGCTTGTAAAGAATGGTGGAAGATGTTGGTGAAATTAGAAAAATTGATGCACAACTTGAGGATTTTAAGAAAAAAGAAAAATTCTTTGGTAGTTCGATTACAATGGCTGCACTCAAATTCAAAACTCCAGCCCAATAGTGGGAGTCATATGGGGACGAGCATCCAGAGCTTCAAGCGTTTGCAATTCGTGTGTTAAGCTTAACTTGTAGTTCATCCGTATGTGAGAGAAATTAGAGTGTTTTCGAAATGGTAACCTTTATATTAAAATTTCAGTTTTGAAAATAATCTACCACTTGATATATATTGATTAAGTTTGAATCTATTAGGTTCACACAAAGAGGAGAAATCGTCTTAAGCAAAAGACGATGAATGATGTAGTTTTTGTTATGACCAATTCAAAATTAGCCGAGAAGAAGAAAAACAGAAAAACAGAAGAGTATAAGCTTGATGACATTGAGTCTGATAATGAATGGATTGTCAACAGTGATGAAGATTTTGAAAATGAAATTTTAGATTTTACTATAGAAAATGAGGATTTTGAAGTTGCCACTGCTGAAGGAGAGAATGGAATTGATGGTGCCACTGCTGAAGGAGAGAATGGAATGAAGCTGCCACTACTGAAAATGAATTGGAGATTCATAACCTTGATGATGAGTTTGATGGAGAAGAAGAAGATTCTCGCCTTAATGATCAGAATGCCTTGAAAGATTTGTTAAATGATATATTTTAGATGATATTTAAGATAAGATTATTTAGTTTGGAATGTGTTTGAAACAATTATATTTTAAGTTGATGTTATGATTATTATGATTGAGGAAATTATGTTTTTTTTAATTGAATATTTGCTATTATGATTAAGTTAATGAGAATTTTATGTTACGATCCGAATTAAGATCCTACGATTTGCGCTTTCTTTAATTTTCTCTATTTGTTGGGATCTTACGATCCTACGATTTACATTTTTTCCATACCCTAACAATCTTTATCGAGATCCCGATTTTGACAACCATGGACATAACAACTCCAGATTCAAAATAAGCAGTATCAACAAAACTAACTAAATAATCTTTACCGCCATCATAATTAAAATACAAAGGATATCCACCATCTACTCGAGTTTTTTCTAGTGCAAAAAAAGCTCTTGATCCCCATGGATCATAATGATGTTCAAACTTATAAACATTTCCAAATCCATGTTTCCTAATAACAAAGTTTCCCTCTGGTATATTTACATCAGGATAGTTTCCAGGACCCACTACGCCAAATAAGGGAAAAGAGGGCGCTTATTTTGGCCTATAACAGCGCTTTTAAGCGCTCTCTAATCTGGCGCTGGCATAGGTAAAGACAGCGCTTTGTTCTCCTGGAGAAAGCGCTGTCTAAAGTGGCCACATTATAGTGCGCTTTAAGAAAAAAGCGCCCTCTTGAGTGGTCCATAGAGGGACACCTTAGAGGGCGCTTTCTGGTAAAAGCGCCCTCTAAAGTTGTCAGTGTAAAGTTTTTAGAGGGCGCTTTCAGGAAAAAGCGCCCTCTAAAGTTGTCATTGTAAAGTGTTTAGAGGGCGCTTTCAGGAAAAAGCGCCCTCTAAAGTTATCAATGTAAAGTGTTTAGAGGGCGCTTTCAGGAAAAAGCGCCCTCTAAAGTTGTCATTGTAAAGTGTTTAGAGGGCGCTTTCTGGACAAAGCGCTCTCTAATGTGTTAGTTATTTTAAAAAAATTTGTTTGAAAAACAGTGGATATATATTTATTTGGTAACTTGCTCGCATGCTGCAAAAGTGTAAAATTCATATTGATTTCATCCTTTAATCCAATGTTATACACCATTAATCCATTGATATATACAACATGAATCCATTTATATACAACATTAATCCTCCATATATACAACATTAATATATGATTCTTTGATCAACAATATACAACAACATATTCTCAAAGTACTACAATTAAGAGAATAAAACATAGCAACCAACACCCAGTGACCACTGTATCCAAAAGCTGTCTAGTAGTTCTAACCAATACTAAACAAAAACGCCCATCCACCCATGGTGGCAAACATGTTCTGTATATCCAAAAGTTGTCTAGTAGTTCTATCGCACATCCATACAAAATAAGGCTCAACCAAAACAACAGATGGCAGCATAAGTAGTCCCCTACAAAAAGAACACGTCCAAATGCAAATAACACAGAACTGTCAAAAGGCGATTGAGCAACAAATAGTAAACAATGGCATAAAGTTAAATGACATAGCTAATATTACCTGAATTCCTGCATGGCTGTTAAGGTAAAAATCAAATTCCCTAGGGTGACAAATGCCGGTGTCTACCACGGTTCCTTTGACAATTTAGAACAACAAAATCAGCAAAAAGTGATAAATTCAAATGATAATATATACCAGCTGCATTGAGAAATATATTGAAAAAACCTGGCATAATTTTTCCACTTCTATCGGTCTCTTTGGGGTTGACAGGAAAGAGACGGGTGTGATGTCTCTTTTGGACCACTACAAAAGTAACTTTAAGTAGATACCCATCCTCTATTGAGACACAAGCCTGTATCTCCGACCATATTTTTTCTTTGCCAACCTTCAAGTCCGGACTTCTCCAATTATCACATGTAATCGGAATATGTTGTCGAACAAGGAAACCAATGTCGTAGAGGGATACTTTCAAATATCCAGCATCATCATCTAAACAAATATCAATTGATACTTTCGAGCATCCCTTGCCCCTTGCACAAATGATTGACTTCATAATAGCCATTTTACCTGTAAAAAAGAAAACAATTAAAATCAGATGACAAATGTAAAAACAATTAAAATCATAAAAGTCATTTTACCTGTAATAAAGAAAACAATTAAAATCATTTGACCTGTACCTTTTTCACTAAGTTCTCTTTCTTTTCTTGGTTGGAATATGTTCTACATGTCTCTTAACAACACGGACGGTTGGATTGATCCAAATACCCTCATTATGATCATTTCTAATATATGAAACATTTGATATATTATTCTCATCTTGATCATTTCTGGTAAACGATTCAATCTCAACATCAATATCATCACCTTGATCTCCAGTGTTTTCATCAATTACTTTGTTGGAAAAAAGAACTATAGACCATTTCGTACTTTTCGGATCATTGACATAGAACACTTGTCTAGCTTGAGAGGCTAGAATAAAAGACTCATCTTTGTATCCCACCCTATTAAGATCCACTTGCAAAAATCCTGACTTATCCATTCGAATGCCGTTATTATTTTCAACCCACTTGCAACCAAATATAGGAATCTGAAACTTCTCATAATCAAACACCCAAATGGTGCCAGAAGGAGGAAACGTCGTAGATCTAACAGAGGTGGAAGGAGAACGCCTTAGAACCCTAACGTGAAAAAGAACGAAAATAACAGAGAGTGAAATAACAAAACGCGCAGTATGTTATAATTTTAATGTTTACTAAACGGGACCTTAGAGGGCGCTTGTGGAAAAAAAGCGCCCTCTAAGGTGCGCTGTCTATTGCTCCTTATTTTTTCGCTTCACTTTAGACAGCGCTTTTGTAATAAAGCGCCCTCTAAAGTGCGTTGTTGTACATGGACTTAGAGAGCGCTTCCTTAGAAGCGCCCTCTAAGGGTATCCTTAGAGGGCGCTTGCATAAACGCGCCCTCTATTGTTGTCCCTCCATTTCCTCATTATTTTTTCGCTTCACTTTAGAGGGCGCTTTGTTACACAAGCGCTCTCTAAAGTGCGCTGTTGTACATGGACTTAGAGAGCGCTTTTTTAAAAGCGCCCTCTAAGGGTATCCTTAGAGGGCGCTTTCATAAACGCGCCCTCTATTGTTGTCCCTCCATTTCCTCATTATTTTTTCGCTTCACTTTAGAGGGCCTTTGTTACACAAGCGCTCTCTAAAGTGCGCTGTTGTACATGGACTTAGAGAGCGCTTTTTTAAAAGCGCCCTCTAAGGGTACCCTTAGAGGGCGCTTTCATAAACGCGCCCTCTATTGGTGTCCCTCCATTTCCTCATTATTTTTTTGCTTCACTTTAGAGGGCGCTTTGTTTCAAAAGCGCCCTCTAAAGTGCGCTGTCTATTCCTCCTTATTTTTCTCTTCACTTTAGAGTGCGCTTCTTTAAGAAAGCGCCCTCTAAGGTGCGATGTCTATTCCAGTTTTTTGCGTAGTGACCACCAATACCAATGGTAGAAACATTTCATCTGGATCTTGAACTAACCTCCATTTGGCTGATTCAGCACAACTAGGCTTTTTAGTGAACTCAATATCGACATTCTGTCAAGATTCTAGCGGTGATGTTTCCTGGTATGGTGAATTTAACAGGTAAACCTGTTATACCATCGTTTTGTAGGACAGTAAGTTGACATCTTGAAATATCGGTTCTTCCGAGTCTTAGTCCTCCTCTTTTGGGGTTACTGCCTGCTGGAAAAATGTAGTATTCGCCATCGGGGAGAATAGGGTTACCATTTGTGTCCAATATTTGTTGGACAGCATTGTTTGATGGAAGATTTGTGATGAAAGTGAAGAGGAAAAACGAAAGAGTGAGGGATAAAACGTGACTCATGGTTTACTTAATGTATTTTGGTAGTTAAATTGCCTCTGCTATATATATACATAAATAAACATGTGTATTATAGGAGTACAAATAAGGGCATTTTACTATAAACATTATACATTATTTTTTGGAAAATATTTCATGTCCCCCACTTTTTAGTAAACCTATGCTATATTTGATTAAATTTGTTAAAAAATATGGTTAATCTCTGTTTAATTTTGGTTGTTATAATTACAATCTCGTAAATATTTTTTCTTTTGTGAGGTATGATTTTAAATTATTTAAAATGTTGCATTTTGATTATTTTGATACTACTTCTGATAAGTTGAAAGTATTTTACAGATTTTTAGATACAACAATAATGCAATTTGGATTTTCGCAAGTATGTTAATGATTGGAGTATATTTTGAAGGGAAAAATGACACATTATTTATAATTATATAAGAAAAAGAAATAAAAAAATTGGACAACTCATTATCCTATCCACAAAATCGTGGTTTTATCCAAACTGATTCAATAATATTATTTTATCTTACTCGAACTAATGCACTCTTTATAAATTGAATCATGGTGTAGTTTTTTTCACTCTCTTAGATTGTCGACACTCAAGTGTATAGTGTTTGCGTTTATGACCTTGAGCTAGTTGTCTACAATCATTGCTTAAATCTCAACAACTCTGCCGTATATATAATGATTTATATCTACGACACCATCCATATTTAAAGATAACATTTTAATGATTTGTGCAATCATATCAAATCAGTATTCTAAATGTCTGATGGTTGAGTTAGGTGGGAGTCTCTTTATAACCCAATAACATAACCCTGGGTTACGCCTATTCGAAAGAATATCAAAGATTTTTTGTTTAAAGAATCATAACAAGTTTATTAAAATAGTGGAAGGGAGAAAGAAGAAGATGAAAAATGATGGAGGGGAGAAAGAAGAAGAAAGAAAAAGAGGAAAGACTGAAAATAAGAAATGAGAAGAGATTTTGGGAAACTGTTGATGTGTAGGGAAGGGCAAACCTGTCGTCTGAAAATCAGGCTATAAATATTAAACTTATCAGTTATAAATATTAAATTGTTTGGTTAGCGACATGATATACATGTCACAACTAATTTTTTAAAATTTTTATAATTCTCCCCATGTGAAACTCGGACGTTTAATATTTTAAATATTTAATGACGTGATTTTTACGTCTCAATCTTCCTTTTTAGCCACGTGAATTTCACATCTCTAAATTATATGGTTGGAAAAAAAATCTTATAGTGTGAAACTCATGTTACGGATTGCGGATTAAAAAAAATTAAAGAAAAATTAATACAAAAGTACTTTATGTTGAAAAAAAAATTTGGTCAAGTAATATAGATATGTGATGAAGTGATGAAATAGAGCTCATATGTGATGAAATATATCATCGCAAAGAGGTGCATAAAATTTTCCCTCGTCATTAATAACGTTTCGCAGACATGCCTCAACACTTTATCCCCATGTATGATTAGAGCATTGGAGTAGCAGTTCAATGAGATCTCTAACGTTGGTGGAAAGGTTCATCTTCCTTGGGAGATATATAAGGAGTTCTTGAGTTACCATGTTCTCCTTTTTCGTCATTTGTAAATATTTAAGAATTCTTCTCATGTGTTTGCAACCTTCTTTATCTTCGTCATTCTTAACCCATTGACCAGTATTTCCAACATACTTGTGCTACCTATTTTGGAGGAGCATGCAACGCGCGGGTCACTAGGTTCATCTTTTAGCTTCTAAAACCTTTTTTTATACTTGCTTTTTTTATTAGGGTTTCTAAAGAGGAGAATTGTGGGTTTTGAGAGAGTAAATTGCCACTGATTGTGGTACGTTATGCGACAATATTTACTACGGGGTACGCTAAGGTTTAAAAAAGATTATGTTTTGTAATTTGGTGAATTTTCTCACTATATATGAACTTTGGTGGGGGCGTAAGGTTTTTCTTTATATTGATCATGTGCTTATACTTACACTCGTTTATTTTATGTGTTGGAAACTTTTTTAGAAATAGACTACTCTTAACTTAGATTTCTGAAGGCAATATGAGACAACTCTATCATGTGGGTGGATCAAGAGATTATGGATACTATTTTTGTCTGCACCAACGAGGGAGGTCTGGATCACGCATTTACTAAAATGGTTCCCAAAGATCTTGATAACAGAACACAACCTTCATCTGCTTGCACCAATTCTCATAATTATTGTTCTTGAGAATCGAAAGATTCGCTGGAAAATGTCTGTTTTGATGATTCATTGCCATCGTGATTTTCTTCCTACGAATCGCTCAAACCGGAGATCTAGATGCCAGATGTTGGAAATCCACCACAACCTATGAAAAATTTCTACCAATCTTGATGAACACGATTGTTATCAACCACACAATGACAATGAAAAGAAAAAAAGGGAAGAGAAAGAAAGAAAAGAACGTTGGAGAAGAAGAAGCATATTTTCTGCAGAGTTTTCTCATTGTCCAGAACCTGTGGAAAAGTTCTTTATTCACTTTGCAACTGCAAAATTATGTGAATACAATGTTATGAGTTGTTTCAAGAATAGGGGTTACTCCCTCTATTTATAGATTTAGGTTAGCTTACTCCCTAAGGAAAAGCCCAAAACTATAAAAGCCCAAAATAATTAACACTACTAAAAATATGCCTAAGTCGAAATCGTGTATGAAGCAACATGCTTCGACACTTCGACACACTAATACAACTCGACACACTAGGTTATTTGACACATACTGTCGAGCAACCTACTTCGACACAAGGAATTACGATTCAACACACCATCTAATTCATTGTGTCTAAGCTATCTAAATTCATCATAGCTCTTAGTCTTCTGAACATTTCGTCCTGCACTCTCTTCGTCATGATGTCTCCAATCTGATTCTCAATTCTGCAGTGTTCCAAATTCATCTTTCCATCTGCTACCTTCTCTCGAAGATAATGGAACCTCATTTCGATGTGCTTGTTTCGACCATGTGCTATCGGATTCTTCGCCAGATTGATAGCTGACATGTTGTTGATCTTCATGATAATTGTTCCATGACTCTTCGTTGTTATCTCTACGACTAGATTCACCATCCACGTTGTTTGACATGCACAAAGGGAAGCAGTTATGTATTCTGTTTCACACGATGATAATGCCAATACTGGATCTTTTCTCGAACTCCAAGCAACGGGTGCACCACCTAGCATAAACACATAGCCAACTGTAGATTTTTGATCCTCAGTATCACTACACCAACTTGAGCCTGTGTATCCCACTAGTTAGCATTCTTTTCCTTCATCAGATGCAGGAAACAAAATGCCATAGTCGAAAGTTCCTTTCTTATACCTTAGTATCCTCTTCGTCATTGCTAGATGTAATACCTTTGACTTCTGCATGAATCTACTCACTATACCTACATTGTATGTTAAGTCAGGCCTTGTGTGACAAATGTATCGAAGTGACCCAATAAGTCTTCTATATTGGGTTGGGTCGACATCATCTTCATCTGAATCTTTTGACAATTGTAATATGGTCTCAGTTGGAGTCGAAGTTGGATTGCAATCTTGCATCTCAAATCTCTTGAGTATTTCGCCTGCATACCTTCACACCTAGGTCGAATGGACCGACCTAGGTATAAACAAATTCACAAAACCTAGGTCGAATGGACCGACCTGCTCTGATATTAACTATGTAGCACCCTCATCCAAATTTTTAATTTAAAATCAATATAGGGTGTCACACCTCTCTCATAAAACATCCTTATCAACTTAAAATTAAGCAACGAAAATTAAAACATCACCAACTTGGCGTAATATCTCATACTTTCATAAAAACAACTTAATTCCAACATGAGGAAATAAATCCAAAAAACTTTCAAGAAAACATCAAACAACTGAAAAATGTGCATCGATGTTACACTATCAAAGCAAAATACATAAATACTAAGTAAACTCAAAAAACGATAAATAAAATGAAGTATGCATCTAAACCAATCCTTCCAAAAAGCAACAACTAATGCTCCTCTACCTGGGTATATGTACCATCGATACAACGAGCCACACAAACAAACAAAAAGGGTTGAGAAATATATTCATAATGTTAACGATGTATATAAGCAGTTAGGGTAGTTCAACAATATTATTCAACAACCACATAAAATAATTCACAGACATAGAATAATCACAGATGCAGTTTTATATAATGCAATGCGACTCTTCACTACTACTTCAACATGCATGTGGTACCAAGTTTTTGAATTTCAGAGTTATGTTAGTTATTTATCCACATCTTTAGTTCCTCATTTGAACTAACGATTCCACCAATGAATATGATGCCCATCTCTGGTCCTCATACGAACCAACGATTCCACCAATGAATTTGAGACTCATCTCTGGTTCCTCATCTGAATCGACGATTCCACCAATGAATATGATACCATAAACGAACCTGATGCATGAAATGTAATTAATCACATCAATATACTACTCAACAATAGTTCCTCTTCTGAACTGACAACTACGTCAGTGTCAGGCCATCGTTGTAGTTCCTCATCTGAACTACTCATCTCAACAACACATACATGCAATTACATCTTAACACATGCATATAGTTATATATTTATTCAACATTACTCATTAACAAGGAAAAATATTAACATATGTGTTCAATAACACTAATCAATAGAATAAACATGTTATTACTCAAGTATGCTCATCGATAGGGTAAGAAAATTAGTATACATGATCAATATTACTTATCAACGGGGTAACAATAATATTCTACAATCCTCACATTCAACATTATCAACTCATAACCCTTTAGACAATTCATTATGCATTCAACTCTAACATTGTCAAAAGGACTTTAAACTCATCAAAAGGCAATGGAAAGTCATTAAAGTCACAAAATTACTTAAAACTCGCAGAACTGGACCGCAAACTCGCCATCTATGATCCGTCGACCAGCGCCAACAGATAGACACCTAACACGTTGCTCGTCGCGTAGTTTTTCCTTGTGGCCACCCTCGCGCTCGCACTGTTGCGGCCATGAGGCACGTGCACCCCGTGCTGCTGCAGCGTGCACCGACCACGACCTTGCTGCCTCAACACGACTTCGTCTATGCGTGACCGGGCACCGCGCTCGTCGCCGCGTCGCATCACCTTTCCGCCGCCACCGAGCAAGCGCAACTCCCTACTAACCACAGCTCATGGAACCACCGCCTTCGTTTCCGGCGCGGCATCCCCCATTTATTTGATATTTTTTTGTTTTGACTTTTTTCCTACTTTTTCTACTTTTATGAAATCTGCCATAATAAACAAATTTACAACTCACAAGCGACCTCCTTACACAAGCAGGACACAATTATCAATAAGGTATCAACAAGTTTAGCAAATTAGAGTACATATCAAATGAGAACTCATATCATATTACTCAAGAATAAAAGAAATACACTTTAGTTGAGTATTGTTCAACTTCAACTAAAATTACAGCACAACACAACACAACAAAATTCCAAATTTTTTTAAATTCACAATACAACTTACAAAAGAGAAGCACTCCCAAAATTCCCAAAATTCACAATTTAATCTTACACAATATTATCAATTTGATTGTATGCTAATAGGATTGCATGGAAAGATAAATAATCGAATTTAGATAAATTAATTCAAGATAATATATTATTTCCACACTTGCACCTCTAGAGTAACCCTCTCTTTGTTGTCTTACGATATTATGGTCATGTCCCGCGAATGTGGGGATACCCTTAGCAAAGACCCTTTCGATTAAATCATCATCATCCCTAAACAGATAAGTCATAGTCCCTTCAATCAAAAGGTCAATGTCCCTACAAGATAAATCATAGTCCCTCGAACGTTGCCTTCGAATATATGACCTTGTCCCTCGAACGTTGCCTTCGAATATATGACTTTGTCCCTCGATGACCCTTCGTTGTAGCCTACGATTAAATGATAATCGTCCCTTCGAATGCTAAGGTATCCTTACAAATGTTGCCTTCAATGACCAATCGACGACCCCACGATGTCCCTTTACATCCAAAGGATAAGACTACTTACTTCTCAATAGTAAGGACAGTTTTACCCTCCTAAGGATAGGAAATACCTATAAAGACCTTGGTTATGTATAACTCTTAAATGCTTGCTCACAGCTTAAAATACTTTTCACACCTCACACTTTTCAAAACATCTTTTAGAAAATCACCACTTGGTATACATTCGCACCAAAATCATCGTCGAGTTATATTTTTCTAAACATCTTTCAAAATCAAACGAGATAAACACTTTGTATACATTCGTACAAGAATCATTACAAAGTTAAACTCTCCTTTCAAAATATTTTCTAAACACACCACATTTCTCAAACACTTTCTCAAACAAGGAAAACATAAGTGAGTTAAGCCATTAAGAGCCCATGGATAACCATGGATACAAAGGGTGCTAACACCTTCCCTTTGTATAATGTACCTCCCGAACTCAAAATCCAATCAAAGTCTTTCCTGTTCTTTTCCGCCTTTCCTTATTGGATAAAAGAAAAGTCGGTGGCGACTCTTGCTATCCGCAACATTTCTTTTCAAAGCAAAAACACAAAGTCAGTTCACCGTATCACACATGGATTTCCTTATTACTATGTTACGTATTTCAATTCAATTGTGTGATGTTATTATGCTTTTGTATCGGACAAATACAATTAGATTTATGACTATCAATAACAGGATTGTGATTGTTAGGGTTTTCACACAATTGGGTTTATAATTGCATCACATAGGACTAGGAACTTTTGTAAATCACCATAAACCTTGATATTGTTTATGATTAAAACCAATGATTAGTTGAATGGACATTTGAGTAAGAATTTGTAGTTTAATAGTTTCTTCTTTAAGGACTTAAGGAAGAACATTCTGAGGTTAGGTAATTGAATGTTTCATGTGTATTGAGGAAATCTTGACGTGAATTCATAACTAGTTAAATCAACCATTCACCCTAGCATGTTTCATCTTAATCAATTATTCTTTACTATCTTTTTGTGTTTGTTGTTATAAATTCCCAAAACCAACCAAACCATTGTGTTTTTGTTCAAATAGAATCAGAAGTAAAATAAGTATTTCCTACGCAATCCCTGAGATCGATACTTGGGAATAAAACTCCTTATTACTACATCGGTAAAAATAGTACACTTGCTATTTTTCCGATCATATGCATTCAACTCTAACATTGTCAAAAGGACTTTAAACTCATCAAAAGGCAATGGAAAGTCATTAAAGTCACAAAATTACTTAAAACTCGCAGAACTGGACCGCAAACTCGCCATCTACGATCTGCCGACCAGCGCCAACAGATAGACACCTAACATGTTGCCCGTCGCGTAGTTTTGCCTTGTCGCCACCCTCGCGCTCGCACTGTTGCAGCCTCGAGGCACGTGCACCCCGTGCTGCTGCAACGTCCACCGACCACGACCTTGCTGCCTCAACACGACTTCGTCTATGTGCGACCGGGCACCGCGCTCGTCGCTGCGTCGCAACACCTTTCTGCCGCCTCCGAGCAAGCGCAACTCCCAACTGACCACAGCTCATGGAACCACCGCCTTCGTTTCCGGCGCGACATCCCCCCTTTATTTGATATTTTTTTATTTTGATTTTTTTCCTACTTTTTCTACTTTTATGAAATCTGCCATAATAAACAAATTTACAACTCACAAGCGACCTCCTTACACAAGCAGGACACAATTATCAATAAGGTATCAACAAGTTTAGCAAATTAGAGTACATATCAAATGAGAACTCATATCATATTACTCCAGAATAAAAGAAATACACTTTAGTTGAGTATTGTTCAACTTCAATTAAAATTACAGCACAACACAACACAACAAAATTCTATTTTTTTTTAAATTCACAATACAACTTACAAAAGAGAAGCACTCCCAAAATTCACAATTTAATCTTACACAATATTCTTTAAATTAACACAATATTATCAATTTGATTGTATTATCAATTTGTGAAATGGAAAAAAAAAACTAATGTTCTATTCTATGAAACATATACTAGACTCAAATTAATTAAATAGATGGAAGAAAAATCATTTATCCAAAAAAATACACAATTTAGAGAACAGCAAACAACGACCACCGATAATGGACCGATGATTCATCATTGATATGAGAGACAAAAAGATGCAATTGAGAGATCGACGGTAAATCTAATGTTTCTTTTTCTTTATAAAAACCAGAGCAATATAAGTTTGAAGGAAGAATGCTTAAGATTATAGATTCATAGTATTTTTGTAATTTTTATTTAAGTAAAGGACATTATGTATTTTCACTATTAAAAAAAATTAAAAAGGGGGTGATCGTGGCTCCTCTGCCCCTAACCCTGGTCTGCCCCTGATTACTCAGTACATTCATGTGACATCATTTAGTAAATTTTAAACAATTAGTCCATAAACAATTTTTAGTTGGTCAATAATATATTAATACATTTGTATATTTTAACTTTCATTTATTCGATATTCTCTCTTTTTATTTTCTTCTTTCAATTGTTTTTTTTTGTCATCCAAACAAAACATTAGTATGATTCTTTCTTTTTATACTAGCTAGCATGTCTCGTGCAATATGATTTACACTCACGTGGCCAAATATTTTCAGATTCTCTTTGAATGCAAAGTTTCTCAACACTGTTGTTTCCTTGGTCTCCTTTATTGTATGTCCTGTGATGGATAAAAATTTAGCATACTCTATTAATTACTCAAAAATTCAAAAATATCTTGCAACACAATTCATTCGTTTTTAAATCATATCTTATTTAAATTATTTAAATTATTTAAAAAAATATTTTAAAAAAATCTACATTTTCAAATCAACCTAACCCATTTCACATCATTAAACATAATCAAACCTATCACACACATCACCATAATCAACATCTCATCCGTCTTATAAAAAATATCTAATTTGTATATTTTTTATATCTTAGAATAAATGTCATTTTAAAATATTAATACAATATTTATTATTTTTTCACAATTATATTTTTATTTATTAACTTTTATTTTTTTCAACAATCTCACTCACTAAAATAAATAAGGATATTTAAAATGACACTAATTTTATCATTAAAATTAATATATTTAATAACTTTTTTAAAAATCGTGTAGATCTCAAATAAAATATTTATTATGTGATGGAGAAAGAATCTGAAATCAATACCTTTAATAATTATGATTAAAGGTAGAAACAATTAGGGCAAGAGTGTATATGAATTCAATTCATCACAATCATTTAAACAAATACCATATATAAAAAAAACAAACACATGTTCCATGTAAGTGCAATCAATTAAAAAGATGAAAATAAAATCAAGCTATATAAAATAAATTTAGAAGAAAAAAAAACAGCTTTTAACTCAAAAATCGTTAATGAAATTAAAATAATTAAAATAAAATCTGACCCAGAAACAAATAAACTGTTATACGATATGTGTCTGAAAATATATTTTGAAAATAATTTAAAATTTTCACATTAGATAGTATATAGAGTATTTTAAGAAATGCTCTAAAAGTTTGAAGGAACAAAGTATATTGTTTATGGAATGCTAGTGCTTCCAGCTGTCTATATCATTTTCAAGTATTATAAAACAACGCTGCTTTTTTTTTCCTCGAGTTGTGCAAAAGAATCATATCAAAATTCAATCATGAATTCTTTAACTATAATATATTATCCTTGTGTTGCACATGCCACTTTTATAAAATGATATTTATTATTTTCCAAATCGATTTTGTATAGATACATTAAATTAAATTTTAATATCGTATTAGAATTTATTGATGTAAATCGATTATTGTTAATTTCTACGTATCAATACCAAAAGAAGGTTGAATATAAGGGAGTGTATTAAGAAAATTATAATTCTCACATGAATTAGACATTGGTTTTAAAAAAAAATTATAAAAAAAAATTATATAGAGTGATGTTCATCATCTTATAATATGATATTTTATGACGATGAGTTAGGTCACACTTTAATATATTATTTGAGTCTGTCAATCGAACATTGGACCGGCATCGTTTAAATCCAAACATCATATCCAAAAGAGTGATGGGGTGTATTAGAAAAATTGAAAACTCACGGTGGTTGAAGATAGCATTGAAATAGTTTATATAGAGTGACACCCCTCATTTTACAAGTCAGTTTTGTAAATATGAGTTAGATCAAACTCTAATATGGTATGAGAGTCTATCTATCGGACCATGGACCATCCATCGTTAATATTCATGCACCAAACCCAAAAGAGTGATGGGTGTGAGATGGTGTATTAGAAAGATCACAACTCTCACATTGTTTTAGACATGGAATTTGAAAAGAGTTTATATAGAATGTGACACCCTTCATCTTACAAACCAATTTTATAAGGATGAATTAGGTCAAATTCTAATAAAATCATTTGTTCTCTTCCAATGAAGTAAAAATCTTGTAAATAAGTTGGGACAAATACAAAAGAATTGCAACATTTTTATAAAAAAATAATTTAGTTAACGCAAAAAAAAAGATCACAGCAAAACAATATCAAAAGATGTCAATATCACAATATCAAAAGATGTCAATATCGATATTGTTATTCATTGTTTTTATGATAAAACAATCACAAACATTTGTACATATCAAAATCGAAAAAACTTTGACTGAAACATAATTTGAGGACTACTCTTATTTAAAACATTGCTGAGATAATAGGTCAGCCATTAAGCTCCTCACACAATTCCTTAATACATGACAGATGCAAATGGAGGGCAATGCTTGGTGTGTCTAATCTAATTGAGATTAAGTAGTCCTTAGTTTGATATTTTGGTGGATGTTAGTGTGTTTAGTCTAAAATCTACTAATAGATGTTCAGATTTTAAGAAATGTTTATTAGGTTTAATCTTGTAACTAGACCTATGTTAATTACGTGTATTATTACAAGTATTGAAATGCCTAGTGTAATAGTAATAAAAATAATAACCATTTCCTCTTAATAAAAGTTTCCTCACATTGATATAAACATTTATAGTAAATGAAGAATGCAACAAATGAATAATAACATATTCCTTAAATTTGGTCCTTATTGTGCGGCAAATGGAATAGTATTTGCCATGAGTACCACATTTTGAATAATACACTTAAAATAAATTATTTACATTCTTCAACATTAATTAAATATTAAAATTAAGATAATTATTAATATATTTCCACATGTTATGGGACAAATGAATAATATATATACTTACATAAATTAGTTCCACTCTTCAATATTAACTAAATTTCACAATACAAAATTATTATTATATTCCCACACTTGTTATGCGACAAATAAAATAACAATTTTTATAAGTTACTTTTTTTAAACAGAAAAATTCTTCCAATGAAAACACTTGTTGATGGAAAAATGGAATCCAGGATAAACTCCAACAAAACAAGTAGAATTATATATTAATCATGAGATTAACACAAACTACTCCACTTATTCATTAATTAAACCATAACTAAACCTAAAGCATGTTAATAATTTCACCACCTGCAACAGATATTACAGAAGCAGCATCAACAAACACAACAGAATAAGCATCAGTTACAGTCAAAACCAAACGTGCTCCACCTTCTTCGGAACCAAACTCTTTCCGTCCAAGATAACCACAATCACCAGTACTATCCAAGCAAAACCCAATCCTATAAACACCTCCAGAACCATGTTTCGCTATCAAAAACTTTCCGCCGATAGTTTCAACACCGTGATAGTTTCCAGGACCGCCAATACCAACACAGTTCAGTTGAGTGGTGTTATCAACGAACAGCAACCATTTAGATGATGCAGCACAGTTAGGTTTCTCGGTGAACTCGATATCAAGATCAGTACCAGTTAGGATGTTACCAGTGGTGCTTTCTGGGATGGTGAATTTGACTGGTATGCCTAGTATAGCGTTGTTTTGTAGGACGGTTAGGGGACATTCGGAATCGGAGATTTCGTTTAGGGTTAGTCCTCCGGTGCTAGGGTTATGAGTTGCTGGGAAAATGAAGTATTGGTTGCCATGGATAAGGGGTTTGCCGTTAGTGTCTATAACTTGAGATGGAGCAGCGTTGTTTGAGGGAATATTGGTGATGAAAGTGAAGAGGAGGAAGGAAAGTGTGAGAGAGAAAAGGGAATTCATGGTTATGTGTTTTGGTGCTTTCATTACCTTTGATGGATCTGTTATATATAGTGGTAAAGATGACCAAGCTTCCATTATTTAATTGCTCTAATTATTAACCTATGCTTACTTTTAATTTTTTACCCATATTGATTGTATAAATATAAAATTTATTGACATGTTTTTTTATTTATATTTTGAGTAGAATAATTTTGAATTAGTTTAACATTCAAATATTCATTTTTATTTTAAATTTAACTTATTTTAAAATAAAATAAATACAATCTAAATTTATTTGTATTTTTAATAACATTTTAAATGTACTTTTGCAACAAAAAAAAAATTGTTAACATTTATAAATTAATATTTTTATGAAAAGTCCTTGAAATGAAAAGGCAGAAGAAAAAAAGAAGGTGGGTGGGCCCATACCAAAAATGCCTCCCGCGCAATTAAAAAGAAAGAGAGAGATCCTATCTAATTTTGGCTGAAATGACAAAACAACCCTCAATACTCCTATAATTTAATTTCTCATCCAAACAAAACACTACTCCTAGTATGATTATTTCTTTTGATACTAGCACGTCACGTGCAATATGATTTAAACTCACGTGACCAAATATTTCGAAATTGCCTTTGAATGCAAAGTTTACCAACAATAATGTTCCTAGGTGTCCTTTATAGTACTAGTTCCTGACCAGCCATGTGATGAGATTAAAATTGTTGAAACATACAGTGTTATGGGCCATATCCAGCTGCCCACATCATTAATCTAATTTCAGCAAACAACTACTTCTTTTTTTTTTTTAGAATTGTGGAAAAAGATTCGATAATGATTTTTTAATAGTACTCATTTCTTTTATAAATGTCACTTTCTTATCAAAAAATTGTTTGTTTTTAATTGTCACTTGCAAAGTTTAAGATAGTATTAATTGCAATTTTGTTAAAATTACCCCTAGATAATGATTACAGAGAGAAAAAAAGTAAAGTGAATATAATAAATAATTAAGACTATTATAGGTAAAAGAAGAATTATTGTTTGAAAAGTAACAATAATGATTAGCTTCCTTGTTATGGGTAAAAAGTCAAAAAATGATACTTAAAAAGAAACGGAGGGAGTATTATAGTATAAGAGATTAATTACTGTACACTGTCAGTCTAAAAAGTTTTACACCGTCGGTTCATCACCATCATCCGTTTGTATTACTTTATAGATTTTTAAAATAAAAGTTAAATTTCTTTTAATATCCAACGTCTATAATTAAGTGATAGCGTAAAACTCTTTTATACTGACAGTGTATTTCAATTAATCTCATTATATAATTAATTAAAATTTTATTTTTATGAAACTCGTGCTACACGTGCATGCCACTCTTTCATAAAATAAAATTTTCATTGTTTAAAATACCACAAAACTCTTCAAAATATTATATGATTTGTGGACGGTGGCATGTTGTCTTTCAAAATAGATATAGTTTCCATGTGAAATGAGAATAGATACTTCTATTCTTTTAAGAACTGCCTTTGCCTTGAACGGTTGTGTTAATTTTAAATTAATAAAAATAAGAGTTCATGGATTTTACTTCTATGGGAAAGATGAAGAGTAAATTTACCATGGATTTTACTTCTGTGAGAAGAGGAAGAACAAATTTAGCATGTTTTCCCATGTAAATTTGTTTTTGAAATGCATTCTAAGGCAGAAAAACGTAGGAAAAAAAATAATGTTACTCTTGGATGGAGTCTTAAAACTGTGATTGTGGCATGGAGTGAATGTAAGTGAATGTAAATAAACAAGAACATGTTAAGAAATAATTCATATTTAACGGTAGTTTTAGTTAAGCTTAATCATTTTCCATACCTAACATTATTGTTTTATATATATATATATATATATATATATATATATATATATATATATATATATATATATATATATATATATATATATATTGAGTATGTGTAATCATTTGTTGTAACCGTTTTGTAAAAGTAGTGGAAGTTTGTTATTCTTTTTTTTCTTTTATCTTTATCTTCTTCACCTTGTGCACCAACAATTCATATCTAGAGCTCCGGTTCAAATCCACAAGGAAACACGAGTGAACAGTGAGACATGTGATTGATTTCGTTTCTTGAATCCATGTTGAATTTTTTTATCGGAATCGTAATAGAATCACATTTCTTGATTCAGTGGGATTGAGAAACATTAGTTATTTGTGAGATCTGAGTGAATTGCACAAGTTTGAAGATGAACGAAAAATGCAACAGATGTACGGAGGAATGATCAACGTGATCTGAGGAACAAGGATCAAAAGGCGTTGTTCTACATCCATCAGTGTGTGGATGTGAACGTGTTTGAGAAAATCACTAATTCGGCGACGACGAAGGCTGGGTGGGACACAGTGGGTACGGTGTTACGACAGTGATGCATCAGTCAAATAAGGTGAAGCTGCAGTCTCTACATAAGTAATATGAGAATCCCAACATTAAGAACAACAAGAAGGTACTTGACTACATCTCTAGAGTGATTCTGATCATAAATAAGATGAAATCGTGTGGAAAAACTCTCTCTGATGAAAGGATAACTGAAAAAGTTACTTAGATCTCTTACTTCTTAGTTTGATTACATTGTGGTAGCAATTGACATTCTAAGGATCTTAGCATCATTAGAATTGAAGAGTTGTAAATCAGTCTAGAGGCACAAGAGTTGCGTCTGACTGAGAGAAACTCTGAAATTGAGGAAGAGCGATAGACTTTGAAAGCAACTTCTGGTAAGAAATATCAAAGCAGACTTGGTCAGAAGCCAGAAAAATATCTAATGGTGTTCAGAAGTCAAAAACCTCAACTTCTGAAAGGCATAAGAGTGCTTAGAAGGGGAATATGAAGTATGACAAGAGAAAAAGTTCAGTGCTACTGTTGAAAGAAGTTTGGCCACTTCGCTGTTGATTGTTGGTCAAACAAGGAAAGGAAGTCAGGAGAAGCAAACGTAGCCAGAGGAGATTCTGATGATGAATCTGTGCTATTGATGGATTTTTGAATATGATGATACGTATTTGGAAGACTAGTGGTATATGGACACTAACTGCTTAAATCACCTTGGTGAAAATAAGAAATGCCTGGTTGACTTTTACTCTAGAAAGAGGATAAAGATCAGATGTGCTAATGATAAATATCTCAATGCTGAAGGTATGGGAAATGTCAGAGTAATTATGAATAATGGTAAAACAACATTGATTCAGAATGTGTGGTATGTTCCTAGCATGAAAAGCAATCTGATGGGTGTAGGTCAATTAATTGAGCAAGGTGATTCAGTTACCATGAAGGACAATCTTTTGAAGTTGTATGACTATAATCAAAAGTTGATTATGAAGTCAGAACAGGGAAGGAATAGAACATTCAAAGTGAATGTTAATGCTGCAGATTCTAAATGCCTTAGTGCAACAAGTGTCGTGAAGGAAAGTGAGTTGTGGCACAAAAAATTTGGTCATCTGAACTTCAGAAGCTTAGGGCATCTGAATTCAAAGAAGTCGGTACATGGAATTCTTGCAATTAAGAATCTAGAGAAGTCATGCAATGTATGCATGAGAGGGAAGCAACCAAGACTTCAATTTGCATCTGAAATGCCTCCAAGAGCAAAACATGCTCTAGGTGTAGTGTATTCTGATGTGTGTTGACCATTTCCAGTACATTCACTTGGAGGGAATAAATACTTTGTTTCATTTGTTGATTAGTTCACAATGATGACATGGGTATCCCTTATAAAGTTCAAACACGAAGTGTTTGCTGAATTTAAGAAATTCAGAATCAAGGTTGAGAATCAGAATGGTCAAAAGCTGAAAATTCTCAGATATGATGGTGAAGGTCAGTATAACTCTACAAAGTTCAAAAAAATTGTGAGGAGAATGGAATTGAGCATGAGGTAATTGCTCCATATACTCCTCAACACAACGGTCTTGCTGAAAGAAGAAACCGAACTTTGTTTGATATGACAAGGAGCATGTTGAAGGAGAAAATGTTGTCTCACACCTTATGGGGAGAAGTTGTTGCAACTGCAATATATGTGCTCAACATGTGTCCAACCAAGAAGTTAAAGAAAATTATTCCTTTAAAGAAGTGGACTGGAGATAAGAAAAGTGTGATCCATCTGAAGGTGTTTGGTTCTATTTTTAATAATTTAAATAGATCCTAAAAACAACTATATTGTACCAATTAATTGGGACACCCCTATTTCTATTAAATAATTTTTTCAATTAAATAAATATTTGATTATAACAATAATAATGAATTATTTCTAGAAATTCTAATTATTATAACAACTACTAAAAATCAAATTATCTAATGATTATTAATAATCTAAATTTTATTTTCTCCGCTCTCAAACTCAATATTTCCCATAATTATTAAATTACTAAAATATCCCCAAATTTTCCAAAACACCAAAATAATTTGAATAAATTTAAATACAATAAATATCAAACACATCAACACTTTAATAATTAAATAAAATTATTTATCTAAATTTGGGGTGTTACAACATTCCCCCACTTAAAAAGATTTCCGTCCTAAAAAATTGCTCTACACAATAGTTTTAGATAAACTATACTATCCAAATTTCTAGCTCACCCACCACGTAACCTCTTTGGTCCAAAGAAAGAATAGTCCCCTCAGTTTGACCATATTTCTGCGAATGATAAACATAGATCAACTTAACTTAGTCCTTAATGCTTCCTACAAGCTCTCTCAAAGCTTGGACGTAAATCTCATACCTCTGGCATAAACAATACTCGATGAAATACCATGCAATTTCACCATCCCACTGATATAGATTTATGATATCTTGAGCAACAGAAAATTGATCTTAATCGGGATAAAGTGAGCGGACTTAGTCAGTCTATCTACAACCACCCAAATCGCATAATTTCCCTTAGGAGTATTCGGCAACCCTGTAACAAAGTCCATTGAGATATGGTCCTACTTCCATTAAGGAATATCAAACGGTTGCATCAGTCTACATGTTTTCTGATGCTTATTCTTCAACTTCTAGCAAGTCAAATAAGTGTAAACAAACTTCGCAATGTATCTCTTCGTTCCTGGCCACCTAAAACGTCTTCTTAAGATCTTGGTACATTTTAGTAGCCCTAGGATAGATACTTAAACTGCTTCTAGGACTTACCTCTAAAATCATTCTCTCAAGCTTCGACACATCAGATATAGAAACTTTATTTCACAACCTCAAGATTTCATTCCTATCAATTTTAATGTCGTTAGCTTCGCTTTAGTTAACTGATACTGAACGATTCAACAAGCCAACATCTAACTTACGACTCTCTCTATAATCTCTTTAAGAAGACCATTTAGTCAACTTCAACATACTCAATCTCATACTATTAGTAGTTAGCTCGCACACTAGCTCAAGTCTCTAAATTAATCGATCAAATCCAACTCTCCAACCATCAATGCTAACGTGTGTAAGGATTTCCGACTCAAAATATATGCTATAACATTGGTTTACCGGAATGGTAATTCAAATCAACATCATAGTCCTTCAAAAATTCTAACCATATCAGATATCTTAAACTCCCATGATTACTAAACACTTTGAACCTTGACCATATAACTAGTGCCTACATATCTTCAGCATAAACACTACAATCGGCCACTCCAAATCACGAGTAGGATAATTCCTCACATGAACCTTTAATTGTCCTAAAGCATAATTAATCAGTGCATTATGTCGCAACCTGAAAAATACAGTGTGCGAAAAAACAACCGGCGAAAGAAAAAAGACAGGAGAGTCGCCACCGTGCGTTATTCATCCCAAAGGAGGGAAAGGAAACGCTCGAAGTAAACCTGAAAAAAGGAAAGGACAAGACGGGGTCATCGCAACCAAATCTTGGGTTCGGGAGTCGGTTATGCGAAGGGAAGGTATTAGCACCCCTACGCATCCGTAGTACTCTACGGGATCCACTTTTGTGGTTTTTGTCTAAAGGGTGTGGGTTTAGCTAATGTATTATTTACTAAAAAAAGGGGTTAGAAGGAAATGACTCGCGCGGATGTCGCATCCACTGCATACGTATCTCATCTGAATATGAGAATCAGAGTCTTCGTAGCTCGGCTGACCTATGGGTTAAGGGTTAGTGTGCTCGCTAAGACATCGCGTCTTATGCCTACGTATCTCATCTGGAATGAGAATCAGAGCAAGCCGTAGTTCGGCTAACTACGGGGTTATGGATTGGGTTTTGGACGAACAACGTTACTACGCAATCTACCGGATGCTCGACCTTTGGAGACTTACTCGCCTGTAGTAGAAGGAGTAAACGTGTTGCTTTGGGTTTTAGGGTTTGTTTGCGTCGTTGGAACGTGCATGCAAAAAGGAAGTCCTAGGCGAAGGAACAGTGCTACCTTAATTGGCACGCAGAGGGGAGACTATCCGAAGCCTCGTGTCCCACGGGGGAACAATCACACCATACAAAACATGTATCTTAGAGTAAAATGCCACCAAGGGGCTCAAACATTGCCTCCTATCGAGGACTTCCAGCTAGGAAAGCGTTAAATTACGAGAAGGGGAAACATTACCACACGGATGAAAATCCGAAGCTACAGCAGTTAAAGAAAGCAAGAAACCCAGAGATCTCTCCAGCTAACTGGAGAGCTTGATTGAAATTGAGTTGTACCCGTGAGGTTTACAAGTTGAGTTCCCTTCAGGGTTTGGAGGTTGCTCTGAACTCTGTTGGGTCTTCTCTCACTATCTTTTTCCTCAGGGTTTTGTTCCAAGGAAACCTCAGAGTATTTTGCTTCTCTCCCTTCTTTCTCCAGTGACTCTCCCAGTGTAACTCCAAGTCTAACTCCAAGTGTAATTCCAAGTGTCTGTTTTCCTCTACTGAAACTTCAGTATTTATAGACTAATTTCGTGGGTAATGGTACCTTACCATATTTCGTATTCTACTCAAGTACACCGTACCTTACGATGTTCTATAATTCACTTAAGGGCACCGTACCTTACGGTATTCCTTAGTTACTCTATCTCTCATCAATCCGTCCTTTGTGTGTGACCCTGTAGGTTTTCGTGACGTTGACAATTATATTAAATCACGCATTTAACATAATAAACAGTGAGCGGTATCTAGCAACACATCACTGCTACCCAAGACACGAAAATGTCATGTGATCTGACAAAACCTTTTGTGATAATACTCATGTGTATACTTACCCTATTGCCCTTATGTCTATATTGAAGACAAGGCATAGACCGTGTCATCCTTGAACAGTTCAATATTGGGCCCATAGACATTTATCTTGTTATGCAGGATGGGCAAATTCCATCTAGGTCACTCATGTCCCTCAGCATGCTTCGTGGAGTACCCATCAACTGTCTTTATGGTTATCCAGTTACAGACAACGTTGGATCAGCAATAAAGCACTTGACTCTACATCTATGATCCATAGTGGTTTCAGGTCGAAGAGTGGAATACACTATTATCACCATGAGAATAACTTATGACACTTTGCATAACTTTCTATATAGTATTCTCATAGTGGGTCAATCCTGTATAAATATTACTCCTAATATTCATACCTATGTTTAAGACTTGATAACTCTTTATCCATGATCCATGAGATGTGATCATCAGTCTACAAACATAATAGTCTTAATGCTTTAATGTTATCCCACTTCACACTAAAGCTCGACTACGGATACTTTAAGAATAGTGTCCTTATGTTTAATGTGTTCTCATGATTAAGTCACACTTAATACATTAAACGGACTATCTATTCCAGGGACTTTATTAATCAACCATAATAAAGAAAATGCCTTTTATTATTAATAAATAATTCGATACAAGTACCAAAAAGTATTGGCCTCTAGGGCTTACACCAACAATAATGCTAGACCATAGATGAGCAATACAAAGGTAGCCACTGTAAGACCCCAATTTTGGCCCTAAGATCCCTCATGGCCCATATCATCTCATATCATGGCCTCAAGGATCATTGCATACCCTAGCTGTCCTCTTAGTGGGTGGGTTACCTTGTGAGTGTGGTTCTTGATCACCAAGCATGTATTGCATTTGTATATCATTGCTTTTCATATGTTCACTAACCAAATGTACAAAAATATTGTCATTTAACCTTGTTACTTGCAGATGAAGCTAGCCAGGTCAATACAGTCAAATCAGGCCTTGAGCAATTGATGGTGACCATTCTTGAAGAATTTGGACACCATGATCATTCATTAAGAGTTCATATAACTTGTGATATCATCTGGAATCAAGATATCATGTGAAAGAGGCCTGAAATTCATCAGAACATGGCCCAGTCAACCAAAAGTCAACAAAAGTCAACTGCGGTCAACTGTGCATTTAATCAGTTATTTGATGATTGGAAATGGTTGAAAATGTCTCATTCATGTCCATATAAACTTCATTTGGCATTTCAAAGATCAAGGTTGAAGGAATTGAAGTCAGACAGACAGTTTCCCAAAATGGCAAATGGACCTGTAATCTCAGCTGCCCAAAATGGAAAGTTTTTGACCTCAAAAACAGAAGTCCAAGGAAGCTTCAAATGAAAAATTGTTCAACATGACAGATGTAGATCTTGTTCTTACCTTTCCAAAAAGTCCAAGAACTCAAAAATCCAATGTGTGGTTTGCAAGATATGATCAGATGAATTTCAGAAAAGACCCGTAATCGGGAGGGCATAACTCCCACATGGTTTATCCAAATTGCAAGTTCTTTATATGCACAAACTCCATTTGATGTGTACTTCGAGGTTGCATAATTGGATTTTTTGGAAAAGGCTCCACGCAAAATGCCATTTTTGAAGTGAATCAATTTAAGGAGAGGGGCAAAATGGTCCACATTTGAAAATATTGGGAATTTGCAAATGAGGCCAATACCAACAGCTCCCAAATGATATTTTGGACTTTTTTCAAGTGTTAATTTTCTGCAGAATGTGTTTCTAAAAAAAAAAAGAGCTTAATTCCAAATTTCACACATAAACCATTTTACTCTAAACATCCATTTTCCACTAATTGAGATTAAGATTGGATTAAAGGTTACATATATATTACTAATCCATAACAGAATCATGGCCCTAATCACAATTCACAATCCCAATTTCACAGATCCAAGAGCAAAAATCACAATTCTCTCAAAAAAACTCACAATTTTTCTTCTTCACATTTTTGATAATTCATCAATAATCTTTCTCTCTTTCTGCAATTTTCTGTTGGAATCATGATTTGCAGGTGAATTTACGTTTCTGTTCCAGCTAGTTGTGGCAAGAATCATCAAGAAATCGCCGCCGCCAACACCTGCTCAATCCCATAACAGTTGACGAAAGCGGTTAATTCGAAGGTGCTGGAGCTCAATAAACCATTCCATTCGCTTGCTGCACTAATGCTCTACATCTGTTTCGCGTTTTTGAGCTGGAAATCACGCCGAATCCATCACTGTGCATCAAGAAAGGTTGGATTTCGACCATCACCTTTCGTCAAATTGAGTTAGGGATGTTGTAGATTGTAGCTCGTAGATTGTATAACAGCTTTTGGATTGTAATTTCGTTGCGATTTGAGCGAGTTATCGTCAATTTAAGTTTCGATGCGTTTCCTCCTTGCTTTCGATTCGTGCTGTATGTTAATCTATAGAGGAAATCGCATCCATATCCTTGCTCGCGATCAAGAGCCGGTCCGATCGGTACATTATTCATGCGTTTCCGTTACCATTTGCTCGAAACCGTTATTCGCCGGTGATGAACACACCGGCTGCGCGAGGAAGAAGATGAACCTGGAATTCTCCAGTTTTGTTTCGCCAGAACCAATTACGCGTTGCCACGTCAGCTAAACTAAACGCAGTGTTTTGGCTTCAGTATTGTTAAGTACGGTTGTGCCATTGACATCATAATTAATTAAATAAATGCGTTTTAATTCTAAATAATTACTAAATAAATATTTTAAAACTTAAAAAATTCATATAATATTCAAAAATAATCCAAAAAATACCACACTTTTTTTGTTAATCGTAATTTTTTCCCTACTATTTTATAAAAATGAAAAACAAATATGTGCTTGGGGAATTCTTAGATTAGCCATAGAATGTTATTAATGTGTATTATTTCCATACACATTACCATTTTAATTCTATAATTCACATACTCCATCCAAATTAAGTGAAATTTGAGATACTAATTCTTGACATCCTTCTGGATTTTTTGACATAGGTTTCATAATTTTTGAGCTTATGGTTTATTATATATGAATTATTGAATTTGAGTATGAAATAATGTGACATCAAGTGATAGGCTGAGTTTCTCTAATTATTTACCATGCTTCCCTCTGGCCAATGGCCTTGAATTTTTGCATGAAGCTTGTTTGACATGTCAACATCCCCTGTGATTTTTTGTGGATTTTTGCAATCCATTTTCGTTTTGATTCATATTTTTTCTTGCTGCCTAGCATGTTAGAGTTCCATAGGTGTAACCTTTAGCATTTATGTTGCCATATCCTCATAATTAATCCAATGGACATGAAAATTGATAGCATAGTTCCTGACACATTAATGTAGCTTTTGGCTTTGGTCCTACTAATTTACCATGAACCATTACTGTTTACCATTAGATAGAAGTTGATGCATATTTGTAGGCTTCATTTGATGTTGTTTTTGCATGCTTGATATGTTTAATTAATTCCCATTAATCTACTAGTCCAAATGACTTGAAAATTAACATATGGCTTGCTGAATGTCTTCTGGTTAGAACATAATTTTTGTGGATTTTTGCAATCAATTTTCAAATTGATTCGTATTTTTTCTTGCTGCCTAGCATGTTAGAATTCCATTGGTGTAACCTTTAGCATTTATATTGCCATATCCTCATAATTAATCCAATGGACATGAAACTTTGTAGGATAGTTCTTAACATGTTAAGGTAGCTTTTGGCTTTGGTCCCATGAATTTTGAATGTAACAATTGCTGTTTGCCATTAGATGGAAGTTGATGCATAATTTTTGACTTCACTTGATGTTGTTTTTGCATGCTGTACCATGTTTAATTAATTCCCATTGATCTACCAGTCCAAATGACTTGAAATTTAATATGTGGCTTGTTGAATGCCTTCTGGTTAGGATAGAATTTTTGTGGATTTTTTGGATCCTTTTTGACATGTGGTTGGATATGATCTTGCTGGTTGTTTGTATGAGACTCAACTTTGCTTCATTTGCCTTCTAGGTTGCATAATTTAAAATGTGTATATAGTTTGGATATGGGACCAATTGGGATCCCTTTGTCATTGATATTACTTGAATTTAATCATGAATTGGCTGCTGTTTTAGGATTTTTCCATCTTTTTGACCCTAGGCTAGTCCTAGTGGTCATGGTACTTACCTTTGAGTGTGATTATGCCTTTTCAGGTTAAAGATAATGATTAAGGAGATTTGCTCCACATTTTGGACTTGTTTCACTTGACTTATGCACTAACCCAATTTGTTTTGTAGGGTGTTTGGTTCATGTGAGCCTTGTGCTATGCATATTATTGTATGATTGAACATTGTTAATTGAACATTATGCTATTATCTGTTTATGAATGGGATGCTGATGTTATTGGATTGTTTCCAGGTACCCTTTAGCCGCTCAGTTCTCTTAAGAACTTGCTTTGCTTTGCTTAAATAGCAACTTGCATTGAGGTATAAAACCTTCTTCTTCATGTAGTCTGGAGACCCGGTCTGTTATTTGACCGGGCAAATTGTCTGAAGTCCTCCTTAAGAGGCATTGATTGTGTATGTTTATATTTGTCCCAAGCAGGAAAAGTCCTCATTCGAGGCAATTGGTGGAAGGTAGGGATAAGCAATCTATCCCCCACTATTCAGTGAGTCTTCTCCTTGCTCCCATTACATGGTTGTAGCATCGAGATCCCAACCCAAGATCTATCGAGTCCAATTGGGGAAAGAGTTCCATCTTTCTGAACTCCCCCACATTCTTATATTTACATGCTCTCTCGGACATGAGATAGAAGCAATGAGGCACACCCCTCATACCCTTTCATCTGCTTCACCTGAGCCCCTCAATGGCCAGGTTAAGAGCGACACTTACCTATTACAGTGGACTTTCATAGTCAAACCCTTTTGCTTGAGCCTCATGAATGGTTATAGCGTGTGCTACTTGAATTTATGTGATTGATTACTTGATTCATTTATACATGATTACTTGATTGCCATGGTGCATTTACTATCATTGATTGCCATTGTGCATTTTACCTTTGATTGCCATTAGTGCATGTTCATGTCATTTGTCCTTGTGACATTGTTTGCTCACCCATTGAGGAACCAGTTATAAGTCCCTGTAAGGTGGCATCTGTTCCCATGACATGGAAGGGGTAGAGTGTAAGACCTCATTGGTCACTCATACCCATTGCCTAGTGCATTTAGTTGTTGTATGTGAGGATTCATTGTAAGTCCCTGTGATGTGGCATTTGTATTCCTAGGATCATACTGTGGAGGTTAACATAAGTCCAGATGGATTGGCAGTTGACTTCCCTGTTTTGTTTCTGTTTTATTCTGATGGAGATTAGTGTAAGTCCATAGAGTGGCTTCTGATATCCTTGCTTGTTTTAGGAGACAGGTATAAGACCATTGAGTGGCATCCAGTATCCGCTTTTATTTACCTTCATCTGTTACCATGTTTATTGCTCATTTGTAGCCTATTCCTAAGGACGCACTTGAGTCATCTTCTATATGACTTCAAGAGGCGGACCCTTCTAAGAAGTTTTACATTCCACCATTATCCATTCATCCCATTATGTCCTACCTTTTCACACATGTTTTAAAACCTGAGATAAGTGTTGTGCAAACATTCTCACTCTTTCCAAATTAGAAACTTGGACCTTAAGTCCACGATTTTCCAAGCTTCATTTTTGTAAATACTTCATTTTGAATTGACTTTAATCATACTTTGACCTTTTTGTAAATAATCCAAATAACTTCACCCATTCAAATGATTTTGTGGCTTTGTCCATGTTTGTTAAGTTTTCATACATTAGCTATAGGTTTGATTTACCCTAGTTGGTTGATATTAATCTCACCTATTTGTCCTTAGTAGATGAATTGTAAGTCTTCCTTGCTTATTATAGGGTTAACCCCTCTCTAGCAAGTTGAAGCTTTTCTCACATGGTGGACTAGTTGTTATAAAAGGTTGAGTTTTCTCCCGTGGGTAACGTAAGACCTTTAAGCTTGTGTTTTAAAATTGAATCCACTAATTTTTGGAAGTTTTTAGCCGAACTACGGCGTTTTGATCCTTACCTTTGATGGAAGGTACGTAGGCAATGGTTATCCATCCAAACACAAAAATAACTAATTTGTACATTCTTTCCTCATCATCCCAATCATGTTTGCACATTACTTATGTCATGACAAATAATAATTTTCAAACAACAAAGTGTGAAAAGGGCTCCCTAGGAGTACCTAGGACGCATTGGGTGCCTAACACCTTCCCATTGCGTAATTTACCCCTTACCCCGATCTCTGATCTTTTATTGGTTTTCTACGTGTAAAACTTCTTAGGTTTTTGTTCGCTTTTTAACCAATCCTTAGGATAAATAAAAGTGCGGTGGCGACTCTATGTTCATTGTATACATTGCTTATGATTTAATTAATAGATCATATAGTAACGAATACACCGCTACAGAAAAGTGGCGACTCTGCTGGGGACACTTATCCTGGTGGTATTGCCAACTTTTCACCTTTGTGTGGTATATTATTACTTGTTATTTGACATATTTTTGTACAATTTGGGATAACTGTATTGATTGTAATGTTTGAATTGCTTGATATACAAATGTTGTTTGCTTTGGTGATCTGTGAGATGAGTTCTACACCCGAACTCGAGTGCACCTTAGGATAGGAGAATGGCATAGTCTTGTTGACTGGTGTGGAGTAGTCCTTAGCCAGTTGACTTGCGAGTCCATTCACTTGGTGGAGGTCATGTTGGATTAATAATGTCACACAAGTTATTTGTGGTTAGGCATTATTCTTTCAATCATGTGCCTTAGAAGCCAAGGACCTTAGTTTACCAAACCCATCTTGGCCTATTTTTAGGACGTAGTGCGGAGGTCGTTCAGATGTAAGTTCTGATGCGATTGTCACGCGATACTACACTCATAAGAGTTTCTCTTGAGAATATTCTTGGAATACGAGTATTCGTTCCTCCGATAATATTCGAAAGATGGAACGATGATTATGGGAACCTCTGATAGAACATGTCTGGCAGGTTTAAACCCTAGTACACTCCCTTTGGGTGGTTCTTAACCAAGACTCCATGCTCGTGACTCTCAGCAAACCCGTGATTCGTGGTTGAGTCGTTCAAGCATCGTTAATATCAATGGATCCCGGATCAGGTGTAAAACCTAAAATCCATCAAAGCGGCTGGTTGATATTAAGGATGTTTGAACCGGTTCAGGTACCGTTAATATCAATGGAACTTGGGTGTCGATAAGGTGCAAACCTAAATCCACCAAAATGGATGATTGATATTAGGGATACATCGAGCTTTCCCATGACCTTTGTTTGGTGTGCTTTGCTTGATCCTTGAGTGTGATTGTTGCATTCATACATTCATGCATTCATCTACATTTCATGTCATCAAAAAAGAAAAAGAGAAAATTTTCAAGGAACTTAAAGGGTTTATTTGCAAAATTTTCAGACATGGAAAGACCAAAGAGGCATACGAAGAAGTACAGTTTCCGACAGCCTGATGTAAAGGAGTTAAGGAATCTGACATCTTATGTACTAGATCCCCTGGGTTTCAAGGCTCGATATGGGAAGCTTCTGCCGCTGCTGACTACTCAGGTGGATGAGGGATTGATGAATACCCTTGCTCAGTTCTATGATCCGCTGTATCACTGCTTCTTATTTCCGGACTTCCAGCTGTTGCCTACTTTGGAAGAGTACTCTCACCTTATTGGGATCCCGATTCTGGATCAGGTGCCGTTCAGTGGCCTAGAGAGTATTCCATCTGCTCGTGAGATTGCTAGTCTATTGCATATAGATGAAGCTTTGATCAAAGCCAATCTGATTACCAAAGGTGGGATTAAGGGTTTCTCTTCAGAGTTCCTTGTCGCTCAAGCTACCTTCTATGGAGAAGCCAGGAGTGAGGATGCCTTTGAGGCTCTGTTTGTATTACTCATCTATGGATTAGTGCTATTTCCCAACTTTGACAAGTTCGTGGACGTGAATGCTATTAGGATCTTCTCAGTTCTTAATCCGGTTCCGACTTTGTTGGGCGATGCCTATTTCTCTCTGCACCTGAGGAATATGAAGGGTAGTGGAGTTATTGTCTGCTGTCTACCTTTGCTGTACAAGTGGTTTATTTCGCACTTGCCGCAGACCATTGCTTTTAAGGAGAACAAGGGATGTCTACGGTGGTCTCAGAGACTCATGTCCCTCACCAATGATGATATCTCTTGGTACGATCGTGTATATGATACTGTGCAGATTATTGATTCTTGTGGTGAATTCCCGAATGTGCCTCTTCTCGGTACATGTGGTGGGATCAGCTACAACCCTACACTTGCACGTCGTCAGCTTGGGTTCCCCCTAAAGGATAAACCTCATAACATTCTGTTAGAAGGTGTATTCTTTCAGGAGGGTAAAGATCCCCAAGGCTTGAAAGCCAGATTCGTCCGCGCTTGGCGCAATATCCGAAAGAAGAGTAGGAATGAATTGGGTCCGAAGAATTGCATTGCTTTGGAGCCTTATACTTCCTGGGTCAGACAGCGAGTCGCTGAATACCTGATGCCTTACGACTACCCGAGACCTACACCTTTGGATGTGGCTGGGCCTTCAACCCTCCCTATCCAACGTGTAGAGGAGTTGAGAGAAGAAGACCTTTCACGTGCTTGGATCCGTGAAAGAGAAGAATTGCTGCAACAGATTAAGGAAAAGGATGCTCTGATTGAGTTTCTTGAGCATCAGGTGATCGACGATCCGAATGATGCATGGACTTCTTTACTTCCTCAGTCTTCCAAATTCTGGAAGAGGAAGTATGATCAGCTTGCCAAGGCAAAGGCGGATATGGAAGCAGCTTATGAGAGAGAGATTAAGAAGTTGTGTGCCTCTCGTCTTCCAGCATCCAGAGCTCCTAGGGATCCATAGGATGTTGTTTTCCTTTTCTCCTTGTAATTAAATCAAAATGCTGTACTTCTTTGTCAAATATATTGAATGAGATATTTTCCATGTGAATTCAAAATGCTTTAAATATTCAAAATACTGCAAACAATACCCTAAGGGTTCCTTGAAAATAAAACAAAGCATCTGCACAAGCATGTCATGCATCATTTTGCATAAGCAGGTACCTTGTTTCTGGTCTCCCTGATTCTAACCTTGTGATCTTCATTTATTTTGAAGACAAGCTGACTCACCGGTATTATACCCGAGCCAATTCTGCAAGAGTAATGGATCAGCTAGAGCAAGAGAACAGAGAACTGAGAGATGAAGTCGCCAGACTTGGCGCTCTGATGGAGCAACTTCTTGCCGCCCAGAATCAGCCTGCTCAACCGCCTGCAACTCCCGTCCAGGGGACTGTGATCTCAGAGGTTGCTACTTCTGTTGTGCCTGCTGCCAATGTTCAGTATATGCCCAATGTCATGCCAGCCGGGTACCCGTGGGGTATGCCTCCAGGTTTCATGCCTGACATCCCTGCTCCAACCTTCGTTCATATGCCGGCATCTAGCCCGGTCATTACTGCTGCTCCTCCTGTAGTGCATACCTTGCCAAGGGCAGAAGAAACCATTTATCATTCCGAGCCATCTGAAGGCCCGGACGTTAATGAAAAAATGGATGCTATGAATGACCAATTCCTTGAGCTGAGGAAGGAATTGAAGACCCTCCGTGGTAAAGACCTATTCGGCAAGTCTGCTGCCGAGCTCTGCCTAGTTCCAGGTGTCAAAATACCCATCAAATTCAAAGTTCCTGACTTTGAGAAGTACAAAGGGAATACCTGTCCGCTTGCTCACCTGGTCATGTACGCCAGGAAGATGTCAACTCAGACTGACAACGATCAGCTTTTGATCCACTACTTTCAGGACAGTCTGTCCGGTGCTGCGCTTCGGTGGTATATGAACCTGAACAGTGCCAACATCCAATCCTTCAATGACCTTGGCGAGGCTTTCGTCAAGCAATACAAATACAACGTCGATATGGCGCCTGACAGAGATCAACTCAGGTCTATGTCGCAGAAGGATAAAGAAACTTTCAAGGAGTACGCCCAGAGGTGGCGAGAGCTTGCAGCGCAAATCACTCCACCGCTCGAGGAGAAAGAAATGACTAAGATTTTCCTTAAAACTCTTAGCTCATTTTATTATGAGCGAATGGTGGCTAGTGCTCCCTCAGACTTCACTGAAATGGTGAATATGGGGATGAGACTTGAAGAGGGTGTCCGTGAAGGACGTTTGGCCAAAGATGAAGGCTCTTCTAGCAAGAGGTATGGCTCTTTTGCTAAGAAGAAAGATGGGGAAGCACATGCTGTGCAGTCCCATAACTCGAGGAAACCTCCGGTTCAGAGGAAACCAGCACGCCGTGCGGGGCATCAGCATCAGGTGGCCCATATTGCTCCAGTCTTCAAAGACAACTCTCAGCAATATCAACCTCAGCAACAATATCAGCAACCTCAATATCAGCAACCGCAACGCCCACAGCAACAGGCTTACCAGCCTCGTGGGAGCACAACAAATCAAGCCAATTTGAGTTATGACCGGAAAAAGATCAGCTTCGATCCTATCCCCATGTCATACGCAGAGCTTTATCCCTCCTTGTTGGAGAGAAAATTGGTTACTCCCAGGGATCCTCCTGCTATTCCTGCAAATCCACAATGGTGGTACAAACCAGACCAACATTGTATATATCATTCCGGAGCTCCGGGCCATAACATAGAAAACTGTTATCCACTCAAGACAAAGGTTCAAGACCTGATGAGATGTGGAATTTTGAGCTTCGAAGATTCGGGCCCAAATGTTACCAAGAACCCATTGCCTTCGCATGGGAAATCTGTAAATATGGTCCAGGGATGCCCTGGGAAATACAAGGTCAAGTATGTTAGTCATATTAGACAATCGTTGGTGGAGTTACATCGCCTGCTGTGCCAGTATAGCCATATGGTACATGATCATGATAAGTGCCGTATCTGTTCGGTGAACCGTTTGGGTTGTAATCAGGTGCGAAGAGAGCTTCAAGAGCTACTAGACGAAGGAACCATTGAGATTCTCCAGAATCGCAATGTCGACGAGGACGAACCTGAAGTTAATGTTATATCTCCAGTGTTCAGGTTACCAGAGCCTGTTGTTATTCGATATGATAGCAGCAAGCCGAAGACTTCTCCTTCGCTCGTGATTAAGCCTGCAGGCCCTGTGCCATATTCATCTGATAGAGCTGTGCCGTTCAGGTACAACCCAGTTGCCGTGCAAGATGGGGTAGAAGTGCCTTTGCCTTCAACTGCTGTGACTAATATCGCCGATGTGAGCGGGTTGACCCGGAGTGGTCGTGTGTTCTCTGCGCCTGCTAAGGCCCCTGTTGCTTCTGAATCTTCTGAGCGTCCAGTTGGGACCGCTGTCAATAGCCAGAATCCGACACTTGATGTTGCCAGACCCTCCATACAAAAAACTCCTACTTCCGCAGTTGGCCCGAGTGGCAGTTCGAATGAAGAATCTGATGAGATGCTGAGGCTCATCAAGAAAAGCGAGTATAACGTTGTAGACCAGCTTCTACACACGCCATCCAAAATCTCCATACTATCCTTGCTGTTGCATTCAGAACCCCATAGGGAGGCTCTGCAGAAGGTATTGGATCTGGCGTACGTTGATCACGACGTCACTATCGAACAGTTTGACAGTATCGTTGCAAACATCACTGCTTGCAACACCTTGAGTTTCAGTGACGCGGATCTCCCTGAGGAGGGAAGAGACCACAACATGGCTCTACACATATCTCTGAATTGCAAATCTGATGCTATGTCCAACGTGCTGGTGGACACAGGATCATCTCTTAATGTGTTGCCTAAATCCACACTCTCTCGATTGTCATATCAAGGTCCTCCTATGAGGCAGAGTGGGGTAGTTGTAAAGGCTTTTGATGGGTCGCGCAAGACCGTAATTGGGGAAGTTGATCTCCCTATCAAAATAGGCCCAAGTGATTTCCAGGTTACCTTCCAGGTAATGGATATCCACCCATCATATAGCTGTCTCCTTGGCAGACCATGGATTCACGAGGCTGGCGCCGTGACATCCACCCTACACCAGAAGCTGAAGTTTGTCAAGAATAAGAAACTGGTTGTGGTAGGGGGAGAAAAGGCTCTCCTGGTTAGCCACCTGTCTTCCTTCTCATATATCGATGCAGAGGATGAAGTTGGAACTCCTTTCCAAGCTTTATCTATTGATGAACCTATAGAGAGGAAGTCTCCTTCATTCGCTTCCTACCGTGATGCAAAACTGGCCATTGAATGTGGTGCAGTCGCTGGTTTAGGGAAGGTGATTGAGCTAGAAGACAACAAATCCCGGGCTGGCATTGGCTATGGTTCTGGGGCATATAACGAGCACGGTCTGTTCACGAGTGGAGGATTCATCCATGATGATCAGTCTGTAGAAGAGGAAGCTGCTGCTATCATTGGAGAAGATGCAGAGGATATGAGCAATTTCGTTATTCCTGGTGGTGTCTGCCACAATTGGGTCGCTGTGGATGTTCCTACAGTTATCCATAGATCAGAGTAATAATGCTCACTTTGTTTAAAACCCTTCTCCCATGCCAAAAGGAGAAGTGATGACATGTTTGGCTCATATATACAATGATATTTTCATTCAATTAATGCATTGTCAAATATTTGTTTTTCCATTTGTTTTCACTTTTTGCCTTTTCATGAAGTCAGTGATCACAAAAAACCCGTAAAAACAAGAATAAAAGCAACCTTTTCATCTGCATAATGGTTTGCTTGTTTAAATGCTAAAAGCTTTTCATTAACCAAAATCATTATGCAGGTTGATTCTAAAACCCATTGAACATAATGATCCAATGCCATCTCCCAACTTTGAATCCCCTGTATTCGAGGCAGAGGAAGATGATGTTGAAGGAATTCCTGATGAGATTACCCGTCTCCTTGAGCACGAAGAGAAGATCATTCAGCCGCATCTTGAAGACCTGGAAACAGTCAACTTGGGGTCTGAGGATTGTGTTCGTATGGTGAAGATCGGGGCACTTCTTGAAGAGTCTGTCAAGAAGGATTTGATTGAATTGCTACGAGAATATTCAGATATCTTCGCTTGGTCATATGAAGACATGCCGGGTTTAGATACAGATATTGTGCAACATTTCCTGCCCTTGAAACCTGAGTGCGTGCCTGTGAAGCAGAAGCTCAGAAGAACTCATCCAGATATGGCAGTGAAAATCAAAGAGGAAGTTCAGAAGCAAATTGATGCGGGGTTTCTGGTGACTTCCACATATCCTCAATGGGTGGCCAATATTGTGCCTGTTCCTAAGAAGGACGGAAAAGTCCGTATGTGCGTTGATTACAGAGATTTGAATAAAGCTAGCCCTAAAGATGATTTTCCTCTACCACACATTGATATGTTGGTAGATAATACAGCTAAATTCAAAGTCTTTTCCTTTATGGACGGATTTTCCGGATATAATCAAATTAAGATGGCACCAGAGGATATGGAGAAGACAACATTCATCACACCTTGGGGAACATTCTGTTATCGAGTGATGCCCTTCGGTTTGAAGAACGCCGGAGCCACGTATCAACGAGCTATGACTACCTTGTTTCACGATATGATGCACAAGGAGATAGAGGTCTATGTTGATGATATGATTGCTAAGTCCCGAACGGAGGTTGAGCATGTTGAGCATTTGTTGAAGCTTTTTCAGCGTTTGAGGAAGTTTAGACTCCGCCTGAATCCGAACAAATGTACATTTGGGGTCCGTTCCGGCAAACTGTTGGGTTTTGTGGTAAGTGAAAGAGGTATTGAAGTTGATCCTGCCAAGGTCAAAGCAATACAAGAGATGCCTGCGCCCAAAACTGAGAAGCAAGTCCGAGGTTTTCTTGGCCGCTTGAACTATATTTCCAGATTTATATCCCACATGACTGCCACATGTGCGCCGATATTCAAGCTCCTCCGGAAAGATCAGTCCCTTGATTGGACCGAAGATTGCCAGAAAGCTTTCAACAGTATCAAAGAATATCTGTCCGAACCTCCGATCTTGTCTCCGCCTGTGGAAGGAAGACCTCTGATTATGTATCTGACAGTTCTTGAAGACTCAATGGGTTGTGTACTCGGTCAACAAGACGAATCAGGGAAGAAAGAATTTGCTATCTACTACCTCAGTAAGAAGTTTACTGATTGTGAGTCTCGGTACTCCATGCTTGAGAAGACGTGCTGCGCCTTGGCTTGGGCTGCTAAGCGTTTGCGCCAGTACATGATAAATCATACAACTTGGTTGATATCAAGAATGGATCCGATTAAGTATATCTTCGAGAAGCCTGCTTTAACTGGGAGGATTGCCCGTTGGCAGATGTTGTTGTCTGAGTATGATATTGAGTATCGAGCTCAGAAGGCTATCAAAGGTAGTATCTTGGCTGACCATTTAGCGCACCAGCCGATTGAAGATCATCAGTCAGTTCAGTATGATTTCCCTGATGAGGAGATTCTGTATTTGAAAATGAAAGATTGTGATGAGCCTACACTTGATGAAGGTCCGGAACCTGGTTCCAGATGGACGATGGTGTTCGATGGCGCTGTTAATCAGTATGGAAATGGAATTGGGGCAGTGATAATCAATCCCCAGGGTGCTCATATTCCATTTACAGCAAGGCTAACTTTCAAATGCACGAATAATATGGCAGAGTACGAAGCCTGTATAATGGGACTTGAAGAATGCATTGATTTGCGAATCAAACATCTTGATGTGTATGGTGATTCGGCCCTGGTTGTTAATCAGATTAAGGGTGAATGGGAGACGAATCAACCTAGTCTCATCCCATACAGAGATTATGCAAGGAGAATTTCAACTTTCTTCACAGAAGTTGAATTTTATCATATTCCTCGAGAGGATAATCGGATGGCAGATGCGCTTGCTACGCTTGCTTCCATGATAGTGGTCAGATGGTGGAACGATGTCCCCAATATTACTGTGATGCGCTTGGATAGACCAGCTCACATATTTGCAATTGAAGAAGTCAATGATGACAAGCCTTGGTATTTTGATATCAAGAATTTCCTCCAGAACCAGGTCTACCCGCCAGGGGCATCTGTGAAAGATAGGAAAACTTTGAGAAGGTTATCAGGCAGTTTCTACCTTAGTGGTGAAGTGCTGTATAAAAGGAATTTTGATATGGTTTTGCTCAGATGCGTGGATAGACACGAAGCAAACCTATTGATGACTGAGGTCCATGAGGGTTCATTCGGTACTCATCCCAATGGACATGCCATGGCTAAGAAGATGTTGAGAGCAGGCTACTATTGGCTGACAATGGAGTCTGACTGTTGCAAGTATGTGAAGAAATGTCACAAGTGTCAAATTTATGCGGATAAGATTCATATTCCTCCGACACTTCTGAATGTGATTTCATCACCATGGCCTTTCTCTATGTGGGGAATCGACATGATCGGCATGATTGAGCCGAAAGCGTCCGACGGACACAGGTTTATTCTCGTAGCAATTGATTACTTCACCAAATGGGTTGAAGCCGCTTCGTATGCGAATGTGACCAGACAGGTGGTTGTGAAGTTTATCAAGAACCAGCTGATTTGCCGTTATGGTGTGCCAGAGAGGATCATTACTGATAATGGATCTAATCTGAACAATAAGATGATGGATGAGTTGTGCGCTGAATTTAAGATTGCACACCACAATTCTTCTCCCTACAGACCCAAGATGAATGGGGCTGTTGAAGCTGCTAATAAGAATATCAAGAAGATTATCCAGAAGATGACTGTCACGTACAAGGATTGGCATGAGATGCTGCCATCTGCTTTACATGGATATCGTACATCTGTACGCACTTCAACAGGGGCAACCCCTTTTTCTCTTGTGTATGGCATGGAAGCCGTTCTCCCAGTAGAGGTGGAGATCCCATCAATGAGAGTCTTGATGGAAGCCAAGTTGACTGATGCCGAATGGGTCCAGAGTCGTTATGACCAACTGAATTTGATTGAAGAGAAGCGATTAACTGCCATGTGCCATGGTCAGTTATATCAGCAGAGGATGAAGAAAGCATTCGATAAGAAGGTCAAGCCTCGCGTGTTCAGAGAAGGTGACCTTGTGCTCAAAAAAGTTTTGTCTTTCGTGCCCGATTCCAGGGGCAAGTGGACTCCGAACTACGAGGGTCCATATGTTGTTAAGAGAGCCTTTTCAGGCGGTGCTTTGATGCTTACAACAATGGATGGGGAGGATTTCACTCGTCCTGTGAATTCAGATGCAGTTAAGAAATACTTTGCCTAAAAAAAAAAGTATATGCAAATGAAAAACAGAATAACTCGCTAAGTTGAAAACCCGAAAGGGCGGCTTAGGCAAAAAATGAGCGTCTCGATGGAGAACCCGCATGGGTGATCTAGGCAAAAGTTAGAGACTTGAAAAAAAAAAGCATATTTGCATCCCGATAGATTGAGTACCTCACTCTGGGGCAATCTAGGCAAAAATTAGGGATTTGGCAAGTAACTGCATCCTAACGAGACTTTCTGTTTCACCAGCCGTCTTTTCGTCAGAGGATTCTCGATTCGTCGCCGACTGAAGCTTCGAATACATCGAGATTCAAATTGGTAGAGAAAGGATCATTATGTTCAATGTAGCCCTCTTCCAATATATATCACTGATTTCACATTTGTACAGATCTATGGAGTCTTGCCATTTGCAGACTACCATTCCATCAAATAAATTTGAGCTTTTATCCAATTATTTGCACTCTTATTTGTTTCAATTCAACAAATGTTTTGCATGTTTTAATTGATAAAAATATCATTGTTTTAAAAACAAAATTTCTCAAAGATTATTGTTTTAAACAAAGTGAACATTCACAATGATAAAAGGATACTCAAAGAATTTCCCAGTGCTCTCCCAAGGGTGGCATGATTTCCAACAGGTAAGACATTTGTTCATACTCCTGGTTTGGTTTGTATCCTTCTTCTCCAGATTTGTTTGTTGGGGTTGTTCCCCAAGTAGAGATTTGATTGTTGGGGTTGTTCCCCAAGCAGAGCTTCTGTGGATTTTGATTCCCCGAAGCAGAGTGGTGTATTGAAGACTCAGTCTGTTCTCCAGCAGTAGTCTCTCCCCGGCTTGATTGCTCAGTTGTTCAGAATATTTGCGGTTGATGGGTTGCTATCCCCGTATCCCGTATTTCTCCCCAAGTGAGTTGCCAGCATAATTGCAAGTCGAGTTGTTGGTGGGGTTGTTCCCCAAGCAGAGTGTTGTGGAAGATTCAGTGTTCTCCAGCAGCAGTTTTCCCCAGCATGGATGCTTTCCTTGTGGAAGATTCGGCAGTTGATGGTTTGCCACCTTGGTGCCTCGCCACTTCCTCCAGTGGGTTGCTATTCCCAGACTTTATTTGTATCCTCGGCGAGTAGAACAGTTATTGATATCCCCATTACAGTCGCGAGCAGAGTTGTTGTCACTCTCCCCAGCGCAGTTGCCAGCGGATTTGTCTGTTTTCTCAGCACGGTCGATTTCCTTTTGGAAGACTCGGTGAGTCAGTGGTTTGATGCCCGGTACTTTACCTTTTCCCCGGCAAAGTCGTCAGTGGAGTTGTTTACTTTCTCTCTATCAGAATGGTTGTTATTCTCAGCAGAGCAGGATTTATTTTCCTACTCCGTGGTTGATTGGGTTGATATCCCGGTATTTTCATCCATCTTTCTCCAGCATTTGTCTGCAGAGCGGTTGTTGTGGCAGTATTGCCTGTTGAACCTCCTTCAACCCCCGGTATGGTCGGTCGATAGCTCCGTCATCCAGAGATTGTATTGATTTCCTGATTACTCTTCGATCCTCAGTAGAGCGGATTTTGTTGCAGAGTCTACCGATGTGATCCATCAAATGTGTGTTCGCCCCGAGTAGAGTGGTTTGTTGCAGAATCTACTTGTTTGGTGCTTTCCTTCCTCGGTGGGTTGTTCCCCAAGAGAGTAGTTGATGATATCCCCAGTAGAGTTGCTTGTGCAGCCAAACTCTATCCGGTGACCTTTGCTCCCTCAGTGGGTTGTTCCCCAATGGAGTTAGGTTGGATCCTGTCCTTAGCAGTTGTTTGCTAGGATCCCCTGCAGAACTTTGAGATTCTCTTGTTCCCCAACAGATTCGTCTTGGTGGCTGTTTTGCCCGTTGTGACTTTCTGTGCCCTAGTTGGGGTGATCGCTGATCCATTGCTCAGAGATTGGCATTATCTAGATATCCCTGATTCTTTTGCTTCTGCTTCCCAGCAGTACCCGCAGATCTTTGCTTTATGGCATGTAGATCTCCAGCGGAATTGGCTTTCCAGTTGGTTTTCCCCTGGAAGTATAATACCGGACGTTTGATTCCTGGACCTGTTGTGTTAGAAATGTCTGTTTTGTCAGCATTCATCAAACATAAATCACGCATATTCATGCATATTCATAAACATTCAGATATTCATGTTGCATTTGTGCCATATATCCTTTGTTTATTGTTCTCCTGCTATGGGTGATATAGATCGTTATAGATCTTCCTAAGCAGATGTCGGGTGTTTAATCTCCCCATATAGAGTCAGCCCGTAAGCAGAAAATGTCTGTCTGCCCTTCTGCAGTTCCCCACTGAGATATACCCTCGTGGATGACGGTTTCTTCCGTTTCCTCCCAACACATATATTGGGATGGATGTTCCTACTTGAGTTATATCCTCATTAGGACGTGTCTTGATTCAGTCTGTCTTTTCGGATCTTTCCCGAATTTGACGTTTGTCGTCGGTTTCTTGTGCTTCCCTGTGGTGATTTTTTATCCCCAGCGGAGTTTCGGGCCTCTACCCTTATACCGGTAGTTGTAAGTCCTATTGTTCCTTTCCTCTTGGCGGAATTTGTGGTTATACACCTTTCATTCCTCCGCAAGAGTCGATTTTGGCCTCTACCCTTATACCGGTAGTTGTAAGTCCTATTTTCCTGGCTTTCTTGGCAGAACTTGTGGTTATATACCTTTCAGTCCCCAGCCAGAATTGTTGGTTTTCTACCTGACAGTCGGTAGTCGTAAATCCTAATTCCTTACTCTCCAACAGAGTCTGTGGTTTGTTATAAACCTCATTTTTGGTTTCTCGTGCGGATTCGTGATTTATTCTATCCCCACGCAGAGTTTTTGGTTTTCTACCCCGTATTCGGTAGATGTAAACCCTAATTGGTGGTTATCCTCACCAGAGTGTTGGCTTCTACCCCGTATTCGGTAGTTGTGAGTCCTATCTCTTTCCCCCTAGCAGTGGTAACCTTTGTGGTTCGGTCTGGCTGATGGCGGATCTTCTGTTGTTGTGGCTTTATCCCTACCAGAGTTCTGTTCCCTGTGGTGATTTATATCCCCAGTGGAGTTTGGTGGTCTTCTACCCCGTATTCTGTAATTGTAAATCCTATGTCGCTGTGATTTTTCTCTCCAGCGGAGTAGTATCTTATGATACATGTGGATAATTGCCGGTTGCTAGCAATTTTATCCTCAGCTGAGTCTTTGGTTTCTTACCCAGTAGTCGGTATTGTTAAACCTCTTGTTTTCTCAGCCAGATTTTTGGTCTTCTGCCCCGTATTCGGTAGATGTAAACCCTAATCCCCTTTGTGGTTATCTTCATTCAATATTCGATGTTGATATTCCTTCCTGCCTTGGGTTAGTTGCTCTTGAGTAAGCACTTGTATTCCCAGCAGTCTTCTGGATCATTGTCGGATGCTTGCAATGTTATCCTTTTGAAGTCACCAGTGGGTCTTTTCACCGTTTGCTAGTGATTTGTTCCCCGGATCATTGGTTGTTTATCAATGTATTCCCAGCTTTTGCGGATAATTGCCGGATACTTGCAATTTATCCCCAGTGAGTCTTTCATTTACCCTTTTGTTGGTAATGTTGTTACTCCCTTTGATTGGTCATCCTTATATGCCTGTTTGGTATCCCGATGCCTTTCTTTTCGGTCGATTTATCCTTTATTAACCCTTATACCGGTTGTGGATAATCTTCCGTGCGAGTTTACTATCCACGTTCTGACGGTAATGGATAATATATCTCATGCACTCTTCAGTGGAAGCCTTTTGTGTTTCCCTGGTCGAGTAAGATTCGTTATTTCCCTTGGCGGAGTCGAATATTTCTTTGTTGTTGGATAATTGCCGGATGCTTGCAATTGATCCCCTTGAGTTGTCTTTCGTTTACCCGGATGCTTGGTAACGATTGTCTCTCTTTTTGGTTAGTCACCTATTATGTACTTCGGTATCTCTGGTGTCTTTTCCTTTCGAGTATATTATTCACGGTCTGCCGGTAATGAACAATATTTCTCATGCGCTCTTTAGTTGGAATCCTTTGTTGATTTTCCCCACCTGAGCAAGATTCGTATTCTTTGTAGAATCGAATATTTCATCCTTTAACCAGTTTGTGTTTCGGATGTGTGTTTTGGCATATATACCAATTCACGTTTTCGGTAGATCACCTATTATATACTTCGGTATCTCTGGTGTTTCTTACCATGCGAGTTTATTATCTACGTTCTGACGGTAATAGATAATATGTCTCATGCGAGTATCTTATCCACGGTCTGCCGGTAATGGATATTATATCTCATGCGCTCTTTGGGTCTGTGTCCCCAATTGAGTAAGATTCGTTTTTCCGTTGTGGATTCGAATGTTCCATCCTGTAAATGGTTTTGCTTTTTCAAGCCCTCCTTTCGGATGATGAGTGTCTTGGCATATATACCAATTCACATTTCAGTCGGTCGGTCACCTATTATATACCTCGGTATCCCTGGTGTTCCTTTCTGTCTACTCCCTATTATGACCTTGGTCCCCTGTGGAGTCAGATTTTTCTGAGTTTTATACCCTTCGTTGGTCTTTCTCAGATGTTGGTTGATTGATATCTCTCACCCTTATACCGGTCTTAGATATTCACTCTTCCCGAGTTTGTTACCCTTATACCGGTAACACCTCATTTCTTGTTGCTTTTCCCCAGGAGAGTCTCTTTGTTAGACATTCCCCTGCGGAGTTTCCTTTGGTGATTTTACCCTTTTGCTATATGGGTGTTTATTCCCCAGTATATGCATTTCCCGGCAGGGAGGTTCTATGTGAATCTTTTCCTGGTCCGAGTCCGGATTTTTATCCGAAGTATCCTTATGGATAATTGAGTCAGCTTATGTCTTTCCAATGGATTTATTTTCCTCTGGAATTCTTTATTCCCCGGTGTGAGTCCTTTGCTTCCCCAGCAAGTTCTCCAGTCCGACGTCTGTTATCCCCACTCGGAGTCGTGTCTTGTTCACGCCGTGTCAGTTTTGTCATTTCACTAATCAAAGTCGTGTCCTGCTCACGCATTCTTTTTCCTTATTATCCCCTAATAGAGTTCAATAAGAGTCACTAGAATCTCTGTTCCTGGTGAGTGTATTACTCCGATGGATCGTCTTTTCTTCTGTGTGAACCATATATTCTCCACAGAATTTGCTTTTGCATGCGCACATCTGCATCATGAGGTCTCTTAGGGACCAAAATTTGTCTCATTACTATTATTTAAGCCCATTCTATCGCGTCGATATGAAGATTTCTAAACTTCACTTCTCCGGATAGAATGACCTTAAATAGGGGCATCTGTAAGACCCCAATTTTGGCCCTAAGATCCCTCATGGCCCATATCATCTCATATCATGGCCTCAAGGATCATTGCATACCCTAGCTGTCCTCTTAGTGGGTGGGTTACCTTGTGAGTGTGGTTCTTGATCACCAAGCATGTATTGCATTTGTATATCATTGCTTTTCATATGTTCACTAACCAAATGTACAAAAATATTGTCATTTAACCTTGTTACTTGCAGATGAAGCTAGCCAGGTCAATACAGTCAAATCAGGCCTTGAGCAATTGATGGTGACCATTCTTGAAGAATTTGGACACCATGATCATTCATTAAGAGTTCATATAACTTGTGATATCATCTGGAATCAAGATATCATGTGAAAGAGGCCTGAAATTCATCAGAACATGGCCCAGTCAACCAAAAGTCAACTGCGGTCAACTGTGCATTTAATCAGTTATTTGATGATTGGAAATGGTTGAAAATGTCTCATTCATGTCCATATAAACTTCATTTGGCATTTCAAAGATCAAGGTTGAAGGAATTGAAGTCAGACAGACAGTTTCCCAAAATGGCAAATGGACCTGTAATCTCAGCTGCCCAAAATGGAAAGTTTTTGACCTCAAAAACAGAAGTCCAAGGAAGCTTCAAATGAAAAATTGTTCAACATGACAGATGTAGATCTTGTTCTTACCTTTCCAAAAAGTCCAAGAACTCAAAAATCCAATGTGTGGTTTGCAAGATATGATCAGATGAATTTCAGAAAAGACCCGTAATCGGGAGGGCATAACTCCCACATGGTTTATCCAAATTGCAAGTTCTTTATATGCACAAACTCCATTTGATGTGTACTTCGAGGTTGCATAATTGGATTTTTTGGAAAAGGCTCCACGCAAAATGCCATTTTTGAAGTGAATCAATTTAAGGAGAGGGGCAAAATGGTCCACATTTGAAAATATTGGGAATTTGCAAATGAGGCCAATACCAACAGCTCCCAAATGATATTTTGGACTTTTTTCAAGTGTTAATTTTCTGCAGAATGTGTTTCTAAAAAAAAAAAAGAGCTTAATTCCAAATTTCACACATAAACCATTTTACTCTAAACATCCATTTTCCACTAATTGAGATTAAGATTGGATTAAAGGTTACATATATATTACTAATCCATAACAGAATCATGGCCCTAATCACAATTCACAATCCCAATTTCACAGATCCAAGAGCAAAAATCACAATTCTCTCAAAAAAACTCACAATTTTTCTTCTTCACATTTTTGATAATTCATCAATAATCTTTCTCTCTTTCTGCAATTTTCTGTTGGAATCATGATTTGCAGGTGAATTTACGTTTCTGTTCCAGCTAGTTGTGGCAAGAATCATCAAGAAATCGCCGCCGCCAACACCTGCTCAATCCCATAACAGTTGACGAAAGCGGTTAATTCGAAGGTGCTGGAGCTCAATAAACCATTCCATTCGCTTGCTGCACTAATGCTCTACATCTGTTTCGCGTTTTTGAGCTGGAAATCACGCCGAATCCATCACTGTGCATCAAGAAAGGTTGGATTTCGACCATCACCTTTCGTCAAATTGAGTTAGGGATGTTGTAGATTGTAGCTCGTAGATTGTATAACAGCTTTTGGATTGTAATTTCGTTGCGATTTGAGCGAGTTATCGTCAATTTAAGTTTCGATGCGTTTCCTCCTTGCTTTCGATTCGTGCTGTATGTTAATCTATAGAGGAAATCGCATCCATATCCTTGCTCGCGATCAAGAGCCGGTCCGATCGGTACATTATTCATGCGTTTCCGTTACCATTTGCTCGAAACCGTTATTCGCCGGTGATGAACACACCGGCTGCGCGAGGAAGAAGATGAACCTGGAATTCTCCAGTTTTGTTTCGCCAGAACCAATTACGCGTTGCCACGTCAGCTAAACTAAACGCAGTGTTTTGGCTTCAGTATTGTTAAGTACGGTTGTGCCATTGACATCATAATTAATTAAATAAATGCGTTTTAATTCTAAATAATTACTAAATAAATATTTTAAAACTTAAAAAATTCATATAATATTCAAAAATAATCCAAAAATACCACACTTTTTTTGTTAATCGTAATTTTTTCCCTACTATTTTATAAAAATGAAAAACAAATATGTGCTTGGGGAATTCTTAGATTAGCCATAGAATGTTATTAATGTGTATTATTTCCATACACATTACCATTTTAATTCTATAATTCACATACTCCATCCAAATTAAGTGAAATTTGAGATACTAATTCTTGACATCCTTCTGGATTTTTTGACATAGGTTTCATAATTTTTGAGCTTATGGTTTATTATATATGAATTATTGAATTTGAGTATGAAATAATGTGACATCAAGTGATAGGCTGAGTTTCTCTAATTATTTACCATGCTTCCCTCTGGCCAATGGCCTTGAATTTTTGCATGAAGCTTGTTTGACATGTCAACATCCCCTGTGATTTTTTGTGGATTTTTGCAATCCATTTTCGATTTGATTCATATTTTTTCTTGCTGCCTAGCATGTTAGAGTTCCATAGGTGTAACCTTTAGCATTTATGTTGCCATATCCTCATAATTAATCCAATGGACATGAAAATTGATAGCATAGTTCCTGACACATTAATGTAGCTTTTGGCTTTGGTCCTACTAATTTACCATGAACCATTACTGTTTACCATTAGATAGAAGTTGATGCATATTTGTAGGCTTCATTTGATGTTGTTTTTGCATGCTTGATATGTTTAATTAATTCCCATTAATCTACTAGTCCAAATGACTTGAAAATTAACATATGGCTTGCTGAATGTCTTCTGGTTAGAACATAATTTTTGTGGATTTTTGCAATCAATTTTCAAATTGATTCGTATTTTTTCTTGCTGCCTAGCATGTTAGAATTCCATTGGTGTAACCTTTAGCATTTATATTGCCATATCCTCATAATTAATCCAATGGACATGAAACTTTGTAGGATAGTTCTTAACATGTTAAGGTAGCTTTTGGCTTTGGTCCCATGAATTTTGAATGTAACAATTGCTGTTTGCCATTAGATGGAAGTTGATGCATAATTTTTGACTTCACTTGATGTTGTTTTTGCATGCTGTACCATGTTTAATTAATTCCCATTGATCTACCAGTCCAAATGACTTGAAATTTAATATGTGGCTTGTTGAATGCCTTCTGGTTAGGATAGAATTTTTGTGGATTTTTTGGATCCTTTTTGACATGTGGTTGGATATGATCTTGCTGGTTGTTTGTATGAGACTCAACTTTGCTTCATTTGCCTTCTAGGTTGCATAATTTAAAATGTGTATATAGTTTGGATATGGGACCAATTGGGATCCCTTTGTCATTGATATTACTTGAATTTAATCATGAATTGGCTGCTGTTTTAGGATTTTTCCATCTTTTTGACCCTAGGCTAGTCCTAGTGGTCATGGTACTTACCTTTGAGTGTGATTATGCCTTTTCAGGTTAAAGATAATGATTAAGGAGATTTGCTCCACATTTTGGACTTGTTTCACTTGACTTATGCACTAACCCAATTTGTTTTGTAGGGTGTTTGGTTCATGTGAGCCTTGTGCTATGCATATTATTGTATGATTGAACATTGTTAATTGAACATTATGCTATTATCTGTTTATGAATGGGATGCTGATGTTATTGGATTGTTTCCAGGTACCCTTTAGCCGCTCAGTTCTCTTAAGAACTTGCTTTGCTTTGCTTAAATAGCAACTTGCATTGAGGTATAAAACCTTCTTCTTCATGTAGTCTGGAGACCCGGTCTGTTATTTGACCGGGCAAATTGTCTGAAGTCCTCCTTAAGAGGCATTGATTGTGTATGTTTATATTTGTCCCAAGCAGGAAAAGTCCTCATTCGAGGCAATTGGTGGAAGGTAGGGATAAGCAATCTATCCCCCACTATTCAGTGAGTCTTCTCCTTGCTCCCATTACATGGTTGTAGCATCGAGATCCCAACCCAAGATCTATCGAGTCCAATTGGGGAAAGAGTTCCATCTTTCTGAACTCCCCCACATTCTTATATTTACATGCTCTCTCGGACATGAGATAGAAGCAATGAGGCACACCCCTCATACCCTTTCATCTGCTTCACCTGAGCCCCTCAATGGCCAGGTTAAGAGCGACACTTACCTATTACAGTGGACTTTCATAGTCAAACCCTTTTGCTTGAGCCTCATGAATGGTTATAGCGTGTGCTACTTGAATTTATGTGATTGATTACTTGATTCATTTATACATGATTACTTGATTGCCATGGTGCATTTACTATCATTGATTGCCATTGTGCATTTTACCTTTGATTGCCATTAGTGCATGTTCATGTCATTTGTCCTTGTGACATTGTTTGCTCACCCATTGAGGAACCAGTTATAAGTCCCTGTAAGGTGGCATCTGTTCCCATGACATGGAAGGGGTAGAGTGTAAGACCTCATTGGTCACTCATACCCATTGCCTAGTGCATTTAGTTGTTGTATGTGAGGATTCATTGTAAGTCCCTGTGATGTGGCATTTGTATTCCTAGGATCATACTGTGGAGGTTAACATAAGTCCAGATGGATTGGCAGTTGACTTCCCTGTTTTGTTTCTGTTTTATTCTGATGGAGATTAGTGTAAGTCCATAGAGTGGCTTCTGATATCCTTGCTTGTTTTAGGAGACAGGTATAAGACCATTGAGTGGCATCCAGTATCCGCTTTTATTTACCTTCATCTGTTACCATGTTTATTGCTCATTTGTAGCCTATTCCTAAGGACGCACTTGAGTCATCTTCTATATGACTTCAAGAGGCGGACCCTTCTAAGAAGTTTTACATTCCACCATTATCCATTCATCCCATTATGTCCTACCTTTTCACACATGTTTAAAACCTGAGATAAGTGTTGTGCAAACATTCTCACTCTTTCCAAATTAGAAACTTGGACCTTAAGTCCACGATTTTCCAAGCTTCATTTTTGTAAATACTTCATTTTGAATTGACTTTAATCATACTTTGACCTTTTTGTAAATAATCCAAATAACTTCACCCATTCAAATGATTTTGTGGCTTTGTCCATGTTTGTTAAGTTTTCATACATTAGCTATAGGTTTGATTTACCCTAGTTGGTTGATATTAATCTCACCTATTTGTCCTTAGTAGATGAATTGTAAGTCTTCCTTGCTTATTATAGGGTTAACCCCTCTCTAGCAAGTTGAAGCTTTTCTCACATGGTGGACTAGTTGTTATAAAAGGTTGAGTTTTCTCCCGTGGGTAACGTAAGACCTTTAAGCTTGTGTTTTAAAATTGAATCCACTAATTTTTGGAAGTTTTTAGCCGAACTACGGCGTTTTGATCCTTACCTTTGATGGAAGGTACGTAGGCAATGGTTATCCATCCAAACACAAAAATAACTAATTTGTACATTCTTTCCTCATCATCCCAATCATGTTTGCACATTACTTATGTCATGACAAATAATAATTTTCAAACAACAAAGTGTGAAAAGGGCTCCCTAGGAGTACCTAGGACGCATTGGGTGCCTAACACCTTCCCATTGCGTAATTTACCCCTTACCCCGATCTCTGATCTTTTATTGGTTTTCTACGTGTAAAACTTCTTAGGTTTTTGTTCGCTTTTTAACCAATCCTTAGGATAAATAAAAGTGCGGTGGCGACTCTATGTTCATTGTATACATTGCTTATGATTTAATTAATAGATCATATAGTAACGAATACACCGCTACAGCCACGACTTACTCGTGTGACACCAGTAACTTTAAAGGGGTCTCCACTGAGTGGATGGATCTCAAGCCAAATCTTCAAGGACTACTCCACACGAGTCGAACATGACTATACCATCCTCCTATCTTAGATTGCACTCAAGTTCGGGTATATAACTTATCTCACCACACAGAGATCACCAAGCACAACAGACATAAAGTATCACAGATACAATATATACAAACACACAAACATCAATAATCAAAAAATATAATACAAATAAAAAAGTAGGCCAAACCTACTGAGGACTACTCCCCAGCAGAGTCGCCGCTTTCTTTTTGTAGCGGTAAATTCATGACCATTGAGCTATTTGTTAGCTCAACGTCAATAAAACAAGAGTCGCCACCGCGCTTTTATTATTTCCAAAGGAAAAGGGAAAAAGTATGAACAAAACCAAAAGATAAGAAGTTTTCAAATCAAAACTAATAAAATGTCAGAGATTATAGGTAAGGGGGTTGATTGCACAGAGGGAAGGTATTAGCACCCAAAGTGTCATAGGTACTTACAGGGAGCCCTTTTTGTGTGTAAGTGTTTTAGTTGAAAATGATGTTTGTTAAAAAATAGAATGATGGGATGAGAAAAGAATTCATTATTTACATTTTTGTGTTTGACAAGCTTTTGGTCTTATGCCTACGTACCAACATAAAATGAAGGATCAAAACCTCGTAGTTCATGGTAAAAATTTCAAAGGTGGGTGGATTGATTTTAACAAAAGCTTAAAGATCTTTTTTAATCAATGGGAGAATACTCAACCAAACATCCACCAATAATGAGGGATTTACAACATTTAAGAATGAGGGCTCCAACTTGGATTCAATCAACAAGCATGCCACTAACCCCTAATAAATGGAAAGTCTTATACTCAACATATCATGGAATGGGAAAATTATATCTCAATCAAAGATAACTCAAATCTAAATGCTTTATTTTGAAAAGGTTAAAGGGAAAAGGCACAAAGTGGCCAAAATGATTAGATGAGATTGTTAGTTCTTTTTTGTCTTTTTTAAAATAAAGTCAATATGATTAAGTTTATTTACAAGTTTGATTAAGAAAATAGTTTGAAAATCAATGGCATAAGGCCAAGGTTTCTACTCATTAAAACAAGTTTAAGTTGAAAACAATAAGCAAAAAGTTTTTAAAATGAGAGGGAAATTTTGAAATTAAAGAAAGAGGAGGAGGTGAAGGGACTATCCTAGACAAGATTTAAAAATTAGAGTTGAAAAGATCTAACCCATGGGAAGCATCCACAAGACAAAAGTGTCAAATAGAAACCCATTTCCTTTGGATTGTAAAGCAAATAACAAAGCCATAATCATCCAAGAAATTAATAAGAAGATCAAATGGTATCAAATAAAGATAACCAAATATTCAAGAAAGCACTCCAAAGCAATCAATCTTCAATGTCCTTTATGTGTATCAGATAAAAAATCCCTTTGAGGCACATTCACAGAGAAAACATCAAATGATAACAATAAGATCAAAATAACAATTCAGACAAGAAAGCACGAGTGTATCAGATAAACCCAAGGGAATCTCTCAAGGATAGTATCAGATGAATGACATTGGCCATGATTGGTCTCAAATTAATGGCATTGGCCAAGTTCCTTCCATAGCTCAGTGATGTTGTCTGCTCTAAGTCCAAAGATCCAAATCAAATCACAAACAAAGGTCCAACAGCCCACCAATGTGTTTTTTAGGGTTTTTGTTTTTATTAAGTGTTTTAAGGTCCTAAGACCACACAAAAAAACAAGATCACAAGCACAAAATATATCACAAGCACAAATACAATGGCTCAAGTGAGCAAAGTGAAAATGACTGAAACATAAATAATTTGCATGAATGTGAATGACAATGAATGATAAGGTGAAAAAATTTAAATTGCATTAAAGTAAATGACATTAAAATAAAGTCAATATAAAGATATGTTAGTGAATGTTACTGGAAGAAGAAAAGATTGTTTTAGTCATTTTTTGGAGAATACTCAACTATCCACTCACAAGCATGAAGATATGAACCTAGGTATCATTCATGAGAAGGGCTCCAACTTGGATAAAATCAACAAGTATGCCACTAGCTCTCACAAATGGAAAAGGGGCAAAATCTTCACATAATACCATGAGGAATAGGAGACTTACAATCTCACTTACAAAAATGATATTGCCTTTGGGACAAATTTAACGCTATATTAAGCAATCGTAATTGGACTTATGTAGAAGTCACAACTATCTGAGGCTGATCAATAATAATATTGGTGTTAATACATGCTAGAGACAAGGTATCAAGACTAAGCTCCTAAAGCATACCACACACAAGAATAAGAGGGGATGGGTCTATCTCAATCAAGCTCATGTTGATACATCTGACACAGGGTCATTGACGAATCAACTAGCATGTTATTCTATGATAAATCATTGGCCAAGAAATTATTGGGGAATAAATGAGATGAAGATGAAAAGATGAAGAGGAGAGGATCCCAAATTGGTCAAGGGATGAACCTCACTTGATCAATAACATTCATTCATCTTGAGGGATGAAGTTCAAACTTCATCAACCCCATAAATCCAATGGTATTGACCAAGTCAAGGTCCAATTCAACCAAGACCAAGGCCAAACAGAATTTGGGTCAACAGAAAGTCAATAAAATAGCTCAACAAAATATTAAAGTAATTAAAACAATTTAAATCAATTTTTAAAATGAAGGAAATAACTTTTAAAAGGTCAAAAACCTAAAATCCCTTCAAATCACCAAAGAAATGATCAAGGGATTTATCATAGGTCAAACAAGGTCAAAGGACCATTGACTATTTTTTTTTGGCATTTTTCAAAAGTCAGAAGTATTTAAAAATAAATTAAAACAAGTCAAAAATCACAAAATTCACTAAAAATATCAAACTCAATCCAAAAATTAGTTTTTATTCAGAAATAGGAAGCGAAAATTATTTGTGAAATTTTGGTCGTGGTCCCATAATTTTTGGATTAAAAATGAAATTATAGTGAATTTTGTAAGAAAATGCTAATTAAAAAAACAATTTAGAAAATTAAGTAAATCAGAAAAAACAAGGCCCATCAGATCTCCCTCATTAATTGAGGTGGCAGATCTGATGGCCAAACGCGCATATTCCATGGTGCACTGCAGTCAACGCGTGTACACGCTTGGTAATTACAAGGAACAGACCAAATTAGAACATGGCATAAAGATCTGAGGGTGTGGGAGGGCTCCAGTCATCTTCTCTTGCTAGCTTCATCGGTCTGGTCAGACTAAAAAGTTTGCAAAAATAGATGGACCGTATACCAAATTGAAGAGAAAAATGCAAGCAATCCAAATATGACATCCAATTCTTCCAACTCTCACTCTATAATCAGAATAGTGGAGTTGAAAATTGAGGTATCAAAACTGAATTGCTTTGATTCAACCTCAAAGCAACTCAGGATCATTGCCTACATTGGTAGGACTTCAGTCATTCACAAATTTAGCCAAGATCTTAAGAAATGAGAGAGAATCGAAGAGTTGAAAATTGAAGAAATTCACCTTTGGGTAGCAGCTTTGGAGATCAATTCTTGATGCAATTCCACTTGGTTCCTCTTCCTCTAGCTTGCAGGAGTTGAATGAAGTGAAAATGGCAGTGAATCCTTGGAGTTCTTGTTCATAAACAAAATTTGAATCAAGAACTCGATTTTAAAGAAATCCTCAAGGTATTCTATAGAGTGAGGCTATGACGTCGATTGGCACAGCTTGAGCAAAGGTTCCTTTTCAATCGGAGGCAATGCATTTCATTTTATTGGCAAAGCATTTGGTTTCTACACCATTCAAAGTTTCAACCAAAAATAGTAAATCTATGTGCGTGGGTGCATGGGCATGTATTCAGGCCTAAATGATCATTGTAATCCACTCAAATTCGTTCCAAAATGCTACTGATGTCATTACATGGAGCCACGCAAGGTTGTGTAACAATTGAGTTCAAAAGTTGCTAAATTAAGCCATGAAAAGAACCTATGTGCAAGTCCTCCAAATCGCATCTAAATGAAGCGATCTTGGGTTATTTAGAAAGATAACATCACGTGGAACAAATTTGATGTTGGGACTTTTTCCATTTGAAGTTGGAGGAATCAAACATACTTAGAAATTTTCTAAGTTAAAAGTCAAATGAACCATTTTTCCACCTTGAAAAACTATTGATATGAGCTTCAAATTACTTTGGTTACTTATACAAAGTTGTAAATATTTCTATTACCTTCATTTTGATCACAAATTTGACACCATTTGGAGCTTGCATGATAGAGGTATGGGTTTTAGAAGTTGAAGAAAATTGCTTGTTCAATGATAAGGACCAAAATGGACGTATAATGTTTCCTCATGCCACATGACTTTGCAAGTGGAATTTGATCTTTATCAAAGAAGAAAATTTTAAGAAGACATATTTAAATTTATAATGAAACTTAGATCATCTTTGTATCATAAAAATTGAGGAAGTTATGGTTCTTGGAAGTTGACCTTCTATCTAGGGTACAGACAAAATGACCTATAATCTTTCATAAACAAAATTAACTTTCCAAGAAAAATTAGATCTTGATGCCAACATGAAAGATTTTTGGAATGTCATAAAGAGTAACGTTTCTCCTGGGATCATTTTCATATGACAAAATATGTGGGAAATAGGGTCTGGGGAACCCTAGATTTGACTAGTTGACTTTTCTGGTCAACCTCCTTGAACCAACTTGCAAACTTGAAGTTCCTTTACTCTTAGAGTCTCATGGAGGATAATATATGCTTATGATGATGTAAAATGAAGTATACCTTGATGTCTTTGACCAAATGCTAAGGAAACTTACTAAGGAAGGCACACAAGATACCCAAATGAATTAGGGCTTCCTTGATAAACAAGCTTCAAACTCTTGATGAATTCTTGATCAAAATGATAAATAAAGAACATGGGGATCCATATATGATGCTTAGAACCAATGTGGATATTTGCTTGCTTGATCCCTTGCATCGAGGGTCTCAAACCCTAGTTGTGAGCTTGGTGAGGCACAGGTGGACACACACACTACCTACAAAAGAAACAAAGCTACACTAGACATATTTTTGGATTTTTGGTTAGTAAACAAAGAAAAGAAAGTATGATACAGTCAAATATGCTTGGTGATCTTTTCCAATGCAAACCCAATGAATGATAGATAAGGGGGATACCAATGTGTGATCCCAATGCCAATGCAAAGTTTATGAGATTGCATAAGGGATCTTAGGGGTCTTACAATGGCGCTACGAAAATATCGAGTTTTTTGTGTCCAAACTTATGAAAAGTTCTACTTAAAAGATTATTGTTGTAAATTCAACATAATTGATGAAAACATTAAGGAATGCTCGTTTGAACAGTTTCCTCATAACATAATGGAGGCATATTTAATATGGAATATTAGTCATGAAAGCAAAAACAAGGAAGCTAAGGCCTACAAAAAAATATTAGATGAAATTGTTACTACAGGCCAAAACTTTAATTTTAAAAACATAAGTTTTAGCATTGACACATGAAGCAATTTTGAAGTTGAAACTCGAACATGTCCCACTGAATCTTGAATACAAACCACTTGTAAAAACTACTCCACAAAGTGTTACCTGTGTATGTTCTCTTTAATTCTCGTACCATGTCTCACCACCACCACCCAACAAGAACACCACCTTGGTCTGTGATCGATCAAGCTCTTCTTTTTTATTCTCATATCACCAACATGCCTCACAACCACAACAATGTTCCAACAAGATTAATGTCTCACAACCACAACATCGTCTCATCAAGATTAACTTCACTAACCGTGACTGTGATAGATGAAACTATTCTCTATGATTTTCCTATCGGCAACGTTCCAAGAAGATCAAGAATTCATCCATCATGGTCAATTAATCACCAAACGAGTCACCATCACCACCACCACAATTAGGGGTGTGCAAAAATATGGTTAACCAAACTATATTACTAAATTAAATTGAATTGCACCATAAAATAACTGAACCACTTGAATGGTTAATGAGCTGAACTATTTAATTCAAACAATTATAATTCAGTTTAAAATCGATTCATAACCAGTTTTCTTTTATAAACTGATTTAATTATATAAATAAGTTTTTTTTACAAAAGAAGAAGAAGAATTATTGAGAGTGAAAAAAAATAGAAATTAAAAATATTTGTAATTATGAAAAATTAAAAATATTTTATTGAAAATTATAAATAAAATTATTTAAAAAATATAGTTTTTTAGAAAAAAATATGAATAATAAATACTTTGTATTCCATAAAATAAATAAAAAATTGAAAAAAAAAATTTATTCATTAAAAATATAAATTAATATAAAATAAAAAAAAATTTAGAAAAATAAAAAATTATTGTTTTTTGAAATAGAAAAGTTCTGGAAAAATATTTCTTTTTTGAAAAATAAAAATTTCGGAATAAAAAAAATTTTGTAATGAAATTTTTTTCTTCAAATTTTAAAATTTATTATTCTGAAACTTTTTCTATTGAAAAAAAATATAACTTTTTATTTTTTTCAAAAAAAAAATTTGAACTTTTTTTTTCTGAATTTTTCCCAAAAAATTAAAATTAAAAAATATTTTTTTAAAATTATTTTTCGCCAAAAGTTTTAAAAATATTTATTCTGAATTTTCCTATTTTTTTCTTCGGAAAAAATTAAAAATTCAATTTTTTCTATAAAAAAAAGAATTAAAAAAAGTTCAAATTGAATTTAAATTATATTTTTATAAAACTAAAAAAGATGGTTTTAAAAGAGTTTAAATTATAAAATTGATTTATAATTGCAAACTGTTTATACACTCAATTGAAACCATTTTAACAATTAAGTGTATTTTTATTGAAATGGTTATTGGAAACTGAACTGAACTATAAAACATTCCTTCAAGCCCTCTAAGGTAAGTTTTTGTTGGGTTACTATTACCTATGATACATCATGTGTCTTGGAGTTTTGTTTGTTAGTATAGGTTCTACATAAAACATATATGTGATATGTCTTTGTGTGCAAACCTGTTTTTTGTGTCAATATGTGTTACACCGCATATGTTTAAAGTGATTTTGTTTGTGAATATTGAAAGAGGTGAAGTTTCTAATAAGTTGAAAAAAAAGCTGAATTTTGTGAAGTTTCATAACCTTACTTCAGTTTTTATTTTGAATTATATGAAAAGATTAAAGATTTCTCTGTTCTGATTGGTACTCAAGTAGACGAGGTCTGTTAGGATGTATTTCATTCAGATCCTGACAATAGTTATTGGAGAACAAGCCTTATAAGTTATTTTATTCTTTTAATATTAATGCTTCTATTTTTAATGTGGTTTTGGTTGGATGCACTCATGCAATTTGGAGACCAGCATCCTGATGGTACATATATAGTAATTACATTGTCCAAATTTAGTAATTTGTAATGGTTAAAACCAAAACATTGATAGGATCCATAAGTCAAGTATCCATAAGTCAAACCCAAAATGAGTAATTAGTAATAGAAACAACTAGTAATATATAATTTATTTAATATGTTTGTATGTCTGATTCTTGAATATGAGGATGAATGCCGAAGCATTATAAATTTCGGTGTCATCTCTCTCTCTCTCTCTCTCTCTCTCTCTCTCTCTCTCTCTTATTCTTACATTTAATTTTCATAGGATTTGTATGCTTAGATATTTCAATTCTAACGTAATTTATGGTTTATTCAATTGGTAGCAATTTATTACGTAAGCTCGGGTTTTGTTAGAATTGGTACCTAATAGAGTTGAATTGGTGATTAAATTACGAAATGACCTATAATCTTTCATAAACAAAATTAACTTTCCAAGAAAAATTAGATCTTGATGCCAACATGAAAGATGTTTGGAATGTCATAAAGAGTAACGTTTCTCCTGGAATCATTTTCATATGACAAAATATGTAGGAAATAGGGTCTAGGGAACCCTAGATTTGACTATTTATCCCTACGGGTGATGATGATCTTGTTAAACATCCTAAGGATTGGACAGATAATGAGACCAAAAAGGCTTTGTATGATTTGAAAGAGAGGAACATACTTATCTCCACTTTAAGCGCGAAAGTATACTACTCAATTTCACATCATACGAGCGTTAAAGGTATGTGGTACTCTCTCCAAACTCTCTATGAGGGAACATATTACATCAAGGATTATAAAATCAATATGTTTACAGAGGAGTTTGAACTATTTCGTGTGGAATCCGGTGAATCTGTGGATTATATGAAAACTAGATTCATCCACTTAATCAACAAACTAAGTAGCTTGTGTAAAACCTTTTCTAATAAAGGTTGTACTAACAAAATATTGAGATCTATATGCAGGGAGTGGCAACCAAAGGTTACCACTACAAAAGAATCTAATGATCTTAGTACTTTGGATATTACAAAATTGTTTGGAAAGTTAGTCAAGCATGAGAATGAACTGAAACAACTCGCCGATAGCGAAGAAAAGTCGAAAAAGAAAGAGAAAGGTAAAGAAGAGAAACAATATCTTTCTTTGAAAGCTTCGTAATCTAAAAGGAAGAAGTCAAAGGAAGAAAGTGATAACTCTGACGAAGCTAATAAACAAGAAGAGATGGTTTTATTTGTCATACGCTACAATAGATACTTAAAGAGAAACAAGCTCAAGTATACCGAACAATGACTAGTAAATTTCAGAAATACTTACTATTATTCCTTTTAGATTGGCTGCATTTTGCAAAACAACAGTATGAAGTTATATATTTGTATAAGTTATATATGATGTTTTGATATATCTAACTACACTCATGGTAAGGGAGAATTTGTCTCGGCAGGCATATCCAGTTGATTTATCCTGAAAAAGACTAAACCTATCATAAGTGTTTTGTTCAAGATACTGAGAGTTTCGTTAAGAATGCTAGAAACATTATACTCCCTCCGTCTCAAAATAAAAGTTTTTTAAGGTTACATGCATTGTCATAAATGCAGAGTGAAATTTAATGTCTTGAGAGTAGCGCAGACAATATTAATTAGGGATAAAATTAGTACAAATGAATTAATGTTGCAATTAAAAAGTAAAACGACACTTATTTTAGGACAAATTTTTTAGGCTAAAATGATAATTATTTTGAGACTGAGGGAGTATATAATTTTATCTTGAAAAGACTTAATGCTTACAGTATCAGTTCCGACATACATATCCAGTTGGTTTATCCTAAAAAGATTGAACGCTTATGGTATCAGTTCACTTATATTTAATTCAATTATTGACATTTATATGCTAGAAATTTTATATATAGTTTTATTAGTAAAAATTGGTAAGATGTTACATATTTACTGTGTATTGACAATACCAAGATATAAAGATCCTAGATTTAACACGCACACATCCTGCACTTTTTTAGTGCATTTTTTTTAGTTCGGACTATAACAACTAAATCACAGTCAGATTATAATAACTAAAACATCTTAGTTGTCTTACATTTCGGTGGTATTGCATTTCAATGGTATTATATTTCAAAACAACTAAACCAAAATCGAAATACAAATTATGATAAAAACATACAAGTGGTAACGGTTTGAGTTCGATGGACATTTCGAACAATATTTCAGTGGTAACTATGTTTTTAATAACATTTCAAACAATATTTCAATGGTATTACCATTTATATGAGAGATTAACATTTTAGTGGTGAGTTATGTACCTTAAACGTGATGAAGAAGTTTCAACGAGCTTTGAAAATAGATGATGTTCGAGTTGATGTTGGAAGAGTTAATGTTAAAAATAGATGATGGAAGAGTTGATGATGGAAGAGTTTGATGAAAATCTTCTAGTTTTTTTAAGATAGATGAAGTTTGAGTGTTTGTTGATAGGTAAATGAAAAGTTAGAGTTTAGTTCTCTAAAATATACATACAAAAGATCAAACACGTCGGTTTTTAGGCAAACTAATGAAATATATTAATTAAAAAGTAATAAAATATATAAAAGTTTCATATAGCGTCATATTCTAGGAACTCATTTAAATTAACTATCACGCCGATTTTAAGAAGCAATTGCAGTAATAAATTAATTAATAATTAAAAATAATACAAAAATATTAAAGATATTGATACAAAAGATATCACCAATCGATTGATCAATATAATAGAGGATAATACAAATAAAATAATAATATAAAAAAAGCGTCATGCGACCTTAAACTAATTAAAAATATATTCCTCCGGTTTAGGGAATAACCAATGGTATATGTTGTATATATTTAAAAATATGATAGCGCTATTGGGACATATACCTCAGTTATTGGTGGGTTGAAGTGAAAGTTATCATAAAGAGTATTATTGTAGTAATGACATCTCATTGCAATTAGCAGTGTGATCTATTAAATATCTAGTAGGAATCTTAGAAGATGTGTCATTAAGGATTGAACATTTTATCGTTCCCACAAATTTTGTTATAATGGAAATGTAAGAGGATGCAGAAACCCATATCCTATTAGGAAAACCCTTTATCGCAAGTTGTTGGAGACGTCAGAAATGTTAAGCATGAGAAGCTTACATTTGTAGTAGGTAACAAAAATATCAAATTTTTACTATCCAAACTTATGAAAAAATCCTACTTTAAATATTTTTGTTGTAGATTCGACATAATTGATGAAAACATTAAAGAATACCCGTTTGAACAATTTCCTCATAACATAATGGATGCATATCTAATAGGGAATATCTATCATGAAAACAAAAACTAGAAAGCTCAGGCATACAATAGAGTATTAGATGAAAGTCTTACTACTCAAGGTCAAAACTTTAATTTAAAAACAGAAGTTTTAACACTGACACATGAAGCAATTTCGAAGTTGAAACTCGAACCTGTACCACCGGATCTTGAATACAAACCCCCTTGTAAAAACTTTACCTCACTTATTATTCAAAACATGATAGAAAGTTAAAAAAAATTGGATATCTTCAAATGACAAATTGAGTACACTATTGATGATAAAATTTTGAAGGAAACGCCTTTTCTAGTTAGAGGATTCAAACGGTTAAATTAGTGAACTAAAAGAAGTGATATGTGAGAAACAACTCACACATTTTTTATTTTTTGTTTGTATATTTTATTTTTATAGAATAAAGTGAGTTCACAAAATTGGAGAGAAAATGAAATATTAAAGGCTAAAATGAGGAAATGTCAAAAAAAAATTTTAGGGGTGTTATATATAGTTGTCCTATTATTTATTGACTTTTTTATTTGGGTCAATAATTAAAGATGAGGTGTAAAATAGAGATTGAAATCTTGTGATCCAAGACATCCTTATTTGCTTCATTAATGACAAAACCTTAAAAATCTTTTCATTAATGACAAATCCTTAAAAATCTTTTCATTAATAACAAATCCTTAAAATAGAGATTGAAATCTTGTGATCCAAGATATCCTTATTTGTTTCGTCCCACGTAACGGTCACAAATAAAAGTGTCAAAAATAGGAGTAATTTCCTGCCTTGCCCCCATTTTGAAACAATTGTCCCAATATACCCCATTCTGAAAAAAAATCCCAGTCTACCCCTTTTTTAGTGGGGCCTCGTCACTTGGTTTGACGAAGGGCTGAAGGATTTTTTCTGGCTTGTAAGCTCGTCACTTGAAGTGACGAGGCATTGAAGGAATTCGTTTTTTTAATTTATATTTTAAATAATATATTAAATACTAAATATAATTAATATAATTGTTTTCTAAATATTAATTCTATATTTAATTAATATAATTGATTTAATTAAAAAATAATAATAATTAATGTAATTGTTTTTTAAATATTAATTCTATATTTCATTAAATATTAATTCTATATTTAATGATAATAAGGAAATTGTGATATTATTATTAAATAGTAAATAATTATATTTGAAATAGTAAATAATTATAGTTTTTAATTGATTTAATTGATATAATTGTGATAATTATAGTTTTTAATTGATATAATTGTGATAATTTTTAATTGATTTAAATAAATTATAAATAATTATATTTTTTATTGATAACAATTTTATTAAATATTAACAATTTTATTATTAATATATAAAACACCAACTATTTCTATTATTAATATTCTAAAAATTATTCATTTTTATTATTCATATTTCAAAAATAATAATGTCACGGATTACTATTATAATAATAATAATTATTATTATTTACTATTTACAATTTATTATAAATTATTTACTATTTATTTTAAATATTTTTTATAAAAAAATTATTATTATTTTTAATTAAATCAATTATATTAATTTAATATAGATTTAATATTTAAAAAACAATTATATTAATTATTATTACTATTTAATATAAATATTTAAAAAAAATCCTTTAACACCTCGTCACTTCAAGTGACGAGGCCACATGCCAATTTTTTTTTAACAACCCCTCGTCAAACCAAGTGACGAGGCCCAACTAAAAAGGGGAGCAGACTGGGAAATATTTTTCAAAAAGGGGCATATTAGGAATTGTTTTTCAAAAATAGGGTATTTGAAGCAAAAAGTCTCAACAATAGCTTCTATAAATAACCATTCCCGCTATCATTATATCATCTCTTAACTCTCACTCTCTCTAATTCACAAGGTTTGTGTATTTTTTTTATAGGACTAGGTGAATTCACAAGATTTGAAGAAAAATATAATATTAAATGCTAAATATTTAATTTTATTTTTACAATTTCACTACTTTATTTAATTTCATTTTTATTATTTATTAATTTTTTATTTGGGCCAAATATTTGAAGATAAGACCCAAAATTGAGATTGAAATCTTGTGACCCAAGACATCCTTATTTGCTTCATCTATTACTATCTATAAAGGGGATAGGGGATTTTGGTGTGGCTTATTTTTCTTCCAAGTTTGCCCTTTATATAATTTATATTTACTAAAAAACCACAACAACAATAACTATCCACACTCTAGAATTAGGATGAGAAGAAACGGTTACAGCAATAATGGAATTTAGTAACAATTTCCTTATACTTTAAATAATGGAATTTAGTCTTTCACAAAAAAACTACTTCAAGTTATGGGTGTTTTTTTTTCATCTTATTTATAGAAAAAAAATTGCCATGAATTCGTATAATTACATAGCAATAATAGAGAAAAAAATTAGAAATTGCTATGTAATTATACGATTTATTTCCCCTTTAACTATTTATAAGTAAAAGGTAAAATATTAAAAAAAATGTTTTTTTAAAATATATTTTATGAAAATATATAAACACGTTTTTTATTGGATGTTGTTTTTGAAAATAAAAAGAATAAATTAAATTCAATTTGTCTTTAATTTTATATTGAAAAATATTTAATTTTTAAATTAAATTTTTAATCAAATAAAGTTTATATTTTTTTTATTATTTATAACAAGAAAAACATGTATTTTTTCTTATAAATAGTTAAAAAGAGGAGAACATTATTCGATAGATTTTTTTCTGTTGTTAAAATCTTTAATCCATCTCTGATATATCTTTATCATGTTAAATAAGTTTAGATCTTATGTCAAAAATTATTTTAAAAGTTAAGGTTGTCTAAATATATTTATACATTCAATAGTTTAAAATTATAAGAATTTCAAACTAACTATAAACAACTTTAATAATATTAATCATATAATAATATATTTTTAAAAAAAAAACTACATACACATATTTATGGTAATGTGATAGCATATAAATGTATAAAATTTGCTTAGAAAATGCACATAATATAATTATACTGGAAACAACAGTTAAAATGGCAAAACTTTGATTTTGTGTCTTAAAATAAAATGTTGTTGGCACATTTTTTCTTTTGATAATGAAAATTATTTGCAAGTATTGAAAATATTATTGTTTTTTATATACATTATTCATAACGATAATGTGACTGTTTTAATGTTCACATGATCAATATGAATTCCCAAAAAAATGTAAGACTAACCAATTTTTTTATTATTTTTTTGTAATTTAATTCTGTCAATAATATAAATTGATAATAAAAGAAAAATACATAAAATCTATAAAAAAATGTTATTTAAAATTGTATATAATTTTGATTGTATGTAAAGAAAATCAAAATAAAAGTATGTTTTTAAAATTGAACTAGAGACATTTAAAACATAATTCAATTGAGTTTTCTTTTTCACTCGGGTTTTTAGAGGAAAGGGGTCTAGTAACCCAGAGCTCATGCTGAAAGGTCATACACTGGCCAAGCATTGTTTTCACAAGAAATCGAATTTGGTATTTTTCAAACCTTCATTCACTATTAGAAAAATGTATTTTAGCCTCCTGCATTAGTGTTGGTCCCCGACACCGACGCTATTAGAGTCGGTCAAATCTACGCTGAAAACCTTTTAATTAAAAAAATATTGCAAATAATTGTAGCGTCGATCGTATCGACTCTATATATTCATAAATATATTCTATTTAATTACTTAGAGTCGGTTTGTCCGATGCTAATGATACATTTTTTCAATTAACTTTTGTAGAGGCGGCTTATCCGACTCTATTTAATTTGCATATTTTCGAAAAAGAATTTTTTTCACTACAACAGGAATCGGATAGACGGCCTATTGGCTAAAATCTATAATTAAATAATCTACCCCTACATGTTAATACCTCAGGATTGGCATTAATTTTAGAAAACAAATAATGTAACCACCTCTGTTGTTTTAATATGTTGGGTTGAAGAAATTCAACATCTGGACCAACATGTCATGTACGATGTCACGACATCAGGTCTGTGACATCGCACATGTGTAGAAAACTGAATTAATTAATTCAGTATATTTTCTAGGATCAGCAAGGATATCTGGTGAATATCCTAACTCCCTTGTGGAGGTCTTGAAGACTCAATCAGAATATATATAGGCTCTAAATATGGAGATATATATGGAGAGAGTTTAGGAACTTGAAGACCTTGTTTGTAGCAGAATTTTTCTGCTGAAGTTGTAACAGCCAAGAACAAGTCTGCTGCGATTTCTGAAGGCCCAAATCCAGTTGGGTAATTAGGTTATAAATAGCTGATTGTAACCTAGTTTTTGTAAGCCTCTTAGAATGAATTTTTAGGGGTGTGTGTGAGGTAAACCTCCCAATCTGTGGGAAGGTTACCCTGTGTTTCTCAGTTGTAAAAGTTGAGAGTTTTTGTAACTCAAAGCCTGTAGGCAAGAGTGATTATGTTCTTGAATGAAGTTGTGAAGCTAGTTCAAGGTGTTTGAACATTACATTGTATTTGTAGTGATAGGAATGGAAACTGGAGGTTTCTATCTAGGAGTTCCTAGGTATAGATTGCATTGGGTAGGGATTAAGTGATGACTTGTAAACGGGTGAGTTTAACTCTGAATTGATACTACTAATAGTGGATCTTCTTCCTGGCTTGGTATGCCCCCAGATGTAGGTCATGTTGGACTGAACTGGGTTAACAATTTCCTGTGTTTGTTTTCCTTCTGTATGTTATGATCATGCATGCCATATCAAAGCTTGTATGTCAGTCTGCCAATCAAATTAATAACAGACCTGATACATAGCCCTCTGGTTGAATGTCAATAAGAATGTCTTGACATTCATCGTGGACAGCATATACTGAACAACAGGCAGGTTGGTTTTTCTGCTTCAGTTCAGTATGTTCCTAAATCTGGTTTTCAAGTTGAAAACAGACCTGGTCAAAAGATCATTGTGAAACTGTCAAACTGGATGTCTTGACAGTTCCTCCAGTAAGCTAATACTGAAGTAGAGACTGGTTGGTCTTTTACAGTACAACAAATTTAGCACAGTCTGTTTTCAGGAACTAAACAGACTTAGCATATGGACCTAGACTTGGATGTCAAACGGAATGTTGTGACATTCATTCCTGACAGCATATGCTAAATTGTTGGATGGTTAGTTTTTCTGTTTCAGGATTTTTCTCAGGCTATTCTTCAGGAATCCAACAGCTGATCTAAAATCTAGGAAACTAACAACTAAGCTACAATTAATGAACCTAGCAAATAATCTATTTGTTAGCTCCTTAATAAGTGGAGATTAGTTTAACTTGTTACAACCTTTAATTTAGGAAATACAAGTACAAGACCAACAAACTGGAACAATGTAACAGATGATGTCAAAATCAGGATTGAGACATCGTGCTGATAACTGTGTAGGAAAACAACAGGAGTGAATGCTATGGTGCACATAACTAGGTGTTCCTCCATTCTAGGATGACATAGAAGGAGAGGTTGTGACACTGTGAAAGGGTGCACATGAGTACAGAGTGTAATAACTGTCTTGCTGTATTAGGTACAATGTTAGATCAGATGTCATGACTTGGAGTAGAACATCTGAAATCTGACTACGCCAGAATTTCAAATGGTATCAGAGCAGGCATCCTGTTCTGTCTCTGGATGAGATCCATGGGCGATACTTTCTGGTAGCTGGCAAGGAGTTATGTTAGTACTGATGCTGGAACTTGTGTTTATAAAAGTGGTATAATATGTTTTTCTTTTAAACAAGATGCCATTTTCTTTTAATTCAAAATGGTAATTAATTAAAAGAGAATGACTATGAGCACTTCCTTGATAATCATTCGAATCAAGTCGAGGAGGATGATTGGAAGGATCGAAGCACTAAAAGAGTCAAAGAAACTACTCAAACTATTGAGTATGATCATCTTACACTTATGTAAGGAGAAAGTTGATGTCTCATAAAATGATGGTGATAAGAGAAAAGAATATGGAACACGATACCTCACGCAAAGGGAACCAAGGAATTGATGAACTTTCGACTAATATGGTATACTTTGACGCGTTAGACCGACTTCGAAGATTCATGTGGGTCAGCACATCAACGTCACTGAGCTTACAACCATCGGCCTACAGGCCTACAGACGAAGTTGAATGTAATCTTTAGCGTATTTTCTCCTTTGCATATTGGTTTGTATCTCCCATCGGATAAGACACGACGGGGCATAGGGATTTCGGCATGATTTATTCCTCCATCAATATTTGATATAGGGGCATCTAATAAACAAGATGGTGAAGTTTCTTCCTCTAGGAAATCCCTAGACATCCTTTATGAATCATAATCGTTAGATAAGGATATGACTTATAGTTTTAGGTGATCACTACTAAGAGGAGAAAGATGAGAATCATGGGAGGTCTCTATTGCAAAGACAGATGGAGTTTCAATTTCAGAATCTCTCACTAGGTTGCTGTATTATCGCTCATCCTGACTAAAATAGAAAATTTCAAAAGATAAAAGTTTGAGTTAGAATGGTGGCTGGTTATGTGGAGGTGATGAAGCAGGAGAAGACGAAGAAAAGTGAGGTCTTTAAGCAAAGCACTGGAAATTGATTCTATTGATACTCTTCGGGAAGAAGAAACGAAGATATCTTCTAGAAAGTAACCGTAAAATTGAATGCTAAATATTGCGAAAAACTTCTAAATACTCAACTCACCCTAGTTGTAAGCAACGACAGCTAAAAGGATCAGACCAACTAAGGAAAATGATCACAAAATCAACGACTAGATTTCTACTCGTGGATACACGTCAACTCGAGTGCACTCAAATACTCTATAAGTTGTGTCATACCTTAACTGGTCACATAATTGGACCTGTCAGAAATGGGCGATGAAGCGTTGTAATGTTCGCCAGTATTATTTTTTTAAACCGATCCCAAACATTTTAGTTCCATTCCACATCAGACCACATCACGGAGGCCGATCAATGATACTTAAGGCTTCCTCCAACTCCTTCAGTGCACGACAAAACCTTGGGGTAATTGTTTTGGACCGGTTAAAGGCCTAATTGACCAAGACCCATTCCATCTCAAATCAACTTCATTTGACCCAAAATATAAAAGCAGCTCACACGCTAAGAACAATGTACAATCTCTGATCTTCAAATTTCATTATACTTATCTTGAATCTTGAACTGACTTGAACATTTGAGTGCTAATTATGCAGGTCAAACTCGCATCGTCGTAAAGGAGATCGAAGTCACCGTTCAAGATCACAAATTTTTCAACTGCATCCATTTCTAATTTTTGAATGGAACATGTAGTTTTTTTTTCCTTCGACCTTCGTTTTACATAAAAAAAAACTTTTGCATATAAATTAATTAATGATGAGATTTTCACATGATTTATAAAAACATGATAAAAAAAAATATTTTTTTGTGTTTTTATTCATGGCATATGAATTTTATAAATTTGTTTATTAATTTTTTAGTTTTTTTAATTTGTAATTCTATTTTTAATAATCTCTTAATTTTATTTTGGATTTAACTTTAATATTTCATATTTATTTAAATTCAATTCTATATATTTGATAAAAGAAATTAAGAGATATTTTAGGTTCAATTCCTTTTTTATTCTTTTTCATTTCTCCTTAGTCGTCTCATAAATTAAAAAGTCTGATTTTGAATAACAGAAGTGTATTAAAAGTTAAAGAATTAATTAATTAACTCAATTTCAAAACCGAAACTCTTCGTTAACAGAATAACTCAATTTCAAAAACAAAAGAATTATACTCAATGATTTTGAATATGTTTAACATTGATAGAAATTAAGCATGATTTGTTAGAGAAAATACATTATTAAGACTTGGTTTTTCTTAGTGGATTATGAAAACTTGATTGATGAATTTATTTTAAAAAGTGTTTGAAAGATAATTGTTTTTTATGTAGCTAAAATATTGATAATACTATTATTTTAAAGTTGTATTTTAATGTAATTAATTAAATATATATTTTTTATGTTATTTATAAGAAAATATTTTTTTATATTATTGATTTTATTTATAATTTAAATAAAAGATATTATTAAAAAATGCATTTTTAAATTGAAAATCTATTTTAAATATTATCGCATTACATAATCTCAAAATTATTCGAGACGTCCGATCTTAAATCTCAGTGTATTGATGCGTTTTGAAGTCATATTTCATCTAGAAATTTGTTGATATTACTTTAGCATATGTAGGGAGAAAAATTCTAATTTTACCATTCATCTATAACTATATATAAAGGGGATAGGTGATTTTGGTATGACCTTTTTTTTTCTTCCAATTTTATCCTTTAACAATTGTTACAATTACTATCAATTATTAAATTAAAAAAAATACAAAAAAAACTCATTTATTAAATATGTAACCTCCATGAACACATCAAATAATTTCCTCCAACACATCAACTATACTAAATAACTTCCTCCAACACCACTATATATGATAACTGCATATTTCAAAAATAAAAATATTTTTTTCTTTCTCTCTCCACGCCAAAGTTAGGAGAAAAATTCATAATCATACCAACCCCACATTTGCCTCCTTCCTCTTTTACTATATATCTCTCTTCCATAACCAAATCATTTTCTCAAATTCATTTTGAAATAAGAGGTACGAGTGTGTTTGAAATGAATACGAAAATTGTTCATTGATTTAACTTTTTGATATATGGAGGATTATGTGGTTTAGGTTTTGATTTCTATTACTCTTTTTCTGTGTTTTATCACTTACTTAATTTGGCCTAAAACGGATTGCAGTGTCTGTTTGAATGGATGGATTGAGTGATGGGTGTTATATTAAGATGTGTGAGGTTAGAGATAGTTGTTCTTATTGTCTAAGGTGAAACACGGTGATGTATTTCTAAATATGAAGGATATGTCATCAGATCAACTTCCATTGTTGAATTTTTGACTTAATTAATGGTAATTGTGAAAGACGCAGAAATCAATTGAATATTCATGTAGCTTTTTATAAGGACTGAAGTTATACTATGGATATTTTGTTGCAAAAAAATGTCATGGATTGTGTAAAATGTGATATCTTTTTGTCATAATCTTGATCTGATTATAATTATAAGGATTCATTGTAGGTCTATTTCTTATGCCCTTAACTGACTTGCTCAATATTTATCTGTTGCAGGGAGATGTTTTGAAAGTGAAAGTAAACAAATTAACATCAATAAAGACCCAGCTCCCATACTCATATTATTCACTTCCTTATCCTGCACCCAAAAAAATACAAGATAGTGCAGAAAATCTTGGGGAAGTGCTTCGCGTTGACCGCATTGAAAATTCACTCTATGTGGTTAGTTTCACATGTTAATTCTTGAATCTTTATCAATTTATAAGAAAGGAATTCTTAATGAAATATATAGCTTTGGAAACATTTAACCTCGAATTGGTTAGCCACCATGTTTGAAGGGTAGTTAGTTAATGGATAATCACTCTTTAATTAATTTAATTAATTATATTTAATTGATTTAGTGGATTGTCATGTCCACAGCTTCTAGAATCATATTGGTTGTTATATTTTATGAAAAATGTAAAGGAAAACAAGAGATCAAATGACTGCCACTACATATTTTCTTTTAAAAGAAAACATAATAATAATGCAAAAAATAGTCAAAACCTATAACAACATACAGAATCGCCTCTCTTAAATTTTGGAATATAAGCTTCCAAATTTATGGTATATATAATAGTCATAAGAGAGAAGCTTACCGATAAGAAGATTTCCTGCTGCATCTATTGTTGTTGTCATTGAAACTGATAAGTTATGTTCATTGTCGGATGATTCCAAACCAGAAATAGATGGATGGTCAACATAACCTGCCTCCATCAAGCCATGGTTCAATTGAAGAGAATTGAAGTTCTAAAGTGCGAGTAGGTGACCCTTCACGCCAAACAGAATAAATAAAATAATACAGAAAACAATCAGACGACAAAATAAATTGATCAGATCAAAACATTTTATTCATTTTAAAGGGTTTAGTTTTACTCATGATACGACAATATTATATTTGCATGACCATGAACTTAGGATCAACAATCCAAACATTTTTGTTTCGGCACCGACATGTTTTAGATGAGTAGCTAGAATGCCCTAGCAGGATTTCAGAATCCAAAAGTCAAAGCCAACTAATATCCTGAAAGTCCTATGACATAACAAAACTCAAAATACAAAATCAAGTAAGACTATGACTTGAAATTTAAAACCATCCCACCTTTAATTTTAATTTTGGAGAGAAGCATTATTGTAGAAAAATGAAAGTTTAGAGGGAAATTTGAGATTTGAATGTTGAGAATGATTTTTCAACAGAGTACAGATAAACAAATTCCACAAGTGCGCTTTTATGATCATCAGCGAATTGCAGATGTGTTAAATAATGAACGCAACTCGAAAACAATGCTCACACAATTCTTTGCATTGAATCTACGAGATCCACAAGCAAGAAAGTATCTGTATAGAGAGATTCCAGAGCATTATTGTTGGAACAAGCGGGATATGGAATGGCATCGTAGGCGATCAACAAGAAAAGTTATCAGGAGAATCTATACGGTATCACCTTCAGAGGGAGATAAGTTTTACTTGCGACTGTTGTTATCGCATGTCACAGGTCCAACCAGCTGGGAGTATCTTCTTACAAATAATGGCATGACTTTCAGTACATTCAAAAAATCAGCCGAGGATAGGGGATTTCTAGAGACTGTTCATAGTATTCGTGATTGTTTGGTTGAGGCTACGAGTCTCCGAATGCCATATGCTTTACGAAGGTTATTCGTGACAATTTTAATATTTTGTGAACCTACTGATGTTAGAGCCCTTTGGAATGAGTTTTTTACACATATGGTAGAGGATTATCAAACAACTAACAATGTTGTGGAATCAAACTTAACTAATATGTTGTTGAAGGACTTGAATGAACTCTTAAACCTGCACGGTAAAAAGATTGATGATTATGATCTCCCATCTTTACCCCCTAATACAATAGACAGGGGTGCAGTTCCAAGTATCATACAAGAGGAGTTAGCGATCGATATCCCCAATGAAGATATTGAATCTATTGCTATGTTAAATAATGATCAAATGATTGCATTCAACACCATTATGAATGTAATTGTTCAAAAACACAGTGGAGTATTTTTTGTTGATGGTCCAGGAGGAACAGGTAAAACATTCCTTTATAGAACATTAATGGCAAGTTTAAGAAGTAGAGGAGAAATTGTCTTAGCAACTGCATCATCTGGTATAGCTGCAACATTGTTACCCGATGGTAGGACTACACACTCTCGATTTAAGATACCTATTGATATTCAACCGAGTTCCATTTGTGGTATTGAAAAGCAAAAGGATCTTGCAAATCTCATTAGAGTTGCTGCCGCAATAATTTGGGATGAAGCACCAATGACAAACAAAAATTGTTTGGAAGCCTTAGATCGATCATTACAAGACATTTGTAGCAACAATGCTCCATTTGGTGGAAAAGTTCTGATCATGGGGGGGGATTTTCGTCAAGTCCTTCCTGTTGTAAGAAAAGGTACTAAGGCACAAATGATTTCAGCGTGTATTGTTCAGTCTCATTTATGGAATCATACCAAGATTTTGCATTTGCGTCAAAATATGCGATCATTGCATGATCAAGAGTTTGCAGAATTTCTTATTCGCATTGGTGATGGTGTCGAACCTACCAAACCAGATGACATGGTGAGGTTACCTTTACATATTGCAATCCCATGGGAAGGTGAACATTCCATACAAGTACTTATCCAACATATTTTTCCTGATCTAGAATTGCATGGTTGGGATGCCCCATATATGGTACAAAGAGCTATTTTGACACCAACAAATGATGATGTCCAGAAATTGAATGATATGATTATCGATCAGTTTCCAGGAGAAGAACATAATTTGTTATCGTTTGACGAGGTTGAAGGAGATAATCATAATTTATACCAGCAAGAATTCTTAAACTCAATTGCACAAGGTAGTTTGCCACCTCATATTCTAAAGATAAAAAAGGATGCACCATTGATGTTGTTACGAAATCTAGATCCTAGATATGGATTGTGTAATGGGACCCGGTTATTATGTCGTGGTTTATTTATGAATATGTTGGATGTGGAAATCATGACAGGAAGCAACGCAGGAAAACATGCTTTTTTGCCTAGAATTAAAATAAAAACATCTGCAAGTGATGGACTGCCTTTTGTCCTTAGTAGAAAGCAGTTTCCTGTGCGACTAAGTTTTGCAATTACAATAAATAAATCACAAGAACAAACCATTCCAAATGTTGGAATATATCTTCCACGACATGTTTTTAGTCATGGACAGTTATATGTGGCTTTATCCAGGGGTGTTTCACAGACTACAACAAGAGTTTTAACCAGGGAAGGAAAATTGAAAGGAGAAGATGGTGACTACACAAAAAATGTAGTCTACAAACAAATTCTTTTATCGCACCCGCAGGTATTTATTAAGTACATTGAAAAAATTGCTCACACGTTGATTGTAACACCCCGATAAAATAAGATAATTATTTAATTTAAGTTTAATAGTATATTATGATGATAATATGAATGAAAGGGTATTATTTAAAAGATAAACCATTCATATATATTATTATTAGTATATTTATTAATTTAATTAAATAATTGGAATATTATTGGATTATTATTATTGGAATAAAAGTTGGAATTAGAAAAGGTCCCATTTGGTAAAAGAGAGTTTTTCACGTGAATACAGAAAAACGACTCTAAAGTGGAGAAAGGGAAAAAGAGCCAGAGAACAAGGGTTGAAGAGAGGAAGAGCTTGAAGCTGAAGGATTGCCGGATTAACTCAGGTAAGGGGGGTTTATCATCGTTTAATGGGTATTATGGGATAACATGTAATGGGTAGTGATAAACCATTGATTTGACTCTGATTAGAATGATGTATGCTGAAATTTGTGAAATATTGGATGAACGAAAATTGGATTATAATTGAAGAAATTCGTAAGGGTTAGATGGAATAATGTTAGAATTTGTGAAATTGAATAGGGTATGATTCGTGTTAAATGGTATGAGCGAATACTGTGTAAAATTGGACTGTGGGAGGTTGAATTGGAGAGATCTCGTAGCAGAGAAAACCATAGCAGATCTGGAAATCTGGTTTCTGGTCATACGCGTATGGCACTAGGCAATACGCGTATGGGATGGTCTGGTACGCGTATGGCACTAGGCAATACGCGTATGGATGAGGAAGATGATGTTTTGAACGTGGTTTGGTCTCTGTTGGTACGCGTATGGGGAAGTGATACGCGTAGCATACGCGTATGAGATGGTGTTACGCGTATGGGATTTGGTCAGGAGATGGGCCATACGCGTATGGGACTAGGCAATACGCGTATGGGCAGAATTGTGATTTTTCTGTGCTGTTGTTGTGCAGTTTTTGGTTGTTCAGCTGAGTAATGTAATTTAGCTGATGTATGATATAATAGGGATCGTTTCCCGTTGTGTTGAGCAGTGTAGGTATTAGTAGAGTGTGCTAATACTATGATTGATTATGTGGCATGACATGATATGATTATGTGATAAATATGTTGATGATGTATGATGGTATGCATAATGCTGTGAATGTATATGTTATGTATGCAATTGTGAATGGACTGTTTATGGCTTAGAGTGTGAGCATATGTCCATTGTGGATTATTGTTGATGATTTTGCATTGCTAGGTGATTTAGCATGCATATTGTGGCCTTTATGGTGGTAGCTAATTTCCATGGTGAGGAATTAGTGAGTTAGTCATTATGGACTGTTGTTGATGTTTGCATGCTAGGTGAATTAGCGTGCATATCATGGCCCTTGGGGTGGTAGCTAATTCCCATGGTGAGGAATTAGTGAGTGAGTCACTAGGTCTCAAATGAGTGGGACTAGTGGGCTTGGTAGCCGTATCTGGATTTGATCGGTGAGGTTGAACTATATGTTCACGAATAGTCGGTACCGCATGCATGGAGTCTCATTGCATAATGTATGTATGGCGTATGATATGAATGGATGTATTCCAGTATTATACGTGTGATGTGTGTTGTGTGTTGTGTTGATGTTGAGTATGATTGAGTTGATATTGCCGTTGCTGAATGTGTAATCTGATTTGGGTGATGAAATGTGTTAAATCACTTAACATTGCATGATATTTTATAATGCTTATTATATCGATTGAGGAACTCACCCTTACAACTATTTTTCAGGTAACGAGCAGTGATTGAGTAGGAGCTAGTACTTGGAGTCTAGTGTAGTTCCTTAGTGGGTCATGCTCTGGTAGATGTAACATCGGGAAGGGATGTTTTAATTGTTTTGTTGTTGGTTGTTGAACCAGTTTACATGTAATGTGTTACATGTTTTGCATGATTGATTTGATTTCTATCCGCTGCGAATTATGCAATGTTTATTTTGATTAAATAAAGAGCATGACAGTTATTTTGGTGAATGGTGTGAAGTGATTGTGTGACACCCTTAATTGCATATCTACTCTGATATATATATTTGTTGTTTTAATTAAATATTTGGGGTATTTTAGAAGGGTGTTACATTAGTGGTATCAGAGCATAGTCGGTCGAGTCGAGTCGTAATTATTCTGTTTTCCCTGTACGGGATAGGTGTTGTGTAACCCTATCAGTACTTATTGTTTTATCTTGTTGGGTTCTCAGAATAGAGATGGCTGGAAGAGGTAGAGACGATGCTGCGATTGCTGAGGCTCTGGGTATGCTAGCTGGAGTACTTGGGGGAAATCCGAATGTTGTGGGAATGGGAGCTGCTCGTCAACTGAGTGAGTTCCAGAAGAACAATCCTCCAATGTTCAAGGGAGCATACGATCCAGATGGTGCTCAGAAGTGGTTGAAGGAGATCGAGAGAATCTTCCGAGTGACTGAGTGTGCCAATAACCAGAAGGTCAGGTTCGGTACGCATATGCTGTCAGAGGAAGCAGATGATTGGTGGGTTGCTACCCGCACTGAGTTGGAATCTGCTGGGAATGCTGAGATCACTTGGGCTGTGTTCAGAGAGAGATTCCTGAGGAAGTACTTTCCAGAGGATGTCAGAGGAAAGAAAGAGATAGAGTTCTTGGAATTGAAGCAGGGCAATCGGTCTGTTACTGAGTATGCTGCTAAGTTCATAGAGCTGTCGAAGTATTACACTCCCTATGATGAGGCTACTGGGGAATTTTCAAAATGTGTGAAGTTTGAGAACGGGTTACGTCCCGAGATCAAGTAGGCTATTGGGTATCAGCGGATTAGAGTGTTTTCTGACTTGGTTGATTGCTGCAGAATTTTTGAACAGGATACCAAGGCCAGAGCGGAGAGCTATCAACAAAGGGTTGATAGAAAAGGCAAGAATCAGAATGATCGTGGGAAACCGTATGCAGCTGGCAAAGGTTTCCAGAGACAGAGTGGGATGAAGAGGCCTAGTGGGGGAGACTCCAGTGCCCCTGCTAAGTGTTTCAGATGTGGTCAGGCTGGACATCGTATCCATGAGTGTACCAGTAATGAGAAGAAGTGTTTCAAGTGTGGAAAAGGTGGTCACTTGGCTGCAGAGTGCCGGTTGAAGACTGTGACTTGTTTCAACTGTGGAGAAGTGGGTCATATTAGTCCACAGTGTCCTAAGCCGAAGAAGGAGAACCAGTCGGGAGGCAAGGTCTTTGCTTTATCGGGTTCTGAGACTTCTGCAGATGATCGTTTGATCCGAGGTACGTGTTACATTAATGGCTTTCCTCTTGTAGCTATTATTGACACAGGTGCGACTCATTCCTTTATATCTTTGGATTGTGCTGTGAAACTTAAATTAGAGATATCTGAGATGCATGGAAGTATGGTGATTGATACTCCTGCGAAGGGTTCAGTGACTACTACTTCAGTTTGTTTAAATTGTCCTTTGAGTATTTTTGGTAGAGACTTTGGGATGGACCTAGTGTGTCTTCCACTAGTGCAGATTGATGTTATTCTGGGTATGAACTGGTTGGTGGTTAACCGAGTTTATATCAACTGTTTTGATAAGACTGTGATCTTTCCTGAGATTGAGGAAGGAAAGGATTTGTTTCTATCAGCGAGGCAGGTGAATGAGGCAGTAGCAGATGGGGCAGAGTTGTTTATGCTGTTAGCGACTTTGGAGGCTAAAGATAAACTGGTGATTTGCGATCTAGCCGTGGTGTGTGATTTTCCTGATGTATTTCCGGAAGAAGTGAATGAATTACCACCAGAGCGTGAAGTTGAGTTCTCGATTGATTTGGTACCTGGTACTAGGCCGATATCGATGGCTCCGTATCGTATGTCTGCTGTTGAGTTAACTGAATTGAAGAGTCAGTTGGAAGATCTGTTGGATAAGAAATTTATTCGTCCGAGTGTGTCACCGTGGGGTGCACCAGTGTTATTGGTTAAGAAGAAAGAAGGTACTATGAGGTTGTGTGTGGACTACAAGCAACTGAATAAAGTGACGATCAAGAATCGGTATCCTTTGCCGAGGATTGATGATTTGATGGATCAGTTGTTTGGTGCGAGTGTGTTCAGCAAAATAGATTTGAGATCTGGGTATCATCAGATACGTGTGAAAACTGAGGATATTCAGAAGACTGCTTTCAGAACAAGGTATGGACATTATGAGTATTATGTAATGCCTTTTGGTGTGACTAATGCACCGGGAGTATTTATGGAGTATATGAATAGGATTTTTCATCCGTACCTAGATAAGTTTGTTGTGGTGTTTATTGATGACATTTTGGTGTATTCGAAATCTAAAAAAGAGCATGCTGAGCATTTGAGAGTGGTTTTAGGAGTTCTACGAGAAAAGAAATTATTTGCTAAACTATCCAAGTGTGAATTTTGGTTAGAAGAGGTTAGTTTTCTTGGTCATGTGATTTCAAGAGGTGGTGTTGCTGTTGATCCTTCTAAGATAGAAGCGGTATCTAAGTGGGAAGCTCCGAAGTCTGTTGCTGAGATTCGAAGTTTCCTTGGTTTGGCTGGTTATTATAGGAAGTTCATTGAGGGATTTTCTAAGCTGGCGTTACCATTGACGATGTTGACTAGAAAGGGGCAAGCGTTTGTTTGGGACTCAAAATGTGAAGAAGGTTTCCAAGAGTTAAAGAGAAGGTTAACTACTGCTCCTATTCTGATATTACCGAGTCCGTCAGAACCATTTGAGGCTTACTGTGATGCTTCATTGTTGGGTTTGGGTGGTGTTTTGATGCAGAATAAGCAGGTTGTAGCTTATGCTTCGAGACAACTGAAGGTTCATGAGAGGAACTATCCGACACACGATTTAGAGTTGGCAGCTGTGGTATTTGTTCTGAAGTTATGGAGGCATTATTTGTACGGGTCAAGATTCGAGGTTTTCAGTGACCATAAAAGCTTAAAGTATTTGTTTGATCAGAAAGAGCTGAATATGAGACAGAGGAGATGGTTAGAGTTTCTGAAGGATTATGACTTTGGTTTGAATTACCATCCGGGTAAAGCAAACGTAGTGGCCGATGCATTGAGTCGGAAATCATTGCATATGTCTATGTTAATGGTTAAGGAATTGGATTTAATTGAGCAGTTTAGAGACTTGAGTTTGGTATGTGAGAGTACTCACAATAGTGTTAAATTGGGAATGTTGAAGTTAACGAGTGGTATTCTGGATGAGATTAGAGAGGGTCAGAAATCCGATGTGCTTTTGGTTGATAAGTTGACTCTAGTGAATCAAGGTCAAGGTGGTGAATTCAGAGTTGATGAGAATGGTGTTTTGAAATTTGGCAATCGGGTGTGTATTCCGGATGTTACCGAACTTAAGAAGAGTATTCTTGAGGAAGGACATCGTAGTGGCTTGAGTATTCATCCTGGAGCTACGAAGATGTATCATGATTTGAAAAAGTTATTTTGGTGGCCGGGAATGAAAAGAGAAATTGCGAGTTTTGTTTATTCCTGTTTGACTTGTCAGAAGTCAAAGATTGAGCATCAGAAGCCGTCTGGGCTAATGCAACCGTTGGCTATTCCAGAGTGGAAGTGGGATAGTATCAGTATGGATTTTGTTTCTGGGTTACCGAGGACAATTAAGAATTTTGAAGCTATTTGGGTGATTGTTGATAGATTGACGAACTCGGCTTATTTCATTCCGATCAGAATGGATTATCCGTTAGAGAGATTAGCTGAGTTGTATATTGAGAGAATTGTAAGTTTGCATGGTATTCCGTCGAGTATTGTTTCGGACAGAGATCCTAGATTTACATCGAAGTTTTGGGAAGGTTTGCAGAGGGCTTTGGAAACTAAGCTGAGATTGAGTTCTGCATATCATCCGCAGACTGATGGTCAGACTGAGAGGACGATTCAGTCACTGGAGGATCTTTTGAGGGCTTGTGTTTTGGAAAAGGGAGGTGCTTGGGATTGTTATTTGCCTTTGATTGAGTTTACCTACAACAATAGTTTTCATTCGAGCATTGGTATGGCACCGTTTGAAGCTTTGTATGGTAGGAGATGTCGGACACCTTTATGTTGGTATGAGTCCGGTGAGAGTGTTGTGGTTGGACTAGAGATTGTTCAACAAACTACGGAAAAGATTAAGATGATTCAGGAGAAGATGAGGATTGCTCAGAGTCGTCAGAAGAGTTATCACGACAAGAGGAGGAAGTCACTTGAGTTTCAAGAGGGAGATCATGTGTTTCTTCGTGTTACTCCGATAACTGGGGTTGGTCGAGCTTTGAAGTCGAAGAAGTTGACACCTCGATTTATTGGTCCTTATCAGATTTTGGAGAGGATAGGGGAGGTAGCCTATCGTATCGCTTTACCGCCGCCACTTGCGAATTTGCATGAGGTTTTTCATGTGTCTCAGTTGAGGAGGTACATTCCTGATCCGTCGCATGTGGTCCAAGTAGATGATGTACAGGTGAGAGATAACCTGACTGTTGAAACATCACCTATGAGGATCGAGGATCGAGAGTTGAAGCGGTTGCGGGGTAAAGAGATTGTTTTGGTAAAGGTAGCTTGGGGAGGACCAGCAGGTGGCAATGTGACTTGGGAACTTGAGAGTCAGATGAAGGAGTCTTATCCGGAGTTATTCGTTTGAGGTATGTTTTCGAGGACGAAAACTCTTTTAGTGGGGGAGAGTTGTAACACCCCGATAAAATAAGATAATTATTTAATTTAAGTTTAATAGTATATTATGATGATAATATGAATGAGAGGGTATTATTTAAAAGATAAACCATTCATATATATTATTATTAGTATATTTATTATTTTAATTAAATAATTGGAATATTATTGGATTATTATTATTGGAATAAAAGTTGGAATTAGAAAAGGTCCCATTTGGTAAAAGAGAGTTTTTCACGTGAATACAGAAAAACGACTCTAAAGTGGAGAAAGGGAAAAAGAGCCAGAGAACAAGGGTTGAAGAGAGGAAGAGCTTGAAGCTGAAGGATTGCCGGATTAACTCAGGTAAGGGGGGTTTATCATCGTTTAATGGGTATTATGGGATAACATGTAATGGGTAGTGATAAACCATTGATTTGACTCTGATTAGAATGATGTATGCTGAAATTTGTGAAATATTGGATGAACGAAAATTGGATTATAATTGAAGAAATTCGTAAGGGTTAGATGGAATAATGTTAGAATTTGTGAAATTGAATAGGGTATGATTCGTGTTAAATGGTATGAGCGAATACTGTGTAAAATTGGACTGTGGGAGGTTGAATTGGAGAGATCTCGTAGCAGAGAAAACCATAGCAGATCTGGAAATCTGGTTTCTGGTCATACGCGTATGGCACTAGGCAATACGCGTATGGGATGGTCTGGTACGCGTATGGCACTAGGCAATACGCGTATGGATGAGGAAGATGATGTTTTGAACGTGGTTTGGTCTCTGTTGGTACGCGTATGGGGAAGTGATACGCGTAGCATACGCGTATGAGATGGTGTTACGCGTATGGGATTTGGTCAGGAGATGGGCCATACGCGTATGGGACTAGGCAATACGCGTATGGGCAGAATTGTGATTTTTCTGTGCTGTTGTTGTGCAGTTTTTGGTTGTTCAGCTGAGTAATGTAATTTAGCTGATGTATGATATAATAGGGATCGTTTCCCGTTGTGTTGAGCAGTGTAGGTATTAGTAGAGTGTGCTAATACTATGATTGATTATGTGGCATGACATGATATGATTATGTGATAAATATGTTGATGATGTATGATGGTATGCATAATGCTGTGAATGTATATGTTATGTATGCAATTGTGAATGGACTGTTTATGGCTTAGAGTGTGAGCATATGTCCATTGTGGATTATTGTTGATGATTTTGCATTGCTAGGTGATTTAGCATGCATATTGTGGCCTTTATGGTGGTAGCTAATTCCCATGGTGAGGAATTAGTGAGTTAGTCATTATGGACTGTTGTTGATGTTTGCATGCTAGGTGAATTAGCGTGCATAGCATGGCCCTTGGGGTGGTAGCTAATTCCCATGGTGAGGAATTAGTGAGTGAGTCACTAGGTCTCAAATGAGTGGGACTAGTGGGCTTGGTAGCCGTATCTGGATTTGATCGGTGAGGTTGAACTATATGTTCACGAATAGTCGGTACCGCATGCATGGAGTCTCATTGCATAATGTATGTATGGCGTATGATATGAATGGATGTATTCCAGTATTATACGTGTGATGTATGTTGTGTGTTGTGTTGATGTTGAGTATGATTGAGTTGATATTGCCGTTGCTGAATGTGTAATCTGATTTGGGTGATGAAATGTGTTAAATCACTTAACATTGCATGATATTTTATAATGCTTATTATATCGATTGAGGAACTCACCCTTACAACTATTTTTCAGGTAACGAGCAGTGATTGAGTAGGAGCTAGTACTTGGAGTCTAGTGTAGTTCCTTAGTGGGTCATGCTCTGGTAGATGTAACATCGGGAAGGGATGTTTTAATTGTTTTGTTGTTGGTTGTTGAACCAGTTTACATGTAATGTGTTACATGTTTTGCATGATTGATTTGATTTCTATCCGCTGCGAATTATGCAATGTTTATTTTGATTAAATAAAGAGCATGACAGTTATTTTGGTGAATGGTGTGAAGTGATTGTGTGACACCCTTAATTGCATATCTACTCTGATATATATATTTGTTGTTTTAATTAAATATTTGGGGTATTTTAGAAGGGTGTTACATTGATTCCCATTTTGGTTTCACGACATACCAAGCTTATATTGTATTATTTATATCATAGATAGATAATAACTAAATATAATTTTCTTTTGCTTTAATATACATCCAAACTAGAACACGATGAAATCTTCCAATTATGTAGGGAGTTGAGACGAAAGAATGTTGAAACTTGCTTCGACATGAAAGTAAGTTATACTTAATCATTTATTTTATGCTTTTATGTTAGATATAAATGGGGTGATAGTTATTCTCACTATTCTTATACAATAAATTTTAGATAACAGACTTTGAAGATAAATGGAACACGTGGAAGGATGAACAAAGTATTTCATCCATCGGCAAACTCGACAATAAGGTGTATTTATCTTTTCCGTAATACGTATAAAAAAAATTCTTGCACTTTCATCACTCTTTCACTAACATTTTTATCATCCTCATTGAAACAGGTCAAACGTTTGAAAATTTACTCCATCGGTTGGAGCTCCACGGTGATAACAGATAAAACACAACTTTGGAAAATGGTGAAAAGAGAAATAATATCTCAAAGGATGGAGAGGTTTTTATTTAATTCATTTAAGAATATATTTACTCTAGATTATTTTTGAATGCATGAATTTAACTGCTATTTGTGGTTTATATAAATAAAACCATGTATATTTACTAAGTCCATTTTTTTCCTTATTTACCAGAAATTCAGGTAATTCAGAAACAAGTCATAATTGTTGTTCTACGAAATCTAGACTAAAACAAAGTATCTCCATTCTCCAGGTATTATTTGAGTCGCAATAAACCATATTATATTCAAACGAGTCAAGTGTTTTGAATGTATTTCTTTTATAATATGACATTTCATCATGTATTTGTAGTTTTTTAAATCTCAAGAGCGCATTGATAAAGGGATGTACGAAGAATTGATTCGAATCTTTATAAGGTAAGCAAAAGCTATATTACACTACTTACTATTATTTTTACTATCTTTTTCTTTAAAAAAAATCTAATTTAAGAGTCTTACATTTTTTCTTTACTACGGAAAAAAATTGCAGGGAAAAATAAAATACTGCGAATAGAGATTTCATGTTCGGCATTCCTCTTAAAGAACGTCATTGATTACACAGTATCAATATTACTTTGCATGTTTCGATATAATTTTGAATATCTTTATTTACCGTTTTCAAAATATATTAATATTATTTTTAATGCGACCTACAGTAAAAACCTCATAAAAAGAAAACAAATATTTATTTTCCTCTACGCTGTGCGCATTAAAAAAAGCGGGCAGACGGGCACGGGAGTGCCCGTCTGAACGCTAATTAATGATAATATCCTTAAATATCTTATTTGCTTCATTAATGATAATATCCTTAAATATCTTATTTGCTTCATTAATGATAATATCCTTAAATATCTTTTTCATTAATGAAAAATCCTTTAAAAAATTGTTTTTCCTTGAGGATTTGTTTCTTCTAATAACCAAACGGTCACAAAAAAGTGACAATAGCTTCTATATAAATTAGCATTCCCGCTATCTCTAACATTCATTCACTCTCTCTCCACTGTCTCTCTCTAATTCAACACACTCTCTCTGCGATCAATTCTGTGAATTTGTGTTGTTTGCGGTTACAAGAATGTTGATACCACTTTCAATTGTAGATGATGTTGCTATCGTTGATTTAGGTCAACAACATCACCGCCACAACATGTTACCTGTGTATGTTCTCTTTGATTCTCGTACCATGTCTCACAACCACCACCCAACAAGAACACCACCTGGGTCTGTGATCGATCAACCTCTTCTCTTTGATTCTCGTATCACCAACAATGTTCCAACAAGATTAATGTCTCACAACCACAACAGTGTTTCATCAAGATTAACTTCACCAACAGTGTCTGTGGTAGATGAAACTGTTCTCTATGACTTTCCTATCGGCAATGTTCCAAGAAGATCAAGGATTCATCATCAAACGGGTCATCCCCACCACAACCACCACCACCACCACAATGGTACTCGAGCTTCTCCGGCGGTGATGGGTGTTCAAAATACTAGAGCTTCTGGTGCTCAAGATACTTGTCAACATGTCACAACATCAACAACAGATGCTCAATCCATTTGTTGCATTTGTCTTGTTAACTTGTCTAATGGTTCTTCCATGCCAATTCGGCTGCGCTGCTCTCATGATTTTCATACCGACTGCATTCAAAAATGGATCAACATTAAGAAAACTTGTCCACTTTGTCGCGCCAATGTTTAATTTTCATATATAGAGTGTTGTTGATTTATAAAAATGTTTCCTTTCTTTTGTTATTTTCCATGTTTTGGTTTGATGATTTTCCATGTTTAGGTTTGATTCCCTTGGATTACCGGACATTCCTTCAAGCCCTCTGAGGTAAGTTTTTGTTGGGTTGCTGTTACCTATGATACATCATGTGTGTTGGAGTTTTGTTTGTTAGTATAGGTTCTACATAAAACATATATGTGCTCTGTCTTTGTGTGCAAACCTGTTTTTTTGTCTATCTTTTCTTTTATTCTTTGTGTCAATATGTGTTACACCGTATATGTATGTGTTGTTTGTGAATATTTAGAACTATGCTTTTGTCCTTGCAAATGTCCAGTTTTATAGTTGTGAACAGATGCTGAATAACGGTAGATATTCATGTTAAAATATTAGTCTATTAGGCTTTGTTTCGTTTTGTCTCTATCAATTGTTATATGCTTGTTTGGTTGGATGGATTATGGAATTAACAACTATTTTGTGACAATGGAGAAGGTGTGGGATCTTAATATGGATTATAGCTTATGGGTCACGTAAGCATGCTTTTATGATTCTTACTAGTTATGATTCTGTGGTAAATATGAGAAGCAATGAAGATAAGAAAAGGTTGAAGATTACATTGTCTGGATTTGTACTCAAGGTGACGAGTATGTTAGGTTGTATGGCATTCAGATGGAACTCAAAGGTAAAATATATATTTCATTCATTTTGATGGATTCACCTTTTTCCCTTGGTTGAATGAATGTTGGTTACTCTCTCTATGCAGATATTCAGAGATGCAACTTGTTTGAAATAAAAAGTTAAAAGTTTGTCATTTCCCAACTAATGGTTTTTTGTTTTCTGGTAATGTTGCAATGTTCAAGATTATTTAGGTAACTACTCAAGAACTTACAATATTGTTTGTTGCTTTCACTTCCTTTTTCTTTGTCAATATGTGTTACACCAAGAATTGGATTGAAGTGATTTTGTCTGATTCCCGGTGTTTGTATATTGTGGTTGTTTAGTCCTATGAAGTTTAGGTGCATGTTGTTTAGCTTGTTATCTATCATTTATTAGAAATATACCTGGACTTATAGAGTACTTTCTGTAGCTGCAACTTGTGGTAGAGTTGCGGCAGTTTTGAAGCATCCTCCGCCACTTAATTTTACCACAGTAGCTGCGAGCTTAATATATAATCTGGAAACCTCCGCCACTAAGTTTTACCACAGTAACTCAATTATTTATTCGGTTAGGCTAATCATAGTGAATTTGAGAAAACAAAATCAAATTCAATTGGAGAAAAAAGACTATGCCCTGACAGTGTAAAATATTTTTACGCTGTCAACCAATGAGAGACGTGCATCCTGCCAAATCACACATTTAGTTTTAAATACTGGTATGACATGGCAGAATGTTATAATTCTATTGGACGATGGTGTAAAACAAGTTTTCATTGAAAGTGCACTGCCTTTAATCTCATTAAATTATGGTATATTTATTAGAATCTCCGACATATTTAATTAAAAAAATACTTTTTTTTTAAAGAAAAGCTTGGACAAAAACAAGCTTATTGTAATGGACTAAACAATTCAAGCCCAATAACCGACATAATTTCAGAAAAACAAAACGATTGTCGTTTTTGATTTGCTCGAATATAGGAGGAGCCATCAACATCGTCTTCTTCAACCACATGGCGATAATTGAACTATATCCCAAATTCTTCTTCTCCCAAAACCCAATTCCCAAACCCTTCATAAGCCCTAATTTCAATCCCAAAAACACCTTATCCCATCAAATCCTCAAACCAATTGCTCAATTTTCTCACCAACCAATAACCACCACTCCAAACCGTGGCATAATCTTCCGGGAAAAAGTTCTATACCTCCTGAAACTCAAAGTAAACCCAGAAAAAGCCTTCAAACTAAACCCTACACTCCGAACTTGTCCTCTACGAACCCTAAAATCGGTTGAACAATGTCTTTCATCAATTGGCATACACAGAAGCGAAATGGGTCGAATCCTCGACATGCTTCCTTCACTTCTCACGTGCGAACCACACAACGACATTTACCCCCTTCTCGATTTTCTTCTCAACGAGGTTAACATTCCTTACCATGATGTTCAAAAATCAATCTTGCGGTGTCCTAGGTTGTTGGTGAGTTGCATAGAGACTCGATTAAGACCTGCACTTTATTTTTTGAGGGAATTAGGGTTTGTTGGGCCTCACTCTCTCACGTGCCAAACCACATTGCTTTTGGTTTCGAGTGTTGAGGATACCCTTTTGCCTAAAGTTGAGTTTTTGATGGGTTTGGGGTTCACACGTGTGGAGGTTTCGAATATGATTGTTAGGTCTCCTGGGTTGTTGACTCTTAGTGTAAATAACAATTTGATTCCTAAAGTTGATTTTTTCTTGAATGAGATGAATGGTGATGTTGCTGAGTTGAAGAGGTTTCCTCAGTATTTCAGTTTTAGCTTGGAAAAGAGGATTAAGCCGCGGCACGCAGAGCTAGTTCGGCTTGGATTGTCGCTTCCTCTGCAAGAGATGTTGCGGGTTAGTGATGGCGCGTTTGATTCTATGTTGTTTGAATTGCGGTTAAGGGAACCTGAGGGAATATAAGGGTAATTGTAGTTGTTTTTTTGTAGGATGAGTGAAATGTAATAGTCACTGTTTTGTTAGATTATAACAAATGGTATGTGCAAGCTAGTAAGTTGTGTTAGAGAAAGAACTGAATAACCATGAATATGTGATGTTTACTGAATCATGTATAATGGATTCCCTTATGTGATAATGCTTGCTTGACTACGCTGCAAGTTAATTCAGTAAATGTATTGCCTTGCAGTCATATTGAAAATTAAATTAAATGATGTTCAAGTTGGCTTTATGTTCATTTTTCCATGACTGTAACTCAGTACCAGACAACTATGCATACATTAATATTGATTTACAACTTAAAATGGTTTATATTATAACAAACACATTTGGTTGGTTGAATATCATCTTACAGCTTTTTTTGGCAAGATTTTAGAGTGAGAACAATGTATAAAAATAATAATTTACAATTTAAAAAAAACAGTTAATAAGAAAAGGTTAAAGATTAATTTGTCTGGATTGACACTCAAGCAGATGAGGTCTGTTAGGATGCAACTTTACCTGCTGTCAGCACACCTGTTCCTAACAGTAGTTCTTGTAGAACAAACCTAATAAGTTTATTTTATTCTCTTAATCTTGCAATTAATGTTTCTATTTTTAATTTGGTTTTGGTTGGATGCAGTCATACAATTTGGAGACCAGCATCCTGATGGTACATATGATTCATTCCCTTTGATGGTTTCACCTTTTTCCCCTGCTTGAATGAATGTTGGTTACTCTTTCTATGCAGATATTCAAAGATGAATTTTGTATATATAGGATACAACTTGTTTATTTTTTGTTCTCTAGTAATGTTGCACTGTTCAAGATTATTTAGGTAACTACTTAACAACTTACGATATTGTTCACTGCTATCTCGCTAACACTGATTTGTTGCTATCTTGTTTCTCTCCTAATAGTACTTGTTTGCTGCTATCACATTAGTAAGGTGTTGGTGCAAATATTTTATATCCACAAAATTACACTTCTTGGCATCTGTGTAGTATTGTGATCATAGTCACTGCTCTAATATTCATTTCTTATATATCTCAGTCCATGAAACGCATCACAGTCCATGAACAAAATGAAGGGTTTCAATTTCAACTATAATCAGAGCTCGCAATTCTCTTCGGTATGTTGTTCGAGTTAGGGTATGCGGTATGAAACTACAAAGAATTAGGTACATTGCTTAAGTCATTATCCCTTAATGTACTACTAACAATATTTACTTGCACTAAAATGCAGGTTTTGAAAAAATTGCAAAGGTTTACCACTCGCCATTAAAGTGCCTGCAACATCAGTCAGAAATAGGCCTTATGGATTGTGTGGCGAAAGATAGGACTCATGTCTTAATAGCAAGGTACATTGACTATTGTCTATTCATCCAGGCCACTTGAATCCTTGAATATCTTCAAACTGTTAACCTCTGCTTATTTACTAGGAAAAATGCAACTGATGCAGACAATTACAACCATAATATTGTCCTTCATGATCCTGTTAATAAATTGGAATTTACCAAAGAACCAATTGAGCAGAGAAGAAGAATGATCATTGACATGAATCAAGATTTCCCAATATGAAGGAAGATAGAGGTATCCCATGTTGATGTTAACTTAAATTGGCTTCAATAAGTTATCTCCTACAACATATTCATTGAATGTATTTTGTATCACTGGCTGTGTTTAAAATTTTTAGTAAAACTCATTGTGTTGTTTCCAAAGCATGCTCTATATGTCTAATACATGTTTCTTAAAATAGGTAGGAGAAGAAATGATGCCTCTCCAAAGAGAAATGCACATCAACAAGGATATATATCCACATGATTTGACGAAGCAGAGACCATTGTAGATATCTGCATTGCATCCGGAAGACAAAGGTAGAGAAATCTAAAGTGAGTAGCATTGTTCTATGGACGGCAACGACAGGGGAACGACTTTTCAATAACTATAGTGAAGGAGGCAATTTTCGCTAAGAAAACTACAATTAAATGTATTGAGCTAGTCAAGATAGAGGGATTTTAGTTGTGTTAGTAGCTTTTGACTATTTGTGTACAGAAAAATGTGTCTTTTCTCAGTTTTTGTTTTTATTCAAGTTAACATAACATGTTTGTGCAATTGTTCAATCAAAGTTTCTAATGCAGTTGGAAAATGAAAGGTCATTCTAATTCTGATTCATTAATGTAATAAAGTGAATAAGGCACATAAAGATACAACATTTATCATTAATTAATGTAATTGTTAATATCAGTTCTTTGTGAATTTCCTCTGGAACTTGTTAAGTGATCAAACCTTTAACGATGAATTTCCTCTAGAACTTGTTAAGTGATCAAACCTTTAACGGTAGAACTCTTATTCAAATTAAAGTAGATATAAATGTCACAAGAAACTAAAGATTTGAATTGTGATATCTTAAAATTTGTTCCTGTGGTTCTAAAACTATTTTACTATACATAAACTTGGTAATAAAATTTAGTTTATTTTATTACTGCTAGCAACATCTATTCAATATATGAATAAACACGTGTATGTATATCCGTAAGTGTTAAGAAATAAGAGATACATGATTACATACCAAAAGCATCTGTTGCATTTGTCTTGTTCACTTGTCTAATGATTTTCATACCGACTGCATTCAAAATGGATCAATATTAAGAAAACTTGTACACTTTGTGACGCCAATGTTTAATTTTCATATATTCATGTGTTGTTGATTTATAAAAATGTTTCCTTTTCTTTTGTTATTTTCCATGTTTTGGTTTGATGATTTTCCATGTTTAGGTTTAATTTGTTTGGATTACCAGACATTCCTTCAAGCCCTCAGAGGTAAGTTTTTGTTGGGTTGCTGTTACCTATGATACATCACGTGTGTTGGAGTTTTGTTTGTTAGTATAGGTTCTACATAAAACATATATGTGCTCTATCTTTGTGTGCAAACCTGCTTTTTTGTCTATCTTTTCTTTATTCTTTGTGTCAATATGTGTTACACCGTATATGTTGTTTGTGAATATTTAGAACTATGCTTCTGTCCTTGCAATCATCCAATTTTATAATTGTGAACAGATGCTGAATAACTGTAGATGTTTATACATTAACCTCTCTAGACGTGTAAGGTTGCGTCATGTTCATACATCAACTTTAACGCTCCAAAATGTTGTTAATTTAAACTGGGTTTGGTGCAAAAACTCAAGAGTCTTATAAGTAATTCCTCTTTAAACTCTGCAAATTCTCAAGCTCTATGGCTGCTCAAGTCTCAAGGAATTTTTTGTGATATCTACAAAAATGACATAGTTGGATTTAAGATGATGTATTGCTATCAATGAATTGCAGCAGCCATAAGTTAAGTACCTTGGAAGTCTTATGAACTTGGAGCTGAGTAGCTCTAATGGGCACCTTAGATATCTTCCAAATGATTTCTCATGCTTGAAATTGTGATTGCATACTATTTGACATATCGAATGGCCAACGATACTTTTGTCTGACAACAATTGTAATCTGACTGAACTACCTCACAACAACAACAACAGTCTGTTAACATCATTATATTATTTATCACTAAGTGGAATCAATGTGAAGAACATTCATATAAGCATTTAGTCTCTACCAGAATTCCCATCATCTATCTATTCAAGTGTTGGATGTCACCAACTGTCAGGCAAATTCTTCAGTAAGGATGCAGGAAGTAGGTCGAAGGCAATTCTTGAAGTCATATACTCTGATGTATGTGGTATCCAGGTGGATTCGATTGGAGGTAATGAATACTCTGTTACATTCATAGATGATTTCAGTCGAAAATTATGGACTTACCTTATCAAGAAAAAAAGTGAAATGATCGAGGTATTTACCAAGTTTAAATCTATGGTCGAAAGATCAAGATTCTGAGGACTGATGGTGGTGGAGAATATTTGTCGAAAGACTTCGACGCATTATGTTTAAAAGAAGGGATTGTGCATGAGGTGGTGCCACCCTACACTTCACAGTAGAATAGAGTCACAGAAAGGAAGAATATAATCACCATGAATATGGTTAGAAGTATGTTGAAAGGCAAGCATCTACCCAAAGAATTATGGGGAGAAGTTGTGTCAACTGCAACATATATCCTGAACAGATGTCCGGCGAAGAAGTTAGAAGGAATCATGCCAGAAGAATGTTGACTTGGTGGCAAGCCTAGCTTGAGTCATCTGAAGGTGTTTGGATCTATAAGACATAGACATGTATCATATCAGTTGAGAAGAAAACTTGATGACAAATCGAGTCAGATGATCCTGATAGGATATCATTCTGTTGAATTGTAATTCCTTGTGTCGAAGCAGGTTGCTCGACAGAGCAAAGAAGTGTCCAACCATCTAGTGTGTTAAGTAGTGTTAGCTATTTTGGACTTTTATAATTTTGGGTTTTTATAGTTTTGGGCTTTGGCTTGAGGTCAAAGTTAACCTAAATCTATAAATAGAGGGAGTAACCCTTATTTTCATATAGAGGTGAATAGAGTATTCATAACATTGTATTCACGGTATTTTGCAGTTGCAAAGTGAATAAGAAGTTTTCCACAGTTTGTGGGCAGAGAGAAACTCTGCAGAATTTAATTCTTCTTCTCCTTCATCGTTCTATAAACTCTTTCTTTCTCCATTGTTCTTCTCTTTTTATTGATATTGTTGTTGGTGTAAGCCCTAGAGGCCAATACTTTTGGTACTTGTATCGAATAATAAAAGGCTTTTTCTTTATTACGTTTGTTTAATAAAGTCCCTAGAATAACTAGTCTGTTTAATGTATTAAGTGTGACTTAATCATGAGAACACATTAAACATAAGGACACTATTCTTAAAGTATTTGTAGTCGAGCTTTAGTGTGAAGTGGGATAACATTAAAGCATTAAGACTATTATGTTTGTAGACTGATGATCACATCTCATGGATCATGGATAAAGAGTTATCAAGTCTTAAACATAGGTATGAATATTAGGAGTAATATTTATATCGGATTGACCCGCTATGAGAATACTATATAGAAAGTTATGCAAAATGTCATAAGTTATTCTCATGGTGATAATGGTGTATACCACTCTTCGACCTGAAACCACTATGGACCCTAGATGTAGAGTCGAGTGCTTTATTGCTGATCCAACATTGTCCGTAACTGGATAACCATAAAGACAGTTGATGGGTACTCCACGAAGCATGCTGAGGGACATGAGTGACCTAGATGGAATTTGCCCATCCTGCATAACAGGATAAATGTCTATGGGCCCAATATTGAACTGGACAAGGATGACACGGTCTATGCCTTGTGTTCAATATAGACATAAGGGCAAAAGGGTAATTATACACATAAGTATTATCACAGAAGGTTTTGTCATATCACATGACATTTTCGTGTCTTGGGTAGCAGTGATGTGTTGCTAGATATCGCTCACTGTTTATTATGTTAAATGCGTGATTTAATATAATTGCCAACGTCACGAAAACCTACAGGGTCACACACAAAGGACGGATTGATGAGAGATAGAGTAACTAAGGAATACCATAAGGTACGGTGCCCTTAAGTGAATTATAGAACATCGTAAGGTACGGTGTACTTGAGTAGAATACGAAATATGGTAAGGTACCATGGACTTAAGTGATTTTGGGCATATTATAAGATATGGGCCAAAATACACTTAAGTGGGCTTTTTAGCTTGAAGCCCACACAAATGGTTCTATAAATATAACCCTTGTGCAGAAGCATTCATTGCGGTTGCATTATTTTCGTTTTCTCACTCTCTCTCTCTCTCACTCAAAGCCTTCATTCGTACCAGCTAGCACTGGGATTGAAGGAATCCGTTTGTGTGGACTGAGTAGAGACGTTGTCATCGTTCAACGTTCGTGATCGCTCCGTGGATCTGCATCAAAGGTTTCAATCGTCACAAGAGATCTGCACCAAAGGTTTCAATCGTCACAAGAGGTAAATATTCTATCACTGATCATGACCATTCGTAAGGATCTCTAAAGGAGAAAATTTTAATTTCCGCTGCGTTTTGGACCGCAATTCTCCTTCAGTGGTATCAGAGCCACTTACGAAACCATGACTCAGATAGCTGTTTAATTTCTGTATTAATATGATTAAAAGACAGAAAGAATCAATTAATTAAACGAGTAATTACTTTTGGCATCATGAGTGTACGAGTTGGATGATTGATGTTGACTATGCTTCGGAACCGACATTAGTATGGTGAAGCAGCGATACATCGATCGTCCATAGGTTACGCAATTGAGACCGATCAACTTATATATGATATAAGTAATCCTAATGCAAAGCACGATATATGTGATATAATGTTTCTGTTTCGTTAATTCAAACACTAAATGGTTGTTTTCCTTTGAGCGATCAATGGTCATTTGCTTCGGAATTCGACATTAGTATGGTGAAGCAATGACCTGTTGATCAATCATACTGAATCAACAATCGAGGTGTGTTTGACGGTCTGAAATTGGCGCATTAGGGTTGGTGACGACGCAAGGGTTGTGCCGTCAAAGAGTTGTGAATTTAGGGTTTTTGGAACACGTCTGTTGACTGTTTCAAAGTTTTGTTATTTTGGCCGCGTGACGTTCGTCACGAGCTTGTGACGATCATAGTAAGCTGGACGTGACGGTCGTCACATGCCTTGTGACGGTCGTCACATGCCTTGTGACGGTCGTCACACTCACAGATCCAAAATTCTAGGCATTTCTGTTTTTGGCCGCGTGACGGTCGTAACATGCCTGTGACGGTCGTAACATGCCTGTGACGATCGTAACATGCCTGTGACAGTCGTAACATGCCTGTGACGGTCGTCACACTCACGGGGTCAAAATTCTTGGGGTTTTCAGTTTTGTGACTACCCAAGAGTTGTGTTGATGCAAAACAATATCCATTTCAAATTCTTGGGATTTTCAGTTTTGTGACTACGCAAGAGTTGAGTTGAGTTGTGTTGACCGGGTAGCGGAACCCCCGGCTAACTCTACGTAGTATGATCGGTCGCCGAAATTTAATTTGGTTTTAAGTAATTAAAGGAATTAAAATTAATAATAATAATCTGTTTATTATTATTGCCTTGTGGTGATCAGTTATGGCCTTAGTCTTCCTTCATTTTGTTTTGGGTTTTTAAATACGACCTGCGTGTCGTGCCTCTCCTTTTAATCTCTTAATGTAACTTCTTTTCTCATCTCAATCCCTCGTATGTAAAACGAGTTTCTTCTGTAATGTAATGTTTTGAAGAAAGAGAAGAAGACAATGTTATGAAGAAAGAGAAGAATTCAATATCAAAGGAGGACAACCTTGAAGATCTTGCTTGGAGAAGCTTAGATCGTTATTAGGTTAACTTAAGTTCTCTCATTGGCTTGGGAGAACAATTGCGCTAGGGGCCATAACTGTTTCATTATGTATGTTGATGCATGTGAATATATGTTGATGCATGTGAGAGACGATTTATATGATAAATAAGCTGGTGAGATCATAACAATTACAATTCCCTCAAATTAAATATTAAGTTTATGCTTTTCAAGTTTTAGCACTCATCAAGACTAGTATCGGATAATGTAGGTTTCGCCTACGCGAGGTGCATGTTCTATATTAGTAAGGTTTGATGGGATAATTGTAATATCCAACTGCTAAAACAATGGGTCAAACTTAACTAAACAAATTATGATAATATTATATATGTTTGCTTTCCAAGTTTTAGCACTCATCAAGACTAGTATCGGATAATGTAGGTTTCGCCTACGCGAGGTGCATGTTCTATATTAGTAAGGTGCGATGGGATAATTGTAATATCCAACTGCTAAAACGATGAGTCAAACTTAATTATAATTTTATTATATATCTTTAGAAGCAAGAGTTGGGAATGATCCATATGATGGATTGGAATAAGGAGTTATTCACCCAACTGAAATTTTCGAGAGTTGTATGAGATACAACTGGAAGGAGTTCCTACCTAAATAACCTAGTTTTGTGTAATCCGCCTACGCGGACTTAGAACGAAGTGAAATATGGATCTCGACCCACTAGAAAATCTTCCAACGGGATTTTCCGAATCAAATGATGAGGGTCATTTGTTTTGAGTAAAATAGTGGGAGCATATTTAATTAAAGGCCTAATTAAATATGTCAATGATACTTATATTTTCATTAATCCTTGTGTAGATTACCATGACAACAAACACCTCTAACAACATCTTGCGATCAATCCTTGATAAGGAAAAATTGTCTGGGACAAATTTTCTGGATTGGCACCGAAACCTGAGGATTGTCCTCAAACATGATAAAAAGCTGTATGTCTTGGAGAAACCTGTTCCTGAAGAGGAACCTCCTAGTTCTGCACCTAAGGCAGAAAGAGATGCTTATAAGAAGCTGTCGCATTACGCGAAAAACCGACGGGAAAACGAAACAACAGAGCCGCCAACGTGCGTTATTTTTCCCAAAAGAGGGAAAGGAAACGCTCGAAGTAAACCTGGAAAAGACATGGTCTCGCGACCAGAGATGGATGGGTACGGGAGTCGGTTATGTGAAGGGAAGGTATTAGCACCCCTACGCATCCGTCGTACTCGACGGGATCCACGCTCAAAAGAAAGGATAAGGTTGCTAGAAACTGCTCACAAACTGCACACACATTGGAAGGAAACACAGACGAAAGACGGAAGAAGGTAACTCGGCAGAATGTCGCATCCTGGTCCTACGTAGTTTGTCACACAAACATCAGAGTCGACGTAGTTCAGGGACAGGGGAAACGTGCTCGCTAGGATGTCGCATCCTATGCATACATATCTTCTCTAACCAGAGAAGAATCAGAGCAATCGTAGCTCGGCTAACGCACGCCAAATAAAACCCACATAGAAAACCGACTGCCAATCGCTGGACTTACGTCAGACTCCACACAAACAGGCAAACCTGGAAACCGAATGCCAATCGCTGGACTTACATCAGACTCCGAACCAACAAACACACACAGGAAACCGACTGCCAATCGCTGGACTTACGTCAGACTCCACACAAACAGGCAAACCTGGAAACCGAATGCCAATCGCTGGACTTACATCAGACTCCGAACCAACAAACACACACGGGAAACCGACTGCCAATCGCTGGACTTACGTCAGACTCCAACACACACAAAGGGGTTGAAAAAGAAAAGTGCGCCCGGAGAGATCAGCTCATCTCCTGCCTATGTACCTCATCTGGTATGAGGATCAGGGCGATGTAGTTCCCCTAAACAGGGAAAAAACTTCTAGCCTATCCAGAGACAAAGGGAGACACAAACTACTAGGGAGACTACGACTCGAGCCTAGAAGTTGTCATGCATACGATCCCTATGTTAAGGCTTCTATCTAACTTGCACAGGAAACAAGCTATCCTAAACAGCACAGTCAAACACATACAAGCACAAAAAGCAAGCACACACACTATATGCAAACAAATGGGCTCATACAAGGCTAGGCTGTAAAAACAAGCCAACTGGAATAGGGTGTGGTTAGCTCTTAACCCTAACATTGAGAGTTAGGGTGAAGCAGATGAAATGGGAAGTGAGGGTAAGACCTCACAGCTCTTATCCCTGGCCTGGGAGAGCTTGACTCAAATAGAAAGTGTGGGAGTTCAGAATGTAGGAACTCTTCTCCATAAATGACTGACACAACATGATCTTGGGTTATTATTCACAATGCATCAACACAAGGTGTGTGAGCAAAGTGAATGACACAACTGAATAGCAGGGGATGGATTGCACATCCCTTTTATCTGCCAATTGCCTCTTAAGAGGTCTTTACCTGCTTGGCACAAAAGTAAACATTCACAGGCATTGCCTCTTAAGGAGGGCTTCAGACAGGTGCCTGCCCACATAACAGGACAGGTCTTCCAGACTACATGAAGTCAAAGGAATTATACCTCAGTGGTTAAGCAACCAAGCAAAGCAAAGCAAAGTTCAAGTGAACTTAAAGTAACTTAGGTACCTGTGAAAAATCTAAACCAATCAGTTCAACTGTGCAGACAAACAACCAATAGGCAATAACAAACAGACAGACAATGTTCACGATGTGCAAGCAACAAGGCAAACTCAAATGAGTTAGCATCAACCTACAAAACACACAAGTGTTAGCAATCAAGAGCGAACATCAATGCTCAAATGAGGAAGCATCATCAACTATGGACTTGGATGTTTAAACCTGAAATCAAAGCCCACATGTAAGCCACAAACCACTAGGTCAAAGATGGAGAAAAAAGTCAAAACAGAACCTCAAATTTAACATGAATCGTCCTTATCCAATCAAGAACAAATCTAAAAAATTCCCACATCAAAATCATTAATCATATTCATTTCATGAGCAAAACATGGCAAGGCATGCAAATGGTGATCACATTGAGACATCTGAAGAAACAAATGCACATCAAATCAAAAATGACTCAAATAATCTTGGAAAAATTAATGAGTAAACAGGACATATAACATGATCATCATACAAAAAATTAGGAGCATTGGACATCATTAGGCATGGCAATCACATTGAACAATCCAGACAATCATATGTGTGACACAAATTGTCACACTAAGTTAGCATGAGCATAAAACAGAATGGGAGCATGGGAAAAATCTCAAACCAAAGCCAAAATGTCACTCAGCATGTCTAGAATTCACACACAAAATTTCAGAAGCATTGGATCATTTTTGAGCATTTCATGATGAATGGAACAAGGCAAGGTCAAACATGCATATGCATTCAATCACCCTAGAGAAAAATATTTTTCAAGCGAGGCACAACTTTCCAATTTATACTCACAAAAAACTAGACAACATGAGGAGCATTGTGCAAAAAATTGGGGATCAATTGGAGCATTTTTCATTTTTATATGATTTTTGGAAGTTCATAAAAAATTGAAAATGAAAATGGAGCCAAAGTATGAAAATAGGAGGGAAAAGGAAAAAATGATAAGGCATTTTTAAAAGTGGACTCGGCTGGATTCGAACCAAGGACGAATTTGAATTCCCAGCGCGCGCTTCCAAAACGACACAGTTTTGGTACTAACCCTAAGCCATGCAGCGCTTTCAAATTTTCGTAGCTAAATGTGAGTTTCGTAGCAAATCCGTGGCCACTTCGTAGCAAATTCTGGACATGCATGAGCTTCAAAGGTTGAAGATGAAGATCATGATGATCTTCATCTGAATTTCCAGATTTTCCAAAACATGTCCAGAAATTAATAAAACCTATGCCATTCGAAGCTTCGTTCCACATACATTCAAGATCAAGCAATAATTCATGCAAAAACTTCATAATCAAGCCAAATCGAAGAAAAGAAAAAAATGCATCCAAACTTGAATCGAGCATAACTCCATGGATACTGCATCATTTCACTCAAAACTTACACCAGCATCATCACCAATAAAAGTTCTACACAAATATCACAAAGAAATTGAGATTTAAAGAGGTTGAATTCTGACCTTCTTGATGAGCAGAACTTGGAATCGCGTGTTACAAGCTTAGCCAAGCCTCATATCTCCTCCACTATGCTTATTGAAGTGTTTGATGATGGATTTGAAGCTCAAGTATGCACAAATCCAGCTCAGATTGCAATTGCCATGGAACCTTCAAGCTTTGCATATGAACAAATATGGCACGATTGGCTTCGAATTCACGTCCAAACCTACTCAAATATGCTTCATGAACATGGATTCATCAAAAGGAATGGCTCTTGTTTGAAGAATTTTGCAAAAAATTTGAGAGAAAGTTTTGAGTGATTTTTGATCTAGATCTGAAATTCAATGTTAATGACCAATACTGTTATGTTTATCCTTATATACCTCATGCTAATCCTTCTCAAATCATGTTTAAGCCAAAATTAATCAAGCTTAACCAAATGTAAGGTGTATGTGCAAAAATGAGTTTTCACCTCCCATGCATGAGGAGCACGTGAACAGTGCCAAATTCTAGCCCAAATTCACTTAATCACATCCCATGCAAGCTTTAGGATTGGTTTTGTATGCCCATGATTATTCAAAATGATGTTATGCAATTTTCTTCAAAAATCTTCATGAATAAGCCAAAGACCATGCAAATGAAATTTAAGCCATGTAATGGTATGCTTGGAAAGTACATGTTATAAGGATCAAAATGCAAAAAGAACCACTCATTTTGGAGCTTTGGTTAAAAAGTTATGTCCATTTGAACTTTTAAACACTCTTTGCCATGATTGGACCATATCTCCTCAACCACACATAAGAAATTCATGATCTTGGACGTTTTGGAAATGGGAGAGAAAGATCTTCAACTTTCATGTTGGACAAAATTTCATTTGAAGCTTTCTTGATGATATAATCTTAAGTTGAAGTTGGTCCAAAATCTTTCCATTTTTGGAAAGTTCAAATTACAGGTCACCTACTATTTTTGGAAAGTCTTGATCTGACTTCAAATTCTTCAATGTTGATGTTTGAAATGCCAAATGAGACTTGTTTGGACATGAATGAAGCTTCTCTAACCACTTCCCACCTTCAAATCCACAGTTGACTTTGCAGTTGACTTCTGTTGACTTTTGTGGGCCTCAGATGATTTACACATGGACTGATGAGTTCTGAGCCTTCAACACTGGGCCAAGCTACTTCAAAATGATCCTTGGGTCATGTAAGCTCAATGGAACCATCCTAGGGCTTTGATCTCATGGAGAATGCTCTTGTTGCCTTGCACAGTTGAACCTCCTGACCAGTCTTGCCTGATGACATGTAATGGACTATGCAATGCTAATGCAATCTTAATGACCTAAAAAATGAAATGAATGTACAAATGAGAGGTGCAAATTTGAGGTGCTACAGCTTCCCATATTCAATCAAATAGGAACCTGAACGGATGAGAGCAATGGCTGTCAGACCTTCAAGGTACACAGGGATTGAATACCAAAGAACCGTAGAAATTTGCACTCTGCGGGGATCCAAGAAAAGAAGGTTCTCCAATGGCAACTTCCACTAGGGTCTGATACTTATCACTGGAGATTTTGATTTTTTATCAATGAAAAGATACCGCCAGACGTCAACGGACGAATGGGAAAAACTCAACGTTTATCGACACCAACGGAGAGGTGACCAGACATCAACGGATGAATGGGAAGACTCGACCAGACGTCAACGGACGAACGGGAGAAGCTCGACGTTTATCGACACCAACAGAGAGGTGACCAGACATTAACAAATGAACTGGGAAGGCTCGACCAGATGTCAATGGACGAACGGGAGAAGCTCGACATTTATCGACACCAACGGAGAGGTGACCAGACATTAACGAATGACTGGGAAGACTCGACCAGACGTCAACGGGCGAACGGGAGAAGCTCGACGTTTATCGACACCAACAGAGAGGTGACCAGACATCAACGAATGACTGGGAAGACTCGACCAGAGGATGTTATGAACATCGAAAGATGATGTCTACGAACACCAAACAAGACCCACACGAGGATCAACACGACACCTCGGGTACCGTAAGGATGACATCTACATATGTCAAGGCAAGGCTAAACACTTGCTGGGGATCTCACTGGGGAGTCAAGCTTTCCTTTCACTGCAGAGCGAGGAAATAAACCTCTCTGGGGAATTACCAATTCGGAAAGCTGTCTGTTAAGAACAACTATAGCAAACGTGCCGTACAGATGTTGAACAATGATCCGCCTTTGCCGGGGGTACGGTCTGATTAGGTTTGACATATGAATGCATATGTTTGAATTTTTCTATGGCGTAATGCTCCATGTTGAATGGAAATGCTACACTATTTGAGGATGCAATGATTACTACATGCAAGATGCAAAATGATGAAAACTCCTGCTGGGGAGCCAATGATTGCTCCTTTGAGCGCACAAACTGATTAGATTCTCCAACTATGTGGGGAGACGCACTGCTGGGGGTGCTTTGCTGATCTGATACTCTGGGGACGGCATAGGAAATAACTCAACTGGGGAATATCTGTCCGGGGAACACACCAACTTCTCAAACGTGCTGGGGACTAGCATTGCTGCTGGAGAAAGGATAAATCCCACCGGGGACAACTTCCACTGAATCCCCTCCACTGGGGAACTCCGCTAGGGGAAACAACCAATGCTCACCTCTACTGGGGATACCTGCTAACCCCTGGGGAAGAAACTCTACTGGGGATAATTTTCACCGAACCTGATCCGCTTGGGGACTTCGCTGGGGAAAACCATCAACACAAACCTCCGCTGGGAAAACTACCCATTTCAAAATTGCTGGGGAGAATATTCACAACCCTGCTGGGGAAAAGCTTTCACGACCGTGCTAAGGGTTACAGTACTTCATACCTGAGGAACAAACTACCCACAGACCTCCGCTGGGGATACAACGACCTTCCGGCTTAGTGGGGACCAACAGTCTTCAGACTAGCTGGGAATAGAATAGCCTTTGAACCTGCTGCTGAGGGACACACTACCCACAGACGCCTCTGCCGGGGAAAACGGTTCTAATAGCTTTCAGACTCGCTTGGGGAAACATCCTCAACCAAGCCTGCTGAGGAGTCCCTGATCTTGACTACGCTGGGGGAGACAAGTCCAAAGTCCACTGGGGAGACAACAACTCAACCACAGTGTCAACTTTCCACTTTTGAAAGCTCCCAGACTCATCCGATCTCTTCTGATTCATCACCCAGTATTCTCGTCTTTTCTTTGCTTTGAGACGAATGATCTCCTCAGATCCGGGCTAACTCTCTAATCTTCAGACTTGGAAGAGTCTTCTTGATTACCTTCTAGGATCATCGTCGCAACCCTTTCACCGTCTTTTCACCATTCATCTATCCCTTGCCCCTGATTGGACTCTGCGGGGATCTTTTGTCAAAAAGCTTCATATCACATCCTGTAAGTGAGTGAAAACAAACCAACAGCACCTGCAAAGAGATCGTTAGATAAAAACGTGCCCCAGGCGTGCCAAAATTCCAACACTTAGGTCACTCAAACTTCCGAATAAGATTTCCAGATTTCAATCTTATAAGCATGCATCGGAAGGGACCTCTATGTTTCAAAATGCAAATATTCTTTATCAAACTAAACGGATGTTTTTGCAATCAAAGCGGTAATGAAAACAAAAACAAAAATATTTGACTGAACTTGCATCTTATTGGCTGGAACAAAAAGGTGGCTCAGAACCGAGCAACACACAGGAAACAATCCCTAGAAAGAGGTGATTGCGCACAAAAGGAAAAATCTATCCTAATGGCAATTTGAAACCGTGATCTCATCGAGTTCCAACTCGGTTACACCCCGTATGTTCTCAAAACCTTCCGCACTTTCTGTCTTCTGAACAAGACACTTCCGATCGATCTCTGTCTGGGATTATCCGAGTCATATCCAAAGCACAAACGATCATGCTAGACGCAGTTGCTCGTTCAATCCCTCTTTTGCCTGGACCGCCCTTTCGGGTTTTCAGTCCACCGGGATACCCTTTTTTGCCCAAGTCGCCCTTGCGGGTTTTCGACTTACCGAGTGTACATACTTTTCATTTTTTTATCCCTAACTTTTGCCCGAACCTTTTTTTTTTCGGTTCGCCGGGATGCCCTTTTTTGCCTGGACTCTTTTATTCTTTTTGTCCAGCGGGTCTCTTTTACGAAGTATCTTTTAACTGCGTCCGCTTTCACAGGGGATGGAAAATCCTCGTCATCCGTGGTCATCAACAACAAGGCTCTGCCGGAGAAAACCCTTTTGACCACGAATGGACCTTCATAATTGGGTGTCCACTTGCCCCTACGATCGTTTTGAGGAGGAAAGATCCTTTTCAACACCAGATCTCCCTCATGATATACCCGAGGTCGCACCTTTCGGTCAAAAGCACGCTTCATTCACTGCTGGTATAACTGTCCATGACAGATGGCTGCCAGCCTCTTTTCCTCAATCAGGCTCAACTCTTCGTATCGAATCCTTACCCATTCAGCCTCTTGCAATTTCACGTCCATCAGGACTCTCAATGAAGGAATCTGGACCTCAACAGGTAACACAGCTTCCATTCCATATACAAGTGAGAAAGGTGTTGCCCCAGTAGATGCACACACCGAGGTTCAATACCCAGGATACCAGCTTCGTACTTAGCCACATTGTTGGTGCATTCAAATGCTAACCGGGCAACGAAGGGAACGTGGGATCCCTTTGGCGTAACCAAAGTAGCACTAACTCATTCACATTAACCCCCCCCCCCCCCCCCCTCAGACATCAGAATCCGTTCGGATTCAGGGTCAGGCCCCTCCTCCGGGATCGGTTTCTCACAATCTTTCGATTTGAGCACCTCGAGTTGTCCTCATCAAGGAACTCAAACTTCCTTGGTTGATAATCCTCAATGGGTTGTTGGGCGAGATAATCAAACAGTACACTCCCCCTTACTGCTGTTTGAGAGGTATACTGAACATCACAAATCAGTCAAAATTCTTTTACCATCTCGCAACCCGCCCGGTCAATGCTAGCTTCTCAAACGCATACTTGATCGAATCCATCTTGGACATCCACAAAGTGGTATGAACCAGCACATACTGTCTCAGTCGGCGAGCAGCCTATGCCAAAGTACAACAAGTTTCCTCGAGCAGTGAATGTATTGTTTCACAGTCGATAAACTTTTTGCTAAGGTAAATTGCATGCTCTTTTCGACCAGACTCGTCATGCTGCCCCAGTACACACCTCATAGACCCCTCGAGGGCTGTCAAGCGCAGAATTAATGCTCTCCCTCCACAGGAGGCGTCAGAATCAGAGGTTCCTGCAACTTATTCTTTTATCTTTCAAATGCCCCTTGGCAATCATTATTCTACCTGACCGTTCGATCTCTTTTTTTTTGTTTTCGGTTCAGGCATTTCTTGTATCGCTTTTTCTTCCTTATATCTTTTCCTTCTTTTCTTCTTTTTTTAGCAGGATCAACCTCGATTCCTCTTTCATTCACAATAAGCCTCAACAACTTATCGGACAACACTCCACAAGTGCACTGATTCGGACTCAACCTCAGTCTGAGTTGTCTCAACCGGTCAAACAACTTGGCCAGACCTACCGGATGCCCTTCTCCTGTTTGGGACTTTGCTGTCATGTTATCCACACAGCATTCGCTTTCATGACGAATCGTATCATGAAACAAAGTCACCATAGACCTTTGATATGTGGCACCGGCCTTCTTGAGACTGAATGGCATCACCTTATAACAAGAAGGTGCCCTTTTGTGTGATGAACATTGTTTACTCCATATCATCTGGCAACAATTCAATTTGATTTTGGCCAAAAAGCCATCCATGAAGGTAAGCACTGAGAACTGAGCAGTATTATCAACCAATACATCAATGTGAAGTACCGGGAATTCATCTTTCGGACTAGCTCTGTTCACATCTCGGTAGTCCACACACATTCTCATCTTCTCATCCTTTTTCGGCACTGGCTTCTGCTTCACTGGAGGACAGTCTTCCCTTAATGGTAGCCTGTGTACCGCGATATCGGTATCCGACCTTGGCATATCCTGATACAACCAGGCGAAGATATCAACATGTTTTTTCAACAGGGTCACCATTCTGCTCTCGACTCGCCTCTGAAGCGGCCCCAACTTTTACTTCCTTTCTGACCTCGACGGTACCTGGAATAATAATCTTGAATTGCTCCTCTTGCGGTTGAATCACCTTCTCCTCTTGTTTCAATAACCTGGCTAATTCCAGTCGATCACAATCTTCTTCGCCTTCTTCTTCGGCATGATAGATCGGATTTTCGAAGTCATACAGAGGTGTAACCAAATTATTATCAATGAGATCAGGAGGATAGTCACTTTTGAGGTCGGAACCAAATGAATCAAAAGGAAAGAGATTGAAAAAACATTGCCATTTTTTTTAAACTGCAAAAATAAATGAAAACAGGGAGCACCGCTTTTACTATAAAAACATCCATTTATTAATGATGCAAAATGTTGCAAAATGAAGCACATGAGGTGGCCCTTACAATGGACCATTACGTTTCGGGCAAAACGTATAGCTTTCATGCAAACAAAATTAAAAACAGAAATACTACACTTCCGGATGAGTGACAGTGATGATTTTGGAGGCCTTCCATTTTCCTGGTACACACGATTTTATCCATGACTCGAGCTCACGGTCACGGTCAATCTCTTCACCCACTGTATAGGCATGACCAGGATCCAGCATTCCGGCACTGACGAATGTGTACAGTTGACGACGTCCTCTGTTTTGTCTAGAGGACTCTTGATCTGGCTGATAGCCGACCCCGAACATATCCGCTTTCACCACAATGTCTATGATCCTTCCCCAGCCTTGGGCCTCTCTGTTCTTCACCACTTCCATGGCTTGTTTATAAGAAGAAATGGACAACTTCTTCTCTTTCTCAGCAACAAGGGCGTTTTCCACCTTGACGGTTTCAACTGCCAGACTGGGTGCTTTACATATTACATCGTCCATTTCTACTTCCATCCTCTTCTGAATCGTTTCCCCCATCATTGCACGCTCATTTGTGGCGACGGCCGCACAACAGTTATCAACACTAGGGAACGCTCCACTCTTCATCAGATGTTTTGGGACCATAGACATTGGAGTTTTTAACTGATCCCCCTCAGTCTCCTTTATTCCTATCTTATCCTCTGTCATCACTTTCACCTCTACAGGACCATGCGTTAGCACGGGGTTAGCCTTATCATTCAGTATTTGTGCCAAACTGATGGCCTTGGAATCCACCATGTCCTGGACGACATGCTTAAAAGCTCTACAACCCTCAATATTATGTCCTGGTGCCCCAGAATGGAACTCGCACCTGGCATTCTCATTGTAGTTTACAGGCCTCTGATGTTGTTCTACAGGAACCAATATCCTCGGTCAAACTAACCCAAAACCCCTCAACCTTTTGAACAGAAGGGTATAAGTCACTGGTGGCTTATCAAATCGACGATCCGTCCCCTTCTTCACTTGGCTCTTAGTTTTCGGTGCTTTCTGTTGAGGTGGTGGTTGTTGCGGTTGTACCGGTGGATTACCAACAGGAGTGATTACAGTGGCAGCATAAGGGTGGTAACAATCCTTACCGCGTTCTTTTTTGGCCTGCACACCACTTGACTCAACCTCCTTCTCGGGCTGACCATTGCCGGAGGGCTTCTTTACTACGGATGACGGAGCCTTTCCCTGAACTTTCTCCGCTATCAGCCATTTCTCAATCTTCTCCAACCTCTCAGCAATTGCTTTCTGTCCCAAGGCAAGCCCTTGCACAACACTGAACAACTCCCTCATCATCTCTTTCAATTCGAGAATGTCGGTGTTGGGTGGATCCATCAGTCTGAGTTTGTTGAGTTTGGCAGGATGTCTGAACGAAAGAGCTATGCGCACCGGTTAGATACTAACACCTACAAAACAGAAAACAGGTTAATATGACTCACGCATGCAATGTCTATCCGTACTAGGAATGTTCTGTCCTTTGATTCTGGCTTTATTGAGATGGATAATATTTCATCAGTAGCATTCTCACATCAGGATGTCTCTCGACCAGAATCTCAATCAAAAACGGACCCTGAGTACGGATAGACATGGGTTAAATGCAGATGGATGCGAAATGGGAATGATGCAAATGCATGCAGGCAGGTCACTGTGCCATCTCCAAGTCATCTGAAGACCCATTAAATCTCTGAACCAATCACAGTCATCTGAGGGACTAAGTCACCATAAATCCAACTTGGGGAGTTCCGAAATAAACGGAACCGGAGGATATATCACTATCATCACAAGAAATCCATTGAATGGATGACAACCCGATCCTCTGAACAAGTATTCTCAAATTCAACCCGGGGATCCGAAATAAACGGAACCCGCTGATAAGTGCCGCGGACAGAATTCCGGCGTCTCAGAGATAAATATCCACAAATCCATCTGGACCATAGTCACCATCAGTACCAAAAGTCACCCACAAGTCACCAACAAGTCACTGATGGTACATGTAATGATTCATTCCCTCCCCACTCACGGGTGTCATCTAGGCCAAGGTAAGGTCGAGAGAAACGCAGGATAAATAACCCTTTCAAGAATATCATCATATACACACTAGATGTATGTAACGATAATACCCCATCAGAGTCTGAACTGCTCGTGATATCATGTTCCGCTAAGTGGCGCAATACCAACCGCTTCCCATGAATCACTCTACTCCTAGGTATCCTAGAGTTCACTCATAGCCTGGGTATTGGGCCTTTTACCTCTTGTAACTCCCACCCCACAGAGAGATAAACACACAGCCAGCACAGATGAAAATATGATGAATGCAAACATATAATGCACATATATACAAACACATCATAAATGCAATAAATAAAGCAATAAAAGCAACCAAACCCTATCCTACAGAGCGCTAGGACTGACTCGCCTAGGGAAGATGGACCAGCAAGAGGTCAACTTCGCAGATAGGTTTTCCCCAGCAGAGTCGCCAGCTGTCGCATTACGCGAAAAACCGGCGGGAAAACGAAACAACAGAGCCGCCACCGTGCGTTATTTTTCCCAAAAGAGGGAAAGGAAACGCTCGAAGTAAACCTGGAAAAGACATGGTCTCGCGACCAGAGATGGATGGGTACGGGAGTCGGTTATGCGAAGGGAAGGTGTTAGCACCCATACGCATCCGTCGTACTCGACGGGATCCATGCTCAAAAGAAAGGATAAGGTTGCTAGAAACTGCTCACAAACTGCACACACACTGGAAGGAAACACAGACGAAAGACGGAAGAAGGTAACTCGGCAGAATGTTGCATCCTGGTCCTACGTAGTTTGTCACACAAACATCAGAGTCGACATAGTTCGGGGACAGGGGAAACGTGCTCGCTAGGATGTCGCATCCTATGCATACGTATCTTCTCTAACCAGGGAAGAATCAGAGCACTTGTAGCTCGGCTAACGCACGCCAAACAAAACCCACACAGGAAACCGACCGCCAATCGCTAGACTTACGTCAGACTCCACACAAACAGTCAAACCTGGAAACCGAATGCCAATCGCTGGACTTACATCACACTCCGAACCAACAAACACACACAGGAAACCGACTGCCAATCGCTGGACTTACGTCAGACTCCACACAAACAGGAAAACCTGGAAACCAAATGCCAATCGTTGGACTTACATCAGACTCCGAACTAACAAACACACACAGGAAACCGACTGCAAATCGCTGGACTTACGTCAGACTCCAACACACACAAAGGGGTTGAAAAAGAAAAAGGGCGCCCGGAGAGATCAACTCATCTCCTGCCTACGTACCTCATCTGGTATGAGGATCAGGGCGACGTAGTTCCCCTAAACAGGGAAAGAACTTCTAGCCTATCCAGAGACAAAGGGAGACACAAACTACTAGGGAGACTACGACTCGAGCCTAGAAGTTGTCATGCATACGATCCCTATGTTAAGGCTTCTATCTAACTTGCACAGAAAGCAAGCTATCCTAAACAACACAGTCAAACACATACAAGCACAAAAAGCAAGCACACACACTATATGCAAACAAATGGGCTCATACAAGGCTAGGTTGTAAAAACAAGCCAACTGGAATAGGGTGTGGTTAACTCTTAACCCTAACATTGAGAGTTAGGGTGAAGTAGATGAAATGGGAAGTGAGGGTAAGACCTCACAGCTCTTATCCCTGGCCTGGGAGAGCTTGACTCAAATAGAAAGTGTGGGAGTTCAGAATGTAGGAACTCTTCTCCACAAATGACTGACACAACATGATCTTGGGTTATTATTCATAATGCATCAACACAAGGTGTGTGAGCAAAGTGAATGACACAACTGAATAGCAGGGGAGGGATTACACATCCCTTTTATCTGCCAATTGCCTCTTAAGAGGTCTTTACCTGCTTGGCACAAAAGTAAACATTCACAGGCATTGCCTCTTAAGGAGGGCTTCAGACAGGTGCCTGCCCACATAACAGGACAGGTCTTCCAGACTACATGAAGTCAAAGGAATTATACCTTAGTGGTTAAGCAACCAAGCAAAGCAAAACAAAGTTCAAGTGAACTTAAAGCAACTTAGGTACCTGTGAAAAATCTAAACCAATTAGTTCAACTGTGCAGACAAACAACCAATAGGCAATAACAAACAGACAGACAATGTTCACGATGTGCAAGCCACAAGGCAAACTCAAATGAGTTAGCATCAACCTACAAAACACATAAGTTTTAGCAATCAAGAGCGAACATCAATGCTCAAATGAGGAAGCATCATCAACTATGGACTTGGATGTTTAAACCTGAAATCAAAGCCCACATGTAAGCCACAAACCACTAGGTCAAAGCCTAGGGTCAAAGATGGAGAAAAAAGTCAAAACAGAACCTCAAACTTAACATGAATCGTCCTTATCCAATCAAGAACAAATCTCAAAAAGTCCCACATCAAAATCATTAATCATATTCATTTCATGAGCAAAACATGGCAAGGCATGCAAATGGTGATCACATTGAGACATCGGAAGAAACAAATGCACATCAAATCAAAAATGACTCAAATAATCTTGGCAAAATTCATGAGGAAACAGGACATATAACATGATCATCATACAAAAAATTAGGAGCATTGGACATCATTAGGCATGGCAATCACATTGAACAATCCAGACAATCATATGTGTGACACAAATTGTCACACTAAGTTAGCATGAGCATAAAATAGAATGGGAGTATGGGAAAAATCTCAAACCAAAGCCAAAATGTCACTCAACATGTCTAGAATTCACACACAAAATTTCAGAAGCATTGGATCATTTTTGAGCATTTCATAATGAATGGAACAAGGCAAGGTCAAACATGCATATGCATTCAATCACCCTAGAGAAAAATATTTTTCAAGCCAGGCACAACTTTCCAATTTATACTCATAAAAAGCTAGACAACATGAGGAGCATTGGGCAAAAAATTAGGGATCAATTGGAGCATTTTTCATTTTTATATGATTTTTGGAAGTTCATGAAAAATTGAAAATGAAAATGGAGCCAAAGTATGAAAATAGGAGGGAAAAGGAAAAAATGATAAGGCATTTTTAAAAGTGGACTCGGCTGGATTCGAACCAAGGACGAATTTGAATTCCCAGCGCGCGCTTCCAAAATGACACAGTTTTGGTACTAACCCTAAGCCATGCAGCGCTTTCAAATTTTCGTAGCTAAATATGAGTTTCGTAGCAAATCCGTGGCCACTTCGTAGCAAATTCTGGACATGCATGAGCTTCAAAGGTTGAAGATGAAGATCATGATGATCTTCATCTGGATTTCCAGATTTTCCAAAACATGTCCAGAAATTAATAAAACCTATGCCATTCGAAGCTTCGTTCCACATACATTCAAGATCAAGCAATAATTCATGCAAAAACTTCATAATCAAGCCAAATCGAAGAAAAGAAAAAAATGCATCCAAACTTGAATCGAGCATAACTCCATGGATACTGCATCATTTCACTCAAAACTTACACCAGCATCATCACCAATAAAAGTTCTACACAAATATCACAAAGAAATTGAGATTTAAAGAGGTTGAATTCTGACCTTCTTGATGAGCAGAACTTGGAATCGCGTGTTACAAGCTTAGCCGAGCCTCAGATCTCCTCCACTATGCTTATTGAAGTGTTTGATGATGGATTTGAAGCTCAAGTATGCACGAATCCAGCTCAGATTGCAATTTCCATGGAACCTTCAAGCTTTGCATATGAACAAATATGGCACGATTGGCTTCGAATTCACGTCCAAACCTACTCAAATATGCTTCATGAACATGGATTCATCAAAACGAATGGCTCTTGTTTGAAGAATTTTGCAAAAAATTTGAGAGAAAGTTTTGAGTGATTTTTGATCTAGATCTGAAATTCAATGTTAATGACCAATACAGTTATGTTTATCCTTATATACCTCATGCTAATCCTTCTCAAATCATGTTTAAGCCAAAATTAATCAAGCTTAACCAAATGTAAGATGTATGTGCAAAAATGAGTTTTCACCTCCCATGCATGAGGAGCACGTGTACAGTGCCAAATTCTGGCCCAAATTCACTTAATCACATCCCATGCAAGCTTTAGGATTGGTTTTGTATGCCCATGATTATTCAAAATGATGCTATGCAATTTTCTTCAAAAATCTTTATGAATAAGCCAAAGACCATGCAAATGAAATTTAAGCCATATAATGGTATGCTTGGAAAGTACATGTTATAAGGATCAAAATGCAAAAAGAACCACTCATTTTGGAGCTTTGGTTAAAAAGTTATGTCCATTTGAACTTTCAAACACTCTTTGCCATGATTGGACCATATCTCCTCAACCACACATGAGAAATTCATGATCTTGGACTTTTTGGAAATGGGAGAGAAAGATCTTCAACTTTCATGTTGGACAAAATTTAATTTGAAGCTTTCTTGATGATGTAATCTTGAGTTGAAGTTGGTCCAAAATCTTTCCATTTTTGGAAAGTTCAAATTACAGGTCACCTGCTATTTTTGGAAAGTCTTGATCTGACTTCAAATTCTTCAATGTTGATGTTTGAAATGCCAAATGAGACTTGTTTGGACATGAATGAAGCTTCTCTAACCACTTCCCACCTTCAAATCCATAGTTGACTTTGTAGTTGACTTCTGTTGACTTTTGTGGGCCTCAGATGATTTACACATGGACTGATGAGTTCTGAGCCTTCAACACTTGGCCAAGCTACTTCAAAATGATCCTTGGGTCATGTAATCTTAATGGAACCACCCTAGGGCTTTGATCTCATGGAGAATGCTCTTGTTGCCTTGCACAGTTGAACCTCCTGACCAGTCTTGCCTGATGACATGTAATGGACTATGCAATGTTAATGCAATCTTAATGACCTAAAAAATGAAATGAATATACAAATGGGAGGTGCAAATTTGAGGTGCTACAGAAGCATGTCGATGATGCCAATGAAACTGCTTGTCTCATGCTAGCTACCATGAACTCAGAATTGCAAAAGCAACATGAAAACATGGCAGTGTTCGATATGATCGAACACTTGAAGATGCTCTATCAAGAGCAAGCAAGGCATGAGAGGTTTGAAGTTTCAAAAGCCCTTTTCCAAAGCAAGTTAGCTGAGGGAGCCCCTGTAGGTCCCCATGTACTCAAGATGATTGGGTATGTGGAAAACCTTGAGAGATTGGGTTTTCCCCTCGAAAAGGAACTTGCGACTGATTTGATCTTGCAATCGTTGCCAGATAGTTTCAGTCAATTTGTCCTAAATTTCAATATGATTGATATGGACAAATCTCTTCCTGAACTGCTCGCCATGTTAAGAACTTCCGAGCAGAATCTGAAGTTAAAAGGGAAGTCCATTCTGATGATCGGAAATGGAAAGAGACAGAACAAAAGGCCCACTAAACAGGGTGATAAAGGGAAGGGCAAGGAAGTTGTCAAACCCAAACCCATCGTTGCTGCTTTGAAGCCTAATGGAGGCATAGCAAAAGAAGGCACCTGCTTCCATTGCGGTAAGACCGGACACTGGAAGAGAAACTGCCCAAAGTACCTGGAAGATAAGAAGAATGGAGTAGAGACTTCAACTTCAGGTATTTTTGTTATTAATTCATCTACTTCTGCATCATGGGTATTAGATACTGGATGCGGTTCTCACATTTGTACAAATGTGCAGGGGCTGAGAAGGAGTAGAGATTTGGCAAAAGGTGAAGTCGATCTACGAGTTGGCTATGGAGCAAAGGTTGATGCTTTAGCCGTAGGAACGTATGTATTAACTTTACCTAGTGGCTTAATAATTCAGTTAGAGAACTGTTATTATGTACCTGCAATTAGCAGGAATATTATTTCCGTTTCTTGTTTGGACAAGTTTGGTTTTTTCATTTATAATAAAGAACAATTGTTGCTCAATTTATTTGAATGATATATTTTATGCTTCTGCACAAATGAACAATGGACTATATGTCCTTGATCTCATAATGCCAACTTATAACATTAATACTAAAAGGATGAAACCTAATGAGTTAAATCCATGATGAGTCACGCCGATCTTCCAAACTCCATTTGCGGACATGCACTATTGACAACAGCTTACACACTTAACCGTGTTCCATCCAAAAAGGTTGATAAGATACCATATGAGATATGGAGTGGGAAGAAACCACATATGTCTTACATAAAGATTTGGGGTTGCGAGGTTTATGTGAAACGACAAATTTCAACTAAGCTTGAGCCCAAATCTGACAAATGCTTATTTGTGGGGTATCCTAAAGAAACAAGAGGGTATTACTTCTACAATCCTTCTAAGGGCAAAGTGTTTGTCGCTCGAACTGGAGTTTTCCTAGAAAAGGATTTTATTTCCAAAGGAACCAGTGGGAGGAAAGTAGAGCTTGAAGAAATTCAAGAATCACAAAGCATCGACACACCTATGGAGGAATTGGAGCAGGAAACACAAGTAGTTGTGTAAGAGCAACCTGCTCAAGTAGAACAAGACCAACGTAGGTCAGGCAGGATACGTCACCTACCTGAGATATATGGATCAAGGTGATGTATTACTCATGGATCAAGACGCGCCTGTGACCTACTCATGGAATCTTCGTTTTGATGAAACAGTAAAACAATATGGATTCATCAAGAACGAAGATGAGCCTTGTGTCTACAAGAAGGTTAGAGGGAGCATGATCGTATTCCTGGTATTATATGTAGATGACATATTACTTATTGGAAACGATATCCCTACCCTGCAACAAGTAAAGTCTTGGGTGGGGAAATGCTTTTCTACGAAGGACCTAGGTGAAGCAGCCTATATATTAGGAATCAGAATCTATAGAGATAGATCATAAAATGCTTGGCCTAAGTCAGAGTACATAGACAAGGTGCTGAGACGCTTTAATATGAATGATTCCAATGGTTATGTGTTTTGCTGAAATGGTGGCGCTGTGAGCTTGAAAAATTCAAAGCAAGATACAGTTGCTGATTCTACAACCAAGGCTGAGTGTATTGCTGCCTCAAGTGCAGCAAAGGAAGCTGTTTGGATCAAAAGGTTCATTAGTGAACTTGGCATAGTCACTAGCATTGTGGATCCCATTGGTCTCTATTATGATAACAATGGTGCTATCACACAAGCCAAGGAGCCTAGATCTCACCAACGATCCAAACACATACTTAGTCGTTATCATCTCATTCGAGAGATAATAGATAGAGGAGATGTGAAAATATGCAGAGTACCTACACTTGACAATATTGCTGACCCACTGACAAAGCCTCTTGCGCAGCAGAAGCATGATGGCCATACTAGATCTATGGGTATTAAGGGTATGCCTGATTGGCTCTAGTGCTAGTGGGAGATTGTTGGTGTAAGCCCTAGAGGCCAATACTTTTGGTACTTGTATCGAATAATAAAAGGCTTTTTCTTTATTACGTTTGTTTAATAAAGTCCCTAGAATAGCTAGTCCGTTTAATGTATTAAGTGTGACTTAATCATGAGAACACATTAAACATAAGGACATTATTCTTAAAGTATCCGTAGTTGAGCTTTAGTGTGAAGTGGGATAACATTAAAGCATTAAGACTATTATGTTTGTAGACTGATGATCACATCTCATGGATCATGGATAAAGAGTTATCAAGTCTTAAACATAGGTATGAATATTAGGAGTAATATTTATACCGGATTGACCCGCTATGAGAATACTATATAGAAAGTTATGCAAAGTGTCATAAGTTATTCTCATGGTGATAATGGTGTATACCACTCTTCGACCTGAAACCACTATGGATCCTAGATGTAGAGTCGAGTGCTTTATTGCTGATCCAACATTGTCCGTAACTGGATAACCATAAAGACAGTTGATGGGTACTCCACGAAGCATGCTGAGGACATGAGTGACCTAGATGGAATTTGCCCATCCTGCATAACAGGATAAATGTCTATGGGCACAATATTGAACTGGACAAGGATGACACGGTCTATGCCTTGTGTTCAATATAGACATAAGGGCAAAGGGGTAATTATACACATAAGTATTATCACAGAAGGTTTTGTCATATCACATGACATTTTCGTGTCTTGGGTAGCAGTGATGTGTTGCTAGATACCGCTCACTGTTTATTATGTTAAATGCGTGATTTAATATAATTACCAACGTCACGAAAACCTATAGGGTCACACACAAAGGACGGATTGATGAGAGATAGAGTAACTAAGGAATACCATAAGGTACGGTGCCCTTAAGTGAATTATAGAACATCGTAAGGTACGGTGTACTTGAGTAGAATACGAAATATGGTAAGGTACCATGGGCTTAAGTGATTTTGGGCATATTATAAGATATGGGCCAAAATACACTTAAGTGGGCTTTTTAGCTTGAAGCCCACACAAGTGGTTCTATAAATAGAACCCTTGTGCAGAAGCATTCATTGTGGTTGCATTATTTTCGTTTTCTCACTCTCTCTCTCTCTCTCACTCAAAGCCTTCATTCGTACCAGCTAGCACTGAGATTGAAGGAACCCGTTCGTGTGGACTGAGTAGAGACGTTGTCATCGTTCAACGTTCGTGATCGCTCCGTGGATCTGCATCAAAGGTTTTGATCGTCACAAGAGATCTGCACCAAAGGTTTCAATCGTCACAAGAGGTAAATATTCTATCACTGATCATGACCATTCGTAAGGATCTCTAAAGGAGAAAATTTTAATTTCCGCTGCGTTTTGGACCGCAATTCTCCTTCAATTGTGTGGGTAATAACAATCTTGTTCATCAAGATTGATTGAAATTCTCCATAGGTTTTAGGGGATTTCCAACATCTGGTATCAAGAGCTCCAGTTAATCAATTCGTGGGAAGAAAATCACCATGGCAATGAATCATCCAAATGGGAATTTTCCAGCAAATCTTCTGATTCTCAAGAACAACAATTATGAGAATTGGTGAAAGCAGATAAATGTTGTGTTCTGTTATCAAGATCTTTGGGATCTTGTGAAGGAAGGAGTAGCAACGCTTGCAGAAGCCGCGACAAATCAAGAAAAGGCTGCACATAAAGAATTGAAGAAGAAAGGTTATAAAGCTCTCTTTATAATCCATCAATGTGTTGATGCAGATAACTTTGAAAAGGTTTGTGATGTAGAGTCAGCGAAAGAAGCATGGGAAATTCTGGAGAAATAGTTTGGAGGCGCGGAGAAGGTGAAAGAGGTGAGGTTACAAACTCACAAAAGAATGTAGGATTTGCTTCAAATGGAAGACAATGAAAGCATAACTGATTTCTTCATCAAGGTTACGAAACTAGTGAGTAAATCAAGGTATATGGAGAAGTGTTGACATCAAGATTTGTTGTTGGAAAGATCTTGAGGTCGTTGGCTCCAAAGTTCGACCATGTGGTAGTATCCATGGAAGAGTCGAAAGATTTGTCAAAATTGACAAAGGAAGAGCTTCAAGGGATGCTTGAATCTCATGAACAAAGAATGGTTGAAAGAGCTGTAAGAAATTCGAAGAGTGATATGGCTTTGCAGGCTCAATCAGTGAAAGAAACAAAAGGAAAAGGAAGCTGGAATGGCAACAAAGGAAGAGAAGGTTACAACAATTCGAGTGGTTGAAATCATCCAGAAGGAAATCGACTGAATCAGAGAAAACCCTGGAACCAAGGCAACCAAAGAGGTGATGTTGCAAGTAGAGGAAGAGGTGGTGGTCAAAATCCAGACAAGAGTCTCATTTAGTGTTACAATTGTCAAAGGTATGGTCACTATTCTAGTGATTGTCCAGAAAAGCAGAAGAATCAAGAAACTTATGCAAAGCTGGCGAAACATGAAAAAGAAGAGACGTTGTTGATGGTTACAATAAGAGAAGAAGAGAGATTCAAGGACCAGTGGTACTTGTACTCAGGATGCTCATCACACATGTCTGGAAGAAAATATTGGTTTGTCAACATAAAGCCCTCAATGAAGAACATGGTGAAATTTGCAAATGACAACACTCTAGCAGCTGAAGGTGTTGGTGATATTCTGATTATGAGGAAAGATGGCAAGAGGTCAGTAATTTCAAATGTGTTGTACATACCAGGCATGAAGAGCAATTTGCTCAGCATAGGGCAGTTAGTCGAAAAGAACTACAAGGTGTCGATCAAAGACAAGATGATGAGAGTTCTCGACTCAAATGGAAGGTTGATCTTGAAGGCACTAATTTCTCAGAATAGAACCTTCAAGATTGAGTTAAATGTGATGGAGCATAAGTGCCTTGCAACAGCAGCCAGCAGAGATGAATGGATATGGCATTACAGACTTGGCCATCTCAATTTCAAACACATCAGAGATTTGAAGAGAAGAAATATGGTTTTAGGATTATCAGAAATCGACATTCCAAACGAAGTGTGTGAAGAATGTGTGCAGGAAAAGTAGCATAAGAACAACTTCAGTAAGGATGCGGGAAGCAGGTCGAAGGCAATTCTTGAAGTCATATACTCTGATGTATATGGTCCTCTCCAGGTGGATTCGATCGGAGGTAACAAATACTTTGTTACATTCATAGATGATTTCAGTCGAAAACTGTGGTCTTACCTGATCCAGAAGAAAAGTGAAGTGATTGAGGTATTTTCCAAGTTTAAATATATGGTCGAAAGACAGAGCGGTCGAAAGATCAAGATTTTGAGAACTGATGGTGGTGGAGAATATGTGTCGGAAGACTTTGATGCATTATGTGTGAAAGAAGGGATTGTGCATGAGGTGGTGCCACCCTACACTCCATATCATAATGGAGTCGCAAAAAGGAAGAATAGAACCATTATGAATATGGTTAGAAGTATTTTAAAAGGAAAGCATCTACCCAAAGAATTATGGGGAGAAACTGTGTCGACTGTGACATATATCCTGAACAGATGTCCGACGAAGAAGCTAGAAGGAATCACGCTAGAAGAATGTTGGTCTGGTGTCAAGCCTAGCTTGAGTCATATGAGGGTGTTTGGATCTATAGCATATAGACATGTGCCAGATCAGTTGAGAAGAAAACATGATGACAAGTCCAGTCAGATGATCCTGATAGGATATCATTCGACTGAAGCATACAAGTTGTTCGACCCAGTGAATAAGCAAGTAGTGATCAACAGGGACGTGATCATAAATGAGCTTAAAGAGTGGGATTAGTCTGAGAATGTCAAGAAAGATTCAGTGAGAATCTTTTGTGATGAACCATCTAGTTAAATCGAAAGAGAAGTTCGACAGGAAGAAGTCAGAGGTGAAGCAAGTAGAATCAGACCTCAAAGAACAAGACACATGCCTGCAAGATTGCAAGAATGTATGATTACATCTGATGATGTGGTCGATGAAGAAGGTGAGCTGGTACATTATGCTTTCTATGCAGATGTCGAACCTGTCAATGCAACTGAGCCTTTGAAAGATTCGAAGTGGATGAAAGCAATGGACGAAGAGCTAAAGTCAATCGAAGTCAACAACACTTGGTCACTTGTCGAATTGCCCCAAGACAAGAAGGCAATCGATGTGAAGTGGGTATACAAGGTGAAGTTGAATCCCAAAGGAGAAGTGACTCGACACAAGGCGAGACTTGTGGAGAAAGAATTTCTTCAGAAAGAAGGAATCGACTTCGATGAAGTTTTATCACTTGTTGCTAGGATCGAAACAATTAGGTTGGTTGTTGGTCTAGCAAACATGAACAACTGGAAGATGTGTCAGATGGATGTGAAATGTGTCATGGCCCCTTAGAAGAAGAAGTTTATGTTGCACAACCAGCTGGGTTTATGAAACATGGCGAAGAAAGAAAAGTGTACAGGCTGCATAAAGCCTTGTACGGACTTAAACAAGCTCCAAGATATTGGAACAAGAAGATAGATGACTTTCTAAGGGAGAAGGAATTTCTTAAGTGCAAATCTGAACATGGAGTATATGTAAGAAGAAGCAAGAGTGAATTGCTTATACTATGCCTCTATGTCGATGACATGTTGGTAACAGGTAGTTGCAAGAAGGAGATCGAAGACTTCAAAGGTGATCTTAACAAGGAATTCGAAATGTCAGATCTAGATGACATTTCATATTTTCTTGGCATCGAATTCTACAAGAATGATAGAGGTTTGATGATGCATCAAAGAAGGTATGCAGGTGAAATACTCAAGAGATTTGAGATGCAAGATTGCAACCCAACTTCGACTCCAGCTGAGCCCAGATTACAATTTTCGAAAGATTCAGATGAAGATGATGTCGACCCAACCCAATATAGAAGACTTATTGGGTCACTTCGATACCTTTGTGTAACACCTCAAAATTTGCCCTCCTCTCTTGGGACTAGCTTAACATATTGCATTTCATTTTGTAGGACATTAGTCATTGCATCTTTGCATACCATGTGGAAACAATGAGCAAGTCATCCTCCTAGGTCTTTCTCAGAAGATGGAGAGGTTGAGAGATTCAAGCCTAAGGGTCTCATGAATTGATCACTAGCCATCTGAGGGTTTGTGTTTCAATTAGGGTTTCTTGATTCCTCAAGGAGATTGATCATCATCTTGGTTGAAATGGTACATCATCATCATCATGGTCTTATCATCACCAAGAGGTTCATTGTTCCTGATTAGATTCCTTGGGATTAGGGTTTTGACCTCTGGTCAACCCTAATCAGCTATATTATGCCAATCAGGGTTTTTCAAGGAGAAGGGGTCTTTCATGAGATGGGGATCATTATATGGTTTTATGGAGATTGTATAAGCTAGGGTTTCATCTTGGAGCCATTTCATCCGGAGATTGAGGCTCAAATTCATCTGTGCATGACCAAGTCATCTGTCAATTGAAAAAGTCAACCAAAAGTCAACTGTTGGATTTGGAGGTGGGAGATGGTTAGAAATACTTCATTCATGTTCAAAAAAGTCTCATTTGACATTTCAAACATCAATATTGAAGAAAATAAAGTCAGGACAAAACTTTCCAAAAATAGTAAGTGACCTGTAATTCAAAATTGCCAAAAATGGAAAGGTTTTCTCCTCAAGATTACATCATCAAGAAAGCTTCAAATGAAAATTTGTTGAACATGAAAGTTGTAGATATTGTTCTCCCATTTCCAAAAAGTCCAAAATCATGAATTTCTCATGTATGGTTGAAGAGATATGGATCAATCTTGGTCAAGTGAACATTGAACTTCAAAGGAGCATAACTTTCAAACCATAAGTCCAAATCATGTGGCTCTTTTTGCAATATTCTTGTTTTAACTTCTAGTTTCCAAAATTGGCATTACATGGCATGCATTCCATTCACATAAATATATGAAAATTCAACTCATTTTTGGAGGGAAAAATTCAAGTTCAAAATTGGTGAGTTATTTGCACATGCTACTATCACCATTGGTCTTAAAACATTATTTTGAGTGAAATCAAGGCCAAAAACATGCACTATTCACATGCCATGTCCATGCATAAGGAAAAGTTCAATTTTGCACTTACACTCTAAATTCCCTAATTTTCATTAGCATTTGGTTAAGCATGATTAGGACTTGATTAGGAGGGACTATAAATGCCTAACCCTAACAGAATTTCATAACAACACTTCACAAATCTTAGATCTAGAATTTTTGATCAAATTTTCTCTCATTTTTTTCTCTCAATTTCTCCAAATCGAAGCACAAATCCTTGCCTCATTCATCATCTAGTATCATTACTGAGCAAGATGCAAGCAAGAACCACTTGAATTCGTGCAGTTTGGAAGCATACATGAAGCTTGAGCAACAATGGTGAATTTCAAATTCTGTAGATTCGAGCTCAATTGAACATCAAGACTTCTTCCAATCCACTCCACAAGCTTGCTAGAGGAAGATTGAAGCATAGCCAGGCCAAGAACACGTGATTTCATCAAGATGTTCTTCAAGAGGTCATTTTTTCGACCTCTTTAATTCATGAAGTTATTATGTGAATCTTGTAGATCTCTTTGATGTGATCATTCTGAGCTTTAAATCGCCAAAAACCATGCCATATTGAGTGAGTTTCGATGATTGGAAGTTTGATGCATGAACTTTAATTTACTCGATTTGATCATGTTTTGGTGTTATATGCTTAGTTATTAGTGGATTTAGGATGTATGTTGAAAGATCTATCAATTTATGTGATCAATTTCAAAAACTAGAAAATGTGTTCATGATGTTCTTCATTGATGGTACTGTTCATCGCGTTTTCTTGAAGAAGATGGTGCAGGTGTTTAGGCCACGGTTTTTACCACAAGAAATTGTTCCCTTAGAGGCGCGCTAGGGTTGCATTCCCATTGGTTGCATGAAAATGCCATGCAAGCGCGCCACTTGCAGTTTGAAAACGCGCCTGGTTCGGTTCCAGGCGGTGTCTTGTTTTTTTCAAAGGCCATGCATTATTTGTTTCCACTCCATGTCATGTTCATATGTGCTCCTTCATGTTTTTTCATTTTTTTTCTCACTTTGAAAATTCATAACTAAATAAATGATCATCCAAAAAATATGTGGTTTTTTGAATTGTGTCACATTTTTTGTCTAGTTTTTTATGGATATTATTTTGCAAATTGTGCCTGGCTGGATTTAATTTTGCCTTAGGGTTTGTGTAGACATGTCATGTTTTGACCTTGCCTTGGTTCTTCATTTGTGAAATGCTCAATTCTTATCCAATATGCTCATGAAATTTTACATGTAGAAACTAGACATCTTGCTGGACATTTTGGTGTTGAGTTTGCATTTTTATCATTCATCATTGCTGAGTTATGATTTTCTAAGTTAGGTGTGACAATTTGTGTCACACCTTGTGATGTCCAATTTGATTGATGCATTTACCATGCCAAATAAATTCCAAATGCTCTGCTTTTTTGTATGGTGATTGATATGCATGTTATGGATGTTCATGATTTTTTGTGGAATTTTAGGAATCATTTCTGATTTGATTGAGATTTTTCATTCTGGATGATCATTTGTGAACTTTTGAATGGCATTGATTTTCATTTGTTTGTGAAATGATGGTTGTTTATCCAATGGATGTGAAATTTTGCACATTGTTTCTAGATATATTGAAGTTTGTTGTGGATTTAGTTTGAGGTCTTTATCATGTTGCATTTCTGTTTTAGGCTTGTTCTAAGTTGATGCACCAAATTGTGTCCCATTTGAGCTTGTTTGTGCTTACCTTGACTTGATGAATTTGATTACCATGCCTAATCATGTCCAATTTCCCTAATTTTGTGTGTGTTGATCATGTTGTGTCTTCTGTTTACCCATGATTTTTGCCAAAATTAATTGAAGCATTTTTGAATTAATGTGCATTTGTTCATGCTGTTGTCACAATGTGGTTACAATGTGCATACCTTGCCATATTTGGTTCATGAAATGAAATTGGTAATTGATATTGATGTGGGATTTTTTGGATGATGTTCTTAATTGATTGAAGTTGATTCATGTCAATTTTCATGTTCTGTTTTGAATTTTTTCTCCATCTTTGACCCTAGGCCTTGACCTATTGGTTTGTCTCATCTTTGAGCTTTGATTTCAGGTTGAACATCCAGGTTATATGGTTCATGATGCAACCTCACTTGAGCATTTGATGCTTGCTTTTGACTACTAACATTGTGTGTTTTGTAGGATTGCTAACTCATTTGAGTTTGACTAGTGGCTTATGCCTTTGCTCATTGGGTTTGACTGTTGATATTGATGTTGTCTGTTTGTCTGTACAGTTTAACTGACTTATGTGATGTCTCAACAGGTACGTAAGTTGCTTAAGTTCAATTTGAACTTGCTTTTGCTTGGTTGCTTAACCACCTAGGTATAACTCTCTGACTTCATGTAGTCTGGAAGACCTGTCCTGTTACTTGGGCAGGCACCTGTCTGAAGCCCTCCTTAAGAGGCAATGCTTGTGATTGTTTATTTTTGTGCCAAGCAGGGAAAGTCCTTTGATAAGGCAATTGGCAGATAGAAGAGATGTGCAATCCATCTCCTGCTATTCAGTGTGTCTTCCACTTTGCTCACACACCTTGTGTTGATGCATTGTGGATATTAACCCAAGATCTTTGTTGAGTCAGTCATATGTGGAGAAGACTTCCAACTTTCTGAACTCCCACACTTTCATTTGTCTGAAGCTCTCCCAGGCCAGGGATAAGAGTTGTGAAGTCTGATCTTCACTTCCCATTTCATCTGCTTCACCCTAACTCTCAATGTTAGGGTTAAGAGCTAACATCACCCGATTCCAGTTGGCTTGTGTTTCACAGCCCAGCCTTGTGTGAGCCCACTTTGTTTGTATATAATGTGTGCTAATTGTGTGTATGTTTGCTTTGCCTGTTTAGGATAGCTTGCTGCCTGTGCAAGTTAGGTGGAAACCTCAACTTAGGACCATGGTGGATTACATGATAACTATTAGGCTCGAGTCAGTCTCCCTTTTAGTTTGTCACTTCCCAGTCTCTGGTTAGGAGAAAGTTTCTCCCCTGTTAAGGGGAACTACGTTGCCCTGATCCTCATACCATATGAGGTACGTAGGCAGGAGGTCGTACGAGATCTCTCCGGGCACCCTTTTTTCTTTTTGTGTGTGTTTGCTTGACAGTTATTAGGCTCGAGTTCCCGACTCCCTATTAACTTGGTTGTGTGTTAACCTTCTTGTGTGTGTTAGGAGATGGATATAAGTCCAGTGATTGGCATTCTGTATCCTATTGTTGTATGCTTAGAGTCCGATATAAGTCCAGCGATTGGCATTTGGTTTCCAGTGTGGGTTGTTGGTTCGGAGTCTGATGTAAGTCCAGTGATTGGCATTCGGTTTCCATGTTTGCCTGTTTGTGTTTTGTTTTGTTTGGCGTGCGTGAGCCGAACTACGGTAGCTCTAATTCTCATTCCAGATGAGATACGTAGGCATAGGATGCGATATCCTATCGAGCATGTTTCCCCTTGTCCCGAACTACGTTGACTCTGATGTTTGTTTCTGACAAACTACGTAGGACCAGGATGCGATATCCTGTCGAGTTACCTTCCTCCGTCTCCCTTCCTGTGCTTTGTTCCGGTGTGTGCGTGCATTCTTTGAGCAGTTTCTTTTAGCAACCTTATCCTATCTTTTTGAGCGTGGATCCCGTGGAGTACGATGGATGCATAGGGGTGCTAATACCTTCCCTTCGCATAACCGACTCCCGATCCCATCTCTCTTTGGTCGCGAGACCATGTCTTTTCCAGGTTTACTTCGAGCATTTCCTTTCCCTCTTTGGGATAAATAACGCACGGTGGCGGCTTTGTTTGTTTTTGTTTTAGCCCGCCGGTTGTTTTTCGCGGATGCGACAGCTGGCGACTCTGCTGGGGAATACAAGAAGTTGACCTATTGCTGGTCCATCTTCCCTAAGCGAGTCTCTCCTAGCGTTCTCTAGGGTAGTTTAGGTTGCTTGTGCTACTCTATTTATTGCATTTATTATTCTATTGTGTATATATTTGCATAAATATTTGCATGCATCATACTGTCATTATGTCGTCTTCTGTGCAGGTGGTTCCTTTGATTTGGGGTGGGTGTTCTGAGTGGGGCTAAAACCCAGGCCCGAGTATACACCTAGGATTAGTGTGGTCTCGTGTTCCTCTCATGTTAGGTCAACATGTTTTGGGCAACGTGACATACCACAAGCCGGACGAGGTTCTTTTGAGGGAGCTTTTCCTTTGTGGAGTATCCACTTTGGTTGAGTTACCTCATCTGAGCTATTGACTTCGGTGACCGGTCTTTCCCTGATCTTTGGTTTAGGCAACCTCAAGAGAGCTGCAACGGCACACCCGAAAGGGCAAACCCATTGAGTATCTTTGCCCGATTGTCGAGACCATTATCCACCTTAGGATAACCTGATTAGAATTTACCTGTGAGGGGAGGGTGATTCTTACAGATGCATGTTCTGATGGTGACTTTGATGGTGACTAATGGTTCCGTTGATCAGAGTCCTATTTATAAGTCGGATGTATGGACATTTATTTCTGAGACGCCGGAGTGCTGTCCGTGGTATTTATCAGTGGGGATCCGTTTATTTCAGGATTCCCTGGGCTGGTTCAGAGGGGTTGGTTTTCAGACCAGTGGATCTCTGTGATGATGATGATGGTGTATCCTTCAGTTCCATTTATTTCGGAACCCAGAGTTGGGTTTGTGGTCGCTCAGTACCTCAGATGGTTGTGATCAATTCAGAGGCCGTAATTCAGTGCAATAAATGATCAGATGACTGGGAGGATGGCACAATGCATTGCATTCATTCATCAGCATCATTAACATTTTGCATTTACCTGCATCTAACACATGTTTATCCATATGCAGGGACATTTTCGATTGAGATCCTGGTTGAGAGACTTCTTTATTCCAGATATGAGGACCGGTTTGAAGGACGATGTTGTCTACAGTTTCTTTGACCCAGAGATCAGTGGGCTGAGAGATATGATGGCATTGATTACGCCCGACCATGTGGGGTTGTTCCGTGAGGCATACGGTGGTATTCTGAAGTTGGTCTTCAGGCTCACAGACAGTGACAAGAGTGCCATCCATACTCTTCTCCAGTCCTTATGACAAAGATGATGCCGTGCCGTGGCATTATGGTGGGGAAGTTTATTGTAATGGAGAGAGATTAGATGATCAGGCTGCAAGTGAAACCACCGTTTCAAAGGTGGATAATGCCGGACCCAGTGGTTTCACTCGTAGTGGAAGGCTGTTTGCTCCTGATGCTTTGAGAAGTGGAGAAGGAGAAAAAGAAAAGAAAGAAAAGGTCGAGGCTTTAGTCAGGGCAAGAGGGAAACAAGTAATCAATGAAGGTACTCCTGTGGTGACACCGGCGCCTGGTGGGTCGGAGAGAGAACTTGATGACGAAGCGGAAGAATTTTTAAGGATCATCAAGAAGTCAGAGTACAAGCTTGTTGACCATCTGCAGCAGACCCCATCCAAGATTTCGATCTTGTCGTTATTGCTGAGCTCTGAGGGGCATAGGGAAGCTTTGTTGAAAATTCTGAAGAGAGCCTATGTTCCCCAGGAAATAACGATCAATCAGTTGGAGACGGTGGTGTCAAACGTCCATGCCAGCCATGGGTTGGGTTTCACCGATTTAGATCTAACTGTGGATGGGAGGAATCATAATCGGGCTTTACACATTGCTATGGAATGTAAAGGAGCCGTGCTCTCGCACGTGTTGGTTGATACTGGCTCCTCTTTAAATGTGTTGCCGAAGAAAGCCCTGGCAAAGCTGAATTGTGAAGGGTTGATCCTGACGCCCACTGACCTGATAGTAAGGGCTTTTGACGGTTCAAAGCGGGCTGTATTCGGAGAAGTGGAGCTCCCGGTGAAAATTGGACCCGAGGTGTTCAAGTCGGTATTCTATGTCATGGATATTCAGCCGGCATATAGTTGCCTATTGGGTCGCCCATGGATTCATGCTGCAGGGGCAGTGACTTCGACTTTGCACCAGAAACTAAAGTATATCTGGGACGGGCAAGTCGTCACCGTTTGTGGAGAAGAGGACATCTTCGTCAGCCACTTGTCATCGTTTAAGTACGTGGAAATGGACGGTGAGATATGAGAAACCCCGAGTCAAGCATTTGAAACCGTTAAGGTGGAGAATGCTCTTTTTGCCAAGGAAGAGGAGAAACCGTCCATCTCTTCGTACAAGCAGGCCGCCGAGGTGGTGAAGAGTGGGGAAGCTCCAGGTTGGGGGAAGATGATGGATATCGCCGCCAAGAAAGACCGATTTGGAGTGGGTTATCAGTCGGGCCGAGGCTCGTCGGGACAAGGTATAGGACGTCGTCCGTCATTCACATTCACCAGTGCTGGAATGCTGGATCCATATCACATCTGTATGGTGGATGAAGAAGCTGACAGTGACTGTGAAATTGATTAGTGGATAAAGCCGTGCGCACCAGGGATGGAAGTCCAGAACTGGAAGGCTGAAAAGATCATCACTGTCACTCTACTTGAAGAGTAATAATTTCTGTTTTCAGTTTTATTTGCATGGAAGCCATACGTTTTGCCCGAAACGTATCATTGTAAGGGCCACCTCATGTTCCATTTTGTAACTTTTTTGCATCATAAATAAAAGGATTTTTTTCAATTAAAAGCGGTGTTCCCTGTTTTTCGTTTATTTTTGCAGTTTAAAAACAAAAAATAAAAATGGCAATGTTTTCATTTTCCTTTTCAATTTGTCTCGCTCCGGTTCTAAAGCAATGCATGAATCAACATTCATGCAGATGCGATCATTCTCCGGATCTCATTAATAACAATCCTGTTACACCCTCATATGACTTCGACAATCCGATCTATCATGCCGAAGAAGAAGGCGAAGAAGATTGTGAACTGCCGGAGGAATTAGCCAGGTTGTTGAAACAAGAGGAGAAGGTGATTCAGCCGCACGAAGAGCAAGTTGAGATTGTGAATCTGGGTACCGACGAGGTCAGGAAAGAGGTGAAAGTTGGGGCTGCTTTGGAGACAAGTGTCAAGAGCAGTATGGTGGCATTGTTGAAAGAGTATGTCGACATCTTCGCCTAGTCTTATCAAGATATGCCAGGGTTGGATACCGATATCGTTGTGCACAAGCTACCATTAAGAGCAGATTGTCCTCCAGTGAAGCAGAAGTTGCGCAGAACTCGACCTGACATGGCAATGAAAATTAAAGAGGAAGTGCAGAAGCAGTGGGATGCTGGTTTCCTAGCTGTCACTAATTATCCGCCTTGGGTCGCAAACATTGTGCCGGTCCCGTAGAAAGATGGGAAGGTGAGAATGTGTGTGGACTACCGGGATCTGAACAGAGCTAGCCCGAAGGATGGTTTTCCATTACCTCACATTGATGTGTTGGTAGATAATACAGCTCAATTCTCAGTGTTTTCCTTCATGGATGGCTTTTCTGGCTATAATCAAATCAAAATGTCGCCAGATGATATGGAGAAAACAACGTTCATTACACCGTGGGGCACTTTCTGTTATAAGGTGATGCCATTTGGTCTCAAGAACGCCGGTGCTACTTATCAGAGAGCCATGGTGACTTTGTTTCATGATATGATTCATCATGAAATCGAATGCTATGTTGATGACATGATAGCAAAGTCCCAAACAGAAGAGGGGCACTTGGTAGATCTAGCCAAGTTGTTTGACCGGTTGAGACAATTCAGACTGAGGTTGAATCCGAACAAGTGCACGTTCGGAGTGCGGTCCGGTAAATTGCTGGGGTTCATTGTAAGTGAAAAAGGAATCGAGGTTGATCTTGCTAAAGTAAAAGCGATAAGAGAAATGCCTGAACCGAGAACGGAGAAGGAGGTTCGTGGTTTCTTAGGTAGATTGAACTACATTTCACGGTTCATATCTCATCTAACCGCCACGTGTGAACCAATATTCAAGTTGTTGAGAAAAGATCAAACGGTCAGGTGGAATAATGATTTCCAAGAGGCATTTGAAAAGATAAAAGAGTATTTGCAGGAGCCTTCGATTCTGATGCCTCCTGTGGAGGGATGACCGTTAATCCTGTACTTGACAATCCTCGAGGGGTCTATGGGGTGTGTATTGGGGCAGCATGACGAGTCTGGTCGAAAAGAGCATGCCATATACTACCTTAGCAAAAAGTTTATCGACTGTGAAACAAGATATTCACTGCTCGAGAAAACTTGTTGTGCTTTGGCCTGGGCTGCTCGCCGACTGAGGCAGTATATGCTGGTTCATACTGTAACACCCTTCTAAAATACCCCAAATTATTTAATTAAAATAACATTATATATCAAATCAGAGTAAATATGCCCTTAAGGGTGTCACACAAACAAATTCACACATTTATCAAAATAGCTTGTCATGCTCATTTATTTATCAATTAAAACATTTGCATAAAACGCAGCGGATAGAGATCAATTCGATCATTCAAAAACCAACAATGAAAATAAGATAAAACATCCCATCCCGATGTTACATCTACCAGAGCATGACCACCTAAGGAACTACACTAGACTCCAAGCACTAGCTCCTACTCAATCACTGCTCGTTACCTGAAAAATAGTTGTAAGGGTGAGTTCCTCAATCGATATAATAAGCATTATAAAACATCATGTAATGCTAAGTAATTTAACACATATCATCACCCTAATCAGATCACACATTCAGCAAACAACAATATCAACTCATAATCAAAATCAATACTCCACACCAACACAAAACAACACGTATAATATTGGAATACATCCATTCATATTATACGCCATGCATACATATATTATGCAATGAGACTCCATGCATGCGGTACCGACTATTTGTGAACATATAGTTCAACCTCACCGACCAAATCCAGGTACGGCTACCAAGCTCACTAGTCCCACTCATTTGAGACCTAGTGACTCACTCACTAATTCCTCACCATGGGAATTAGCTACCACCCCCAAGGGCCATGCTATGCACGCTAATTCACCTAGCATGCAAACATCAACAACAGTCCATAATGACTAACTCACTAATTCCTCACCATGGGAATTAGCTACCACCCCCAAAGGGCCACAATATGCATGCTAAATCATCTAGCAATGCAAAATAATCAACAATAATCCACAATGGACATATGCTCACACTCTAAGCCATAAACAGTCCATTCACAATAGCATACATAATATATACATTCACAACATTATGCATACCATCATACAATATCAACACATGTATTAAAACATCATATCATGTCAAATATTTAATCACAGTATTAGCACACTCTACTAATACCTACACTGCTCACAACAATGGGAATTGATCCCTACTATATCATACGTCAGCTAAACTACACCACTCAGCTGAAACAACCAAACTGCACAACAACAGCTCAGGAAAACCACAATCCTGCCCATACGCGTATGCCCCATGCCCATACGCGTATGGCCCAATTCCTGGCCAAGCCCATACGCGTATCACCTCCTCATACGCGTATGCTACGCATAACACCTCCCCCATACGCGTACCAACAGAGACTAAATCAAGTTCAAAACATCATCTTCTTCAGCCATACGCGTATGGCCTCACCCCATACGCGTACCAACACAGGACACGCGTATTACACACGTATGGCGCGTACCAGCGCCAGATCCCTTCCCTCCAAGCCATCCCATACGCGTATTGCCTAGTGCCATACGCGTACCAGACCATCTCATACGCGTAATGCCTAGTGCCATACGCGTATGACCAGAAACCAGAATTTCCAGATCTGCCATGGTTTCTCTGCTACGAAATTCTCAGATCTAACCTTCCACAGTCCAATTTTCACACATAATTCCTTCCTATTGTCTAACACGAAACAAATCCTATTCGATTTCACAAGGTCTAACAATTTCCACACCTAATTCCTACGAATTTCCTTCAATTATAACTCATTTTCGTTCATCCAATATTCCACAAATTTCAGCATACATCATTCCAATTAGGGAAAATTCCATGGTCTATCACTACCCATCACATGTTATCCCATAATACCCATTAAACGATGATAAACCCCCCTTACCTGAGTTAATCCGGCAATCAGCTAGCTTCCAGCTTTTCCCTTCTTCAACCTTTGTTCCCTTGCTCTGCCTTTTTGCCCTTTTCCACTTTTCTGTCTCTTTTTCCTTTTCACGTGAAAAATAGCCTTTTTACTAATTGGGACCTTTTCTAAATCCAACTCTTATATTCCAATAATAATAATAATAATAATCCAATAATAATAATTCCAATAATACTCCAATTATTTAATTAAATTAATAAATAAATTATTAACTTAATTTAAATAATTATCTTATTTTTATCGGGGTGTTACAACTCTCCCCCACTAAAAGAGTTTTCGTCCTCGAAAACATACCTTAAGCAAATAACTCCGGATAGGACTCTTTCATCTGGCTCTCGAGTTCCCAAGTCACATTGCCACCGGCTGGTCCTCCCCAAGCTACCTTTACCAAGGCAATCTCTTTACCCCGTAACTGCTTCAACTCTCGATCCTCTATCCTCATAGGTGATGTTTCAACAGTCAGGTTATCTCTCACCTGTACATCATCTACTTGGACTACATGCGACGGATCAGGAATGTACCTCCTCAACTGAGACACATGAAAAACCTCATGCAAATTCGCAAGTGACGGCGGTAAAGCGATACGATAGGCTACCTCCCCTATCCTCTCCAAAATCTGATAAGGACCAATAAATCGAGGTGTCAACTTCTTTGACTTCAAAGCTCGACCAACCCCAGTTATCGGAGTAACACGAAGAAACACATGATCTCCCTCTTGGAACTCTAGTGACTTCCTCCTCTTATCATGATAGCTCTTCTGACGACTCTGAGCAATTCTCATCTTCTCCTGAATCATCTTAATCTTTTCCGTAGTTTGTTGAACAATCTCAGGTCCAACCACAGCACTCTCACCAGACTCATACCAACACAAAGGTGTCCGACATCTCCTACCATACAAAGCTTCAAACGGTGCCATACCAATGCTCGAATGAAAACTATTGTTGTAGGTAAACTCAATCAAAGGCAAATAACAATCCCAAGCACCTCCCTTTTCCAAAACACAAGCCCTCAAAAGGTCCTCTAGTGACTGAATCGTCCTCTCAGTCTGACCATCAGTCTGCGGATGATATGCAGAACTCAATCTCAGCTTAGTTCCCAAAGCCCTCTGCAAACCTTCCCAGAACTTCGATGTAAATCTAGGATCTCTGTCCGAAACAATACTCGACGGAATACCATGCAAGCTTACAATTTTCTCAATATACAACTCGGCTAATCTCTCTAACGAATAATCCATTCTGATCGGAATGAAATGAGCCGATTTCGTCAATCTGTCAACAATCACCCAAATAGCTTCAAAATTCTTACTTGTCCTCGGTAAACCAGAAACAAAATCCATACTGATACTATCCCACTTCCACTCTGGAATAGCCAACGGTTGCATTAGCCCAGACGGCTTCTGATGCTCAATCTTTGACTTCTGACAAGTCAAACAAGAATAAACAAAATTCGCAATTTCTCTTTTCATTCCCGGCCACCAAAATAACTTTTTCAAATCGTGATACATCTTCGTAGCTCCAGGATGAATACTCAGACCACTACGATGTCCTTCCTCAAGAATACTCTTCTTAAGTTCTGTAACATCCGGAATACACACCCGATTACCAAATTTCAAAATACCATTCTCATCAACTCCGAATTCACCACCTTGACCTTGATTCACTAGGGTCATCTTGTCAACCAAAAGCATATCGGATTTCTGACCCTCTCTAATCTCATCCAGAATATCACTCGTTAACTTCAACATTCCCAGTTTAACACTATTATGAGTACTCTCACACACCAAACTCAAGTCTCTAAACTGCTCAATTAAATCCAATTCCTTAACCATTAACATAGACATATGCAATGATTTCCGACTCAATGCATCAGCCACTACGTTTGCTTTACCCGGATGGTAATTCAAACCAAAGTCATAATCTTTCAGAAACTCTAACCATCTCCTCTGTCTCATATTCATCTCTTTCTGGTCAAACAAATACTTTAAACTTTTATGGTCACTGAAAACCTCAAATCTTGACCCATACAAGTAATGCCTCCACAACTTCAGAACAAAAACCACAGCTGCCAACTCTAAATCGTGTGTCGGGTAGTTCCTCTCATGAATCCTCAGTTGTCTCGAAGCATAAGCTATAACCTGCTTATTCTGCATCAACACACCACCTAAACCCAACAATGAAGCGTCACAGTAAACCTCAAATGGTTCCGACGGACTCGGTAATATCAGAATAGGAGCAGTAGTCAACCTTCTCTTTAACTCTTGGAAACCTTCTTCACATTTTGAGTCCCAAACAAATGCTTGCCCCTTTCTAGTCAACATCGTCAACGGTAACGCCAACTTAGAAAATCCCTCAATAAACTTCCTATAATAACCTGCAAGTCCAAGAAAACTCCTTATCTCAGAAACTGACTTCGGAGCTTCCCACATAGATACCGCTTCTATCTTAGAAGGATCAACAGCAACACCGCCTCTTGAAATCACATGACCAAGAAAACTAACCTCTTCTAACCAAAATTCACACTTTGACAGCTTAGCAAATAACTTCTTTTCTCGTAGAACTCCTAAAACCACTCTCAAATGTTCAGCATGCTCTTCTTCAGATTTCGAATACACTAAAATATCGTCAATAAACACCACAACAAACTTGTCTAGGTACGGATGGAAAATCCTATTCATATACTCCATAAATACTCCAGGCGCATTAGTCACACCAAAAGGCATCACAGAATACTCATAATGTCCATACCTTGTTCTGAAAGCAGTCTTCTGAATATCCTCAGTTTTCACACGTATCTGATGATACCCCGATCTCAAATCTATTTTGCTGAACACACTCGCACCAACCAACTGATCCATCAAATCATCAATCCTCGGCAAAGGATACCGATTCTTGATCGTCACTTTATTCAGTTGCCTGTAGTCCACACACAACCTCATAGTACCTTCTTTCTTTTTAACCAATAACACTGGTGCACCCCACGGCGATACACTCGGACGAATAAATTTCTTATCCAACAGATCTTCCAACTGACTCTTCAATTCAGTTAACTCAACAGCAGACATACGGTACGGACCCATCGATATCGGCCTAGTACCAGGTACCAAATCAATAGAGAACTCAACTTCACGCTCTGGCGGTAATTCATTCACCTCTTCCGGAAACACATCAGGAAAATCACACACCACGGCTAGATCGCCAATCACTAGTTTATCTTTAGCCTCCAAAGTCGCTAACAGCATAAACAACTCTGCCCCATCTGCTACTGCCTCATTCACTTGCCTTGCTGATAGAAACAAACTCTTCCCTTCCTCAATCTCAGGAAAGATCACAGTCTTATCAAAGCAGTTGATATAAACTCGGTTAGACACCAACCAGTTCATACCCAGAATAACATCAATCTGCACTAGTGGAAGACACACTAGGTCCATCCCAAAGTCTCTACCAAAAATACTCAAAGGACAATTTAAACAAACTGAAGTAGTAGTTACTGAACCCTTCGCAGGAGTATCAATCACCATACTACCATGCATCTCAGATATCTCTAATCTAAGTTTCACAGCACAAACCAAAGATATAAAAGAATGAGTCGCTCCTGTGTCAATAATAGCCACAAGAGGAAAGCCATTAATATAACACGTACCTCGGATCAAACGATCATCTGCAGAAGTCTCAGAACCCGATAAAGCAAAAACCTTGCCTCCCGAATGGTTCTCTTTCTTCGGCTTAGGACACTGTGGACTGATATGACCCACTTCTCCACAGTTGAAACAAGTCACAGCCTTCACCCGGCACTCTGCAGCCAAGTGACCACCTTTTCCACACTTGAAACACTTCTTCTCATTACTGGTACACTCATGGATACGATGTCCAGCCTGACCACATCTGTAACACTTAGCAGGGGCACTGGAGTCTCCCCCACTAGGCCTCTTCATCCCACTCTGTCTCTGGAAACCTTTGCCAGCTGCATACGGTTTCCCACGATCATTATGATTCTTGCCTTTCCTATCAACCCTCTGCTGATAGCTCTCTGCTCTGGCCTTAGTATCCTGTTCAAAAATCCTGCAACAGTCTACCAAATCAGAAAACACTCTAATCCGCTGATATCCAATAGCCTGCTTGATCTCGGGACGTAACCCATTCTCAAACTTCACACATTTCGAAAATTCCCCAGTAGCCTCGTTATAGGGAGTGTAATACTTTGACAGCTCTGTGAACTTAGCAGCATACTCAGTAACAGACCGGTTGCCCTGCTTCAATTCCAAGAACTCTATCTCTTTCTTTCCTCTGACATCCTCTGGAAAGTACTTCCTCAGGAATCTCTCTCTGAACACCGCCCAAGTGATCTCAGCGTTCCCAGCAGTTTCCAACTCAGTGCGGGCAGCAACCCACCAATCATCTACTTCCTCTGACAGCATATGCGTACCGAACCTGACCTTCTGGTTATCGGCACACTCAGTCACCCGGAAGATCCTCTCGATCTTCTTCAACCACTTCTGAGCACCATCTGGATCGTATGCTCCCTTGAACATTGGAGGATTGTTCCTCTGGAACTCACTCAGTTGACGAGTAGCTCCCATTCCCACAACATTCGGATTCCCTCCAAGTACTCCAGCTAGCATACCCAGAGCCTCAGCAATCGCAGCATCGTCTCTACCTCTTCCAGCCATCTCTATCTGAAAACCCAACAAGCTAAAACAATAAGTACTGATAGGGTTACACAACACCTATCCCGTACAGGGAAACAAAATAATTACGACTCGACTCGACCGACTATGCTCTGACACCACTAATGTAACACCCTTCTAAAATACCCCAAATTATTTAATTAAAATAACATTATATATCAAATCAGAGTAAATATGCCCTTAAGGGTGTCACACAAACAAATTCACACATTTATCAAAATAGCTTGTCATGCTCATTTATTTATCAATTAAAACATTTGCATAAAACACAGCGGATAGAGATCAATTCGATCATTCAAAAACCAACAATGAAAATAAGATAAAACATCCCATCCCGATGTTACATCTACCAGAGCATGACCACCTAAGGAACTACACTAGACTCCAAGCACTAGCTCCTACTCAATCACTGCTCGTTACCTGAAAAATAGTTGTAAGGGTGAGTTCCTCAATCGATATAATTAGCATTATAAAACATCATGTAATGCTAAGTAATTTAACACATATCATCACCCTAATCAGATCACACATTCAGCAAACAGCAATATCAACTCATAATCAAAATCAATACTCCACACCAACACAAAACAACACGTATAATATTGGAATACATCCATTCATATTATACGCCATGCATACATATATTATGCAATGAGACTCCATGCATGCGGTACCGACTATTTATGAACATATAGTTCAACCTCACCGACCAAATCCAGGTACGGCTACCAAGCTCACTAGTCCCACTCATTTGAGACCTAGTGACTCACTCACTAATTCCTCACCATGGGAATTAGCTACCACCCCCAAAGGGCCATGCTATGCACGCTAATTCACCTAGCATGCAAACATCAACAACAGTCCATAATGACTAACTCACTAATTCCTCACCATGGGAATTAGCTACCACCCCCAAAGGGCCACAATATACATGCTAAATCATCTAGCAATGCAAAATAATCAACAATAATCCACATTGGACATATGCTCACACTCTAAGCCATAAACAGTCCATTCACAATAGCATACATAATATATACATTCACAACATTATGCATACCATCATACAATATCAACACATGTATTAAAACATCATATCATGTCAAATATTTAATCACAGTATTAGCACACTCTACTAATACCTACACTGCTCACAACAATGGGAATTGATCCCTACTATATCATACGTCAGCTAAACTACACCACTCAGCTGAAACAACCAAACTGCACAACAACAGCTCAGGAAAACCACAATCCTGCCCATACGCGTATGCCCCATGCCCATACGCGTATGGCCCAATTCCTGGCCAAGCCCATACGCGTATCACCTCCTCATACGCGTATGCTACGCATAACACCTCCCCCATACGCGTACCAACAGAGACTAAATCAAGTTCAAAACATCATCTTCTTCAGCCATACGCGTATGGCCTCACCCCATACGCGTACCAACACAGGACACGCGTATTACACACGTATGGCGCGTACCAGCGCCAGATCCCTTCCCTCCAAGCCATCCCATACGCGTATTGCCTAGTGCCATACGCGTACCAGACCATCTCATACGCGTAATGCCTAGTGCCATACGCGTATGACCAGAAACCAGAATTTCCAGATCTGCCATGGTTTCTCTGCTACGAAATTCTCAGATCTAACCTTCCACAGTCCAATTTTCACACATAATTCCTTCCTATTGTCTAACACGAAACAAATCCTATTCGATTTCACAAGGTCTAACAATTTCCACACCTAATTCCTACGAATTTCCTTCAATTATAACTCATTTTCGTTCATCCAATATTCCACAAATTTCAGCATACATCATTCCAATTAGGGAAAATTCCATGGTCTATCACTACCCATCACATGTTATCCCATAATACCCATTAAACGATGATAAACCCCCCTTACCTGAGTTAATCCGGCAATCAGCTAGCTTCCAGCTTTTCCCTTCTTCAACCTTTGTTCCCTTGCTCTGCCTTTTTGCCCTTTTCCACTTTTCTGTCTCTTTTTCCTTTTCACGTGAAAAATAGCCTTTTTACTAATTGGGACCTTTTCTAAATCCAACTCTTATATTCCAATAATAATAATAATAATAATCCAATAATACTCCAATTATTTAATTAAATTAATATATAAATTATTAACTTAATTTAAATAATTATCTTATTTTTATCGGGGTGTTACACATACCACTTTGTTGATTTCCAAGATGGATCCAATGAAGTACATTTTTTAGAAGCCAGCATTGACCGGAAGGGTTGCGAGATGGAAAATGATTTTGACTGAATATGATATCCAGTATACCTCTCAGAAAGCAATCAAGGGGAGCATATGGTCTGATTACCTCGCTCAGCAACCCATTGAGGATTATCAACCGATGAAGTTTGAATTCCCTGATGAGGACATCATGTTTCTCAAATCGAAAGATTGCGAGAAACCAATCCTGGAGGAGGGGCCTGACCCTGAATCCGAATGGATTCTGATGTTTGATGGGGCCGTTAACGTGAATGGTAGCGGTGTTGGTGCTGTTTTGGTTACGCCGAAAGGATCCCACATTCCTTTTGCTGCCCGACTAACATTTGAGTGCACCAACAACGTGGCTGAATACGAAGCTTGCATATTGGGGTTTGAAGAGGCGATTGATTTGCGGATCAAGAACCTTGTTATATATGGAGATTCAGCTTTGGTTGTGAATCAGGTTAACAGGAAATGGTATACGCATCAATCTCATTTAGTTCCATACCGGGATTATACGAGGAGATTGTTGACGTTTTTCACCAAGGTGAAGATGCATCATGTGCCGAGAGAAGAGAATCCATTAGCAGATGCTTTGGCTACTCTGGCCGCCTTGATCAAGGTGCAATGGTGGAATCAGTTCCCCAGTGTTGAGGTGGGACGTCTGGATAGACCGGCTTATGTGTTTGTTGTTGACACACTGCCTGATGATGAGAAGCTGTGGTATTACGATATCAAATGCTATTTGGAGACCCAAGAGTATCCTGAGGGAGCATCCAAGAAGGACCGAAAGACTCTGCGGAGGTTGGCCAGGGTGTTCTACTTGAATAAGGATGGGGTTTTGTACAAGAGGAATTTTGATTGGGTTTTGCTCAGATGTGTTGATGATAAAGAAGCAAGCCAGTTAATGAAAGAGGTTCACGAAGGGTCGTTCGGTACTCATGCCAGTGGGAATGCAATGGTAAAGAAGCTGCTGAGGGCAGGTTATTATTGGATGACAATGGAGGCCCAATGTTTCAATTTCGTGCGGAAGTGTCATAAATGTCAGATTTATGCTGACAAGGTGCACGTGCCTCCAAATCCGTTGAGCTTAATGTCGTCTCCATGGTCGTTTTCTATGTGGGGTATCGATATGATTGGGAAGATTGAGCCTACGGCTTCGAATGGGCACCGATTCATATTAGTGGCTATTGATTACTTCACCAAGTGGGTGGAAGCAGCCTCTTATACGAATGTGACGAAGCAGGTTGTTGCCAGGTTCCTCAAGAGAGACGTCATTTGCATATATGGAGTTCCCGAGAGAATCATTACTGATAATGGTTCTAATTTGAACAACAAGATGATGGCAGAACTGTGCCGGGAATTCAAGATCGAGCATCACAATTCTTCTCCTTATCGTCCGAAGATGAATGGGGCGGTTGAGGCAGCCAATAAGAATATAAAGAAGATTGTGCAGAAAATGGTTGTGACCTATAAGGACTGGCATGAGATGTTGCCGTTTGCATTACATGGGTATCGAACTTCGGTGCATACATCTACTGGGGCAACGCCTTTCTCGCTCGTATATGGAATGGAAGCCGTGCTACCAGTTGAGGTTCAAATTCCCTCTTTGAGAGTCCTGATGGCCGTGAAGTTGCAAGAGGCTGAATGGGTAAGGACTCGGTACGAGGAGTTAAGCCTGATTGAGGAAAAGAGGCTGGCGGCCATTTACCATGGGCAGTTATACCAGCAGGGGATGAAGCGTGCTTTTGACCAAAAAGTGCGACCTCGAGTATATCATGTAGGTGATATGGTGCTGAAAAAGATCCTTCCTCCTCAAAACGATCGTAGGGGCAAATGGACACCCAATTATGAAGGTCCATTCGTGATCAAGAAGGTTTTCTCTGGCGGAGCCTTGTTGTTGACGACCATGGATGGCGAGGATTTTCCATCCCCTGTGAATGCGGACGCAGTTAAAAAATACTTCGTATAAAGAGACCCGCTGGACGAAAAGAATAAAATAGTCCAGGCAAAAATGGGCATCCCGGCGAACCGAAAAAAATGAATGAAAAGGTTCGGGCAAAAGTTAGGGATAAAGATGAAAAAATTGTACACCCGGCAAGTCGAAAACCCCACAAGGGAGACTTGGGCAAAAAAGGGTATCCCGGTGGACTGAAAACCCGAAAGGGCGGTCCAGGCAAAAGAGGGATTGAAACGAACAACTGCGTCTAGCATGATCGTTTGTGCTATGGATATGACATATGGATAATCCCCAACAGGGATCAGTCGGAAACGTCTTGTTCAGAAGGCAGAAAGCACGGAGAGTCTGAGGACATATGGGGTGTAACCGAGTTGGAATTCGATGAGATCGCGATTTCCCATTGCCATTAGGATAGATTTTCCTTTTGTGCGTAATTACCTCTTTTCAGGAATTGCTCCTTTTGTATTGCTCAATTTGAGCCACACCTTTTCCAATCAATAAAATGCATATTCAGTCAAATAATTTTGTTTTTGTTTTTCATTACCGCTTTGATTGCAAAAAGATCTGTTTATTGTGATAAAGAATCTTGCATTTTAAGACATACAGGTCCCTTCCGGTGCATGCTTATAAGATTGAAAACTTGAAATCTTATTCGGAAGGTGGAGTGACCCAAGTGTTGAAATCTTGGCACGCCTGGGGCACGTTTTATCTAACGATCTCTTTTGCAGGTGCTGTTAGATATTCTTTCACTCACTTGCAGGTTGTGGTGTGGAAGCTTTTGATAAAAGATCCCAGTGGAGTCCAATCAGGGACGAATGAAGGGAAGAATGGTGGAAAGACGACGAAAGACGTACGACGATCCTGGATATTAATCAAGAAGACTCTTCAAAGTCTGAAGATTAGAAAGTTTGTACCAATCTAAGGAGTTCGCTCTCCATAGAGCATGAAGCAGTCGAGAATATAAGGTGATGAATCAGAAAAGTCCAGACGAGTCTGGGAGTTCTCAAAAGTGGAAAGCTGATACTGGATTTGGATGTTGAATGCCCAGGTTCGACGAGTCGACGGGTGTTCAGTACCAGACTTTCTTGGTTTCCCCAAGCAGAGTTGGGATTCTTACCTCCCCAGCAGATTCAAGGTTTGTATTTTCCCTAGCTGAGTCGGGATGGTTATCTCCCCCAGCAGGTTGGAGATCGGTGTTTCCTCAGAAGCCAGGCCTGAAGGTTGCTATTTCCCAGCGGAGGTATCTTGGTGGTGGTTTCCCCAAGCAGAGTCGGGATTGTTATAGCCCCAGCAAGACAAAGATTGTTATTTTCCCCACATAGTTCATTGGTGGTGTATTCCCCAGCGATGTCCCCAAGCGGATCGGGCGCAGTGGAGTTCGTCCCTAGCAAGGGTTGCCTATTTCCCAGCAGCAGTGCTATTCCCCCAGCAGGGTGGAGATTGGAGTGTTGGCGAGTTCCTCAGCAGAGTGCCTCGAGCTCCCCAGAAGAGTCCCTTGAGGGGGATACTTTTTATGCATCATCATTTAGATAAGCATAACATATTGTATAATAAATTGCGTAGCATTTCCATGATTATGGAGCATTACGCTGAAAAAAATCATGCATCATCATTGCAAGCATAAGCTAGTCTCAAGCCGTGGATACCGTTTGAGATTTGGTTTCGCCAGTGGGTGAAGATGCTACTCAAGCCATGGTTATTGTTTGAGGAGTGGCTTCGCTAGTTGGAAAGTCAGCGGCATTGCAAGTATCAGTTACTCGAGTCGTGGTTACCGCTTGAGGAGTTGGTTTTGCCGAGTGGTGAAGATGTTACTCTGAGGAGTTTAGCATCGTGACGTTGGGTCAACGGTATTCCCCAGTAGTGCGATACTGGGGGAGATTTCTGTCGTGCGAGATGGAAGTTAGAAGATGTTACTCTGAGGAGTTTAGCATCGTGACGTTGGGTCAACGGTATTCCCCAGTAGTGCGATACTGGAGGAGATTTCTGTCATGCGAGATAGAAGTTGGAAGATGTTACTCTGAAGAGTTTAGCATCATGACGTCAGATCAGCAATGTTCCCCAGTAGTGCGATATTGGAGGAAATTTTTCTATCGGACGGAGATAGAAATAAAATCAAAGGACGTTACGCGATCAGCGCGAAGATGCATTTCAAATGCTGAAAGGGAAATGTTGAGGCATTTTCTGGAGAGCGGGGTTCAAATGGAGAAAGGGAAATGTTGAGGCATTTTCTGGAGAACAGGGTTCAAATGGAGATTGGAGTTGAAGATTATATCCGGGATGAGGTCCTCAGGATTATCTTCTGTTCATGTGCCACCTTAGACTTTGGCTGAGGTCAACAGAGGTCGTTATGGGTGTCTTCTGAGGAAGAGATGCACACGTTACCTTCCTTTTGTGAAGGTGTACCCTCTGATATGTCACCATCAGAGTGGTGTTTTGGTGTTATTTCCGACGTTGCCAGCGGAATTATCACAAGAAATTGGAGAACGAGGTTCAAATGGAGAAAAGGAAGTGTTGAGGCATTTTCTGGAGAACGGGGTTCAAATGGAGAAAGGGAGACACAGAGTGTTTTCTGGAGAGCGGGGTTCACAATGGCGATCACAAGTTATCGTCAGGCGACTGGGGTCCAAATGGAGAAAAGGAAGTGTTGAGGCATTTTCTGGAGAACGGGGTTCAAATGGAGATTGGAGTTGAAGATTATATCCGGGATGAGGTCCTCAGGATTATCTTCTGTTCATGTTCCACCTTAGACTTTTGCTGAGGTCAACAGAGGTCGTTATGGGTGTCTTCTGAGGAAGAGATGCACACGTTACCTTCCTTTTGTGAAGGTGTACCCTCTGATATGTCGCCATCAGAGTGCTGTTTTGGTGTTATTTCCGACGTTGCCAGCGGAATTATCACAAGAAATTGGAGAACGGGGTTCAAATGGAGAAAAGGAAGTGTTGAGGAATTTTCTGGAGAACGGGGTTCAAATGGAGAAAAGGAAGTGTTGAGGCATTTTCTGGAGAACGGGGTTCAAATGGAGAAAGGGAGACACGGAGTGTTTTCTGGAGAGCGGGGTTCACAATGGCGATCACAAGTTATCGTCAGGCGACTGGGGTTCAAATGGAGAATGGGGTTTATTGTTTGGCAAACAAGACTACTATGAAGTTGTCGGGGTTCAAATGCGGTGATCCGGGATCATTTGCGCGAAAGAAAATGTGTTCGGGGTTCAAGAAAAGCAAAGAAAAGGAGGAAATCATCAGAAAGTTTCGGGGTTCAAGAAAAAGCAAAAAAAATAAAGATAATAATCCCCAGCGGATATGTGGTGTTCAGGCCATGGTTATCCCTGTGTTACCATTTATTTTGATATCCAGGTCGACATTCTGTTTCGGTATTCAGGCCGACTTTCTCCGTACCAGACGGATGTTTCTTTCGAGATTGCTTCTTCGCCGATTCTGACAGGCATTGTTGATTATTTTCCCATCAGAGTGCAAATTGTTCGTCTGTTCTTGGTATTCAATCACTCTTCACCCTGATCATCTGAAAGCCGAGGATGTTCATATCGACAGGTTCACAGTGGATTGAATAGGGGCAGCTGTAACACCTCAAAATTTGCCCTCCTCTCTTGGGACTAGCTTAACATATTGCATTTCGTTTTGTAGGACATTAGTCATTGCATCTTTGCATACCATGTGGAAACAATGAGCAAGTCATCCTCCTAGGTCTTTCTCAGAAGATGGAGAGGTTGAGAGATTCAAGCCTAAGGGTCTCATGAATTGATCACTAGCCATCTGAGGGTTTGTGTTTCAATTAGGGTTTCTTGATTCCTCAAGGAGATTGATCATCATCTTGGTTGAAATGGTACATCATCATCATCATGGTCTTATCATCACCAAGAGGTTCATTGTTCCTGATTAGATTCCTTGGGATTAGGGTTTTGACCTCTGGTCAACCCTAATCAGCTGTATTATGCCAATCAGGGTTTTTCAAGGAGAAGGGGTCTTTCATGAGATGGGGATCATTATATGGTTTTATGGAGCTTGTATAAGCTAGGGTTTCATCTTGGAGCCATTTCATCCGGAGATTGAGGCTCAAATTCATCTGTGCATGACCAAGTCATCTGTCAACTGAAAAAGTCAACCAAAAGTCAACTGTTGGATTTGGAGGTGGGAGATGGTTAGAAATACTTCATTCATGTTCAAACAAGTCTCATTTGACATTTCAAACATCAATATTGAAGAAAATAAAGTCAGGACAAAACTTTCCAAAAATAGTAAGTGACCTGTAATTCAAAATTGCCAAAAATGGAAAGGTTTTCTCCTCAAGATTACATCATCAAGAAAGCTCCAAATGAAATTTTGTTGAACATGAAAGTTGTAGATCTTTTTCTCCCATTTCCAAAACGTCCAAGATCATGAATTTCTCATGTATGGTTGAAGAGATATGGATCAATCTTGGTCAAGTGAACATTGAACTTCAAAGGAGCATAACTTTCAAACCATAAGTCCAAATCATGTGGCTCTTTTTGCAATATTCTTGTTTTAACTTCTAGTTTCCAAAATTGGCATTACATGGCATGCATTCCATTCACATAAATATATGAAAATTCAACTCATTTTTGGAGGGAAAAATTCAAGTTCAAAATTGGTGAGTTATTTGCACATGCTACTATCACCATTGGTCTTAAAACATTATTTTGAGTGAAATCAAGGCCAAAAATGTGCACTATTCATATGCCATGTCCATGCATAAGGAAAAGTTCAATTTTGCACTTACACTCTAAATTCCCTAATTTTCATTAGCATTTGGTTAAGCATGATTAGGACTTGATTAGGAGGGACTATAAATGCCTAACCCTAACAGAATTTCATAACAACACTTCACAAATCTTAGATCTAGAATTTTTGATCAAATTTTTCTCTCATTTTTTTCTCTCAATTTCTCCAAATCGAAGCACAAATCCTTGCCTCATTCATCATTTAGTATCATTACTGAGCAAGATGCAAGCAAGAACCACTTGAATTCGTGCAGTTTGGAAGCATACATGAAGCTTGAGCAACAATGGTGAATTTCAAATTCTGTAGATTCGAGCTCAATTGAACATCAAGACTTCTTCCAATCCACTCCACAAGCTTGCTAGAGGAAGATTGAAGCATAACCAGGCCAAGAACACGTGATTTCATCAAGCTGTTCTTCAAGAGGTCATTTTTTCGACCTCTTTAATTCATGAAGTTATTATGTGAATCTTGTAGATCTCTTTGATGTGATCATTCTGAGCTTTAAATCGCCAAAAACCATGCCATATTGAGTGAGTTTCGATGATTGGAAGTTTGATGCATGAACTTTAATTTACTCGATTTGATCATGTTTTGGTGTTATATGCTTAGTTATTAGTGGATTTAGGATGTATGTTGAAAGATCTACCAATTCATGTGATCAATTTCAAAAACTGGAAAATGTGTTCATGATGTTCTTCATTGATGGTACTGTTCATCGCGTTTTCTTGAAGAAGATGGTGCAGGTGTTTAGGCCACGGTTTTTACCACAAGAAACTGTTCCCTTAGAGGCGCGCTAGGTGTAAGACCCCAATTTTGTCCCTAAGATCCCTCATAGCATCATATCATATCATATCATTGCCTCAAGGATCATTGTATACCTAGCTTCCTTCCCTATGGGTGGGATACCTTTTGAGAGTGGTTCTTGATCACCAAGCATGTATTGCATATGTATATCATCGCTTTTCATTTGTTTACTAACCAAAAGTACAAAAATATGTCATCTAACCATGTTACTTGCAGATGAAGCAAACTAGGTCAAGACAGTCAAAGGCATTCATTGAGCAATAGATGGTGGCCATTCTTGAAGAATTTGGGCACCATGATCATTCATAAGAGCTCATATGATTTGTGACATCATTTTGAATCAATATCTCAAGTGGAAGAGGCTTGAATTTCATCTGAGCCCAGCTAGGTCAACTGAAACCCTAGCAAAGTCAATTGTGGTCAACTGTGCATTTAATCATGGATTTGAAGGTGGGAGATGGTTAGAAAGGCCTCATTCATGTCCATACAAGTCTCATTTGACATTTCAAACATCAACATTGAAGGATTTGAGGTCAGATGAAAACTTTCCAAAAATAGAAAGTGACCTGTAATTTCAAATTGCCAAAAATGGAAAGGTTTTCTCCTCAAGATTACATGTCCAAGAATGCTTCAAATGAAATTTTGTCCAACATGAAAGTTGAAGATCTTGCTCTCACCTTTCCAAAAAGTCCAAGAACATCCATTTCTCATGTGTGGTTGGCAAGTTATGATCAAATCATTGTCAAGAAATTTTGAACTTCAACAAGGCATAACTTTCACATCAAATGGCCAATTTATGTGATTCTTTTTGGAGCATTTCACTCTTGATCCCTACTATCATAATCATGCATCATACTTCACAAAAACTCATCACAAAAAAAGTGGATTTTTCACTTGACTTCATTTTGAATTTTGGTGGGAAAAGGTGATTTTGAAAAATGGGCATTATTTTCACTTCAAACCAATTCCAATTGCCTTAAAACAAATTTTTAGACTTGCTTCAAGTGGAAATTCGCACTGTTCGTTGCCATGCATGCATGTGAGGGTATTTTGGCAAAATTGCATAACACTCCCATTTCACTTAATCCATTGCACTTTGCTTAATCATGATTAACAAGTGTGATTAACAGGTGGTATAAAGCACTAATCATAACAGAAAATTGGGGGGAACTTCATAATTTCAGATCAAAACACTTTTCATCTCAAATTCTCTCAAATTCTCTCAAATTTTCTCAACTTCTTTTCATCGAATTTCTTCATTTCTTTGCTTGCTTCTTGTTCTAATCATCATTTGTAGGCATTATTGGAGTGAATTGAAGGAAGATCATTGAGAATTCATGTTGAATCTTGACTGTTGAAGCATTGCACCTTCCATGGCAGTTGGAGTTTTAAGGAGAATCGAGCATTGTTGAGCTGAAGTCTTGCTTCCATACATCCATCCAAGCATCATAGAACATCTGTTTTCACCTTAGAGGACTTGAGAAGCACGATTACAACTTCTGCATCTTCATTGAGGTAAAATTCGATTGTGCCAATTCTTGAAATCTTGATGTGGTTCTTATAGATCTTGGAACGTAGAGCATTCTGCAATTTAGATCGTGAAATTTCATTAAGTTTTGAGCAAGTTATGTGGATTTGAATATTGGATGTTGAAACTTATTTCGATCGATTCTTTTGCCATGCGTAGAATTAGGACGAATCAATGCTAGATTAGTGATGTATGATGAAGGCTGGTTTGATTGATATAAGTTTCATGATTTTCTGTGGAGTTTTGTTCTTGGTGATGAAGAACAGTATGAACATGCATGAGTTCATTAGGTTTTCGCGTTTCCAAAATGCTTTGATCCGCCTGGCCTTGCTTCTGCATGTGTTTCGTGTTTGTGTGCCATGCTACCACTCACAACGCGCCACCTCACTTAATGAAACGGTGCGTTTCATTAAGTGAGCGCCATATTTAAACTGCACGCGTGTTCGATTCCGCTCCACAGCAATTCCTCATTTGGCTTTTTATATTTTTCTTTTTGTATGCTATCATGTTTACATACTTGTTCATTCATTTTTTTATTTTTCATCACCATAAAAAATCCATAACTCCTAAAATAATAATCCATTTGACATGAAATTTTTTGTGCCATGATCCTTGTAATGTCTAATTTTTTATGGATATTTTTTCCAGATTTGTGCTCGGACGGATTTAATATTTGCCTAGGGTTTGTTTTCACATGCCATTCCTTGCACCTTGCCTACCATTTTGTTCATGAAATCTTGATGCTTGATCCAAAATTCTTGAAATTTTGCATGTGTAATCTAGACACCCTGAGTGACATTTTGGTTTTGAGTTTGCTATTTTTGCATTTCTGGATTGTGAGATATGATGTGATCAATATGGGTGTGACAATATGTGTCACACCATTTATTGTCCAACTTCTTGATTTTATCTACCATGCCATATGAACTTGAAATGATCTGAATTTTTGCATATTGATGATTCTGGATGTTAAGTTTGAGCTTGATTTTTTGTAGAATTTTTAGATCCATTTCCAATTTGTTTGATATTTCCTTTGCTGGTTGGTCATAATTGGACTTTTGTTGAGTGTTCAACTTTCATGATTTGTGAAATTCTCATGCATTATCATATGGATTTGAAATTTTGCACATTGCTTCTTAACATGTTGTAGTTAATTTTGGCTTTGGTTTGGTTCATTTATCTTGTGCCAATTCTGTTTTGTACTTGCTTGAAGTTGATGCACCATTTGTGGTCTAGTTTGAGCTTGCTTATGCTTACCATGACTTGATGAATTTAATTTCCATACCTATGCTTATCCAATTGCAATGAATTTTGGTGTGTTGCTCATTCTATGTGTTCTGGTTAGACATGATTTTTCTTGGAATTTATTGAGCCATTTTGGTATTGATATGCTTGTGATCTTTCTGTTGGCTCCAATGTGATTCACACTTGCACACTTTGACATGATTTGTGTATGAAATGAAATTGGTTGATGTTTGTGATATGGGACCACTTGGACCTTGTTCTTGATTGATTAATCTTGATCCTTGTTGAGTTTCACATTCTGTTTTGGATTATTGCACCTCCTTTGACCCTAGGCCTTGTCCTAGTGGTCTACTTCTCATGTTTGAGTTTGATTTTCAGGTTGAAGAAGCAATTGCTTTAAGGAGATTAATTCAAGTTGATTGAGTTTGGTTTATTTGATTGTTATGAACTAACTTGGTTTGTTTTGTAGGATGCCTCTAGCTCATTTGATTTGAGCTTGTGCTTTGCACATGTGATTGATTGTGTTGACTGTTGGTTCTTATCTTGTCTGTTTTGACTTTGTGATTGGTGTACTGATTATATTTGATTGATTTCAGGTACATTAGTTGCTTTAGTTCCTTTGTTAACTTGCTTTTGCTTTGCTTGATAGCATTAGCATTGAGGTATAACATCCTCTTCTTCATGTAGTCTGGAAGACCTGGCCTGTTACTTGGCCATGCAACTGTCTGAAGTCCTCCTTAAGAGGCAATGCTTGTGATTGTTTATTTTTGTCCCCAAGCAGGAAAAGTCCTTTGATAAGGCAATTGACAGATAAAAGAGATGTGTAATCCATCTCCTGTTAGTCTGTGTGTCATCCCTTTGCTCACATTACATGTTGATGCATTGGGATATTAACCCAAGATCTATAGAGTCATTGACTTGTGGAGAGAGTTCCAACTTTCTGAACTCCCACACCTTCTATCATTTGATGCTCTCCCTGACCAGGGATAAGAGTCATGAGGCACACCCCTCATATCCTTTCATCTGCTTCACCTTGACCTTCAATGTCAAGGTTAAGAGCACCATTAACCCCATTCCAGTTGGCTTCAATGCCTAACCTTGTGTGAGCCTAATTGCTTGTGTATAGTGGGTGCTATTTGCCTTGTTGGCTTGATTACTTGACTCATTTGTACATGATTGCTTGAGTTTGCCATTGTGCATTTATCATCATTAATTGTTCATTAGTGCATGATCATCATCTCATCTGTCTTTGTGACATATCTTTGTTTGCCCATTGAGGATAACTGTAAGTCCATTCATTGGCCAGTATCCCCATGATATGGAAGGGATAGAGTGTAAGACCATTTCATTGGTCACTCATATCCTCTTTGCTCTTTTCTTGAGCTTGTTTGTTGTATGTGAGGATCCAATTGTAAGTCCATGTGATTTGGCATTTGTTTTCCTATGATCATCTGTTGGACGTCAGTATAAGTCCAGATAGATTGGCAGCTGACATCCATGTTTTGTTTTTGTTTAGTATTGATGGAGATTGGTATAAGTCCATAGAGTGGCCTCTGATATCCTTGTTTGTTTTAGGAGACTGGTATAAGACCATTGAGTGGCATCCGGTATCCGCTTTTGTTAACTTTCTTCTGTTACTTCATTCATTTGTTATTACTCATTTGTTGCCTGATTCCAAAGGACACACTTGAATCATCTTCTATATGATTTCAAGAGGTGAACCCTTCTGAGAAGTTTTACATTCTTCCATCATCCATTCATCCCATTTTATCCTAAACCTTTTCACACATTGCTTTCAAAAACTTGAGATAAATATTGTGCAAACATTCTCACTTCTTTTCAAATTAGAAACCTGGACCTTAAGTCCTTGATTTTCAAACTTCACTTTTGTTAATACTTCTTTTGAATTGATCTTAATCATACTCTGACCATCCTTTTGTGAATAATCATAATCAATTAACTTCACCCATTCAATTGTTTTGTGGCTTTGTCCATTCTTGTTAAGTTTTTCATACACTAGCCATAGGTTTCAATTATCATGGTGGTTGATGTAAATCTTACCTTATCCTTAGTGAGTTGATTGTAAGTCTTCCATACTTATTATAGGGTTAACCCCTCAGTAGTATGTTGAAGTTGTCCTTGCATGGTGGATTGTTGATTCAGGTTGAGTTTTCTCCCCTTGATAATGAAAAGCCTTAGTGCTCTTGTTTAAAAATGAATTCACTAACTTTTGGAAGTTTTTAGCCGAACTACGGCGTTTTGATCCTTTACCTTTTCATGGAAAGGTACGTAGGCAACGGGTTCATCCGTTCAAACACAAAAATAATTAACTTGTATATTCTTTTCTCATCATCCCATTCATGCTTGCACAATAAATATTTCATAACAAATAACATTTTCATTCAACAAGTGTGAAAAGGGCTCCCTAGGAGTACCTAGGACGTTTTGGGTGCCTAACACCTTCCCATTGCGTAATTTACCCCTTACCCCGATCTCTGATCTTTTCATTAGTTTTCTACGCGTAAAACTTCTTAGGCTTTTGTTCGCTTTTTAGCCAGTCCTTTGGATAAATAAAAGTGCGGTGGCGACTCGATTCTTTGTATACTTTGCTTTTGGTTTAATCAATAGACCATAAAGTGACGAATACACCGCTACAGAAAAGTGGCGACTCCACTGGGGATAAAGAAATCCTTGGTGGTATTGCCTACTTTTCACCCTTGTTGTGTGATATTGTTATTTGGTATTTGACATATTTTTGTACAACTTGGGATAACTGTATTGATTGTAATGTTTGAATTGCTTGATATACAATTGTTGTTTGCTTTGGTGATCTCTGTGAGATGAGTTCTATACCCGAACTCGAGTGCACCTTAGGATAGGAGAATGGCATAGTCTTGTTGACTGGTGTGGAGTATTCCTTAGCCAGTTAACTTGCGAGTCCATTCACTTGGTGGAGGTCATGTTGGATTAATAATGTCACACAAGTTATTTGTGGTTAGGCATTATTCTTTCAATCATGTGCCGTAGAAGCCAAGGACCTTAGTTTACCAAGCCCATCTTGGCCTATTTTAGGACGTAGTGCGGAGGTCGTTCAGATGTAAGTTCTGATGCGATTGTTACGCGATACTACACTCATAAGAGTCTCTCTTGAGAATATTTTTGGAATACGAGTATTCGTTCCTCCGATAATATCCGAAAGATGGGACGATGATCATGGGAACCTCTGGTAGAACATGTATGGCAGGTTTAAACCCTAGTACACTCCCTTTGGGTGGTTCTTAACCGAGACTCCATGCTCGTGACCCTCAGCAAACCCGTGATTCATGGTTGAGTCATTCAGACAACCTTAATATCAATGGAACCTGGGTGTCGATAAGGTGTAAAACATAAATCCACCAAAACGGATGGTTGATATTAAGGATGTTCGAACCGGTTCATGTACCGTTAATATCAATGGAACTTGGGTGTTGATAAGGTGTAAACCTAAATCCACCAAAATGGATGATTGATATTAGGGATACAATGAGCTTTCCCATGACCTTTGTCTGGTGTGCTTTGCTTGATCCTTGAGTGTGATTGTTGCATTCATGCATTCATGCATTCATCCGCATTCATGTCAAAAAAAAGCAGAAAATTTTCAAGGAACTTAAAAGGGTTTATTTGCAAAATTTTCAGACATGGAAAGACCGAAAAGGCATACAAAGAAGTACAGCTTTAGACAACCTGATGTAAAAGAGTTAAGGAATCTGACATCTTATGTATTAGATCCCTTGGGTTTCAAAGCTCGTTATGGGAAGCTTCTGCCTCTACTGACTACTCAGGTTGATGAGGGACTGATGAGTACTCTGGCTCAGTTCTATGATCCTCTGTATCACTGCTTCTCTTTTCCGGACTTCCAGTTGCTGCCTACATTGGAGGAGTATTCTCATCTGTTGGGTATTCCGATTTTGGATCAGGTGTCGTTCAGTGGCTTAGAGAGTATTCCGACCGCTCGAGAGATTGCAAACTTGTTGCACATAGATGAATCATTGATCAAAGCTAATCTGACTACCAAAGGTGGAATTCAGGGTTTTCCTTCCGAGTTCCTCATCGCTCAAGCTACCTTTTATGGGAAGGCCAGGAGTGAGGATGCCTTTGAGGCTTTATTCGTGTTGCTCATCTATGGATTGGTATTATTTCCCAACTTCAACAAGTTTGTGGATGTGAACGCCATTAGGATCTTCTCAGTTCTTAATCTCGTTCCGAATTTGTTGAGTGATGCCTATGTCTCTTTGCACATGAGGAATGCAAAGGGTGGAGGAGTTATTGTATGCTGTTTGCCTTTGCTGTATAAGTGGTTTATTTCGCACTTGCCGCAGACAATCGCTTTCAAGGAGAACAAGGGATGTCTACGGTGGTCTCAGAGACTTATGTCTCTCACTAATGATGATATCTCTTGGTATGATCGCGTGTATGATACCGTTCAGATTATTGATTATTGTGGTGAATTCCCTAATGTGCCTCTTCTTGGTACATGTGGTGGGATCAGCTACAATCCTATTCTAGCACGTCATCAGCTTGGGTTCCCCTTAAAGGATAAACCTCATAACATTCTGTTAGAAGGTGTGTTCTTTCAGGAGGGTAAAGATCCCCAAGGCCTGAAAGCCAGATTTGTCCGTGCTTGGCGTAGTATTCACAAGAAGAGTAGGAATGAATTGGGTCCGAAGAATTGCATTGCTTTGGAGCCATATACTTCTTGGGTCAGACAGAGAGCTGCCGAGTACCTGATGCCATATGATCATCCGAGACCTACACCTTTGGATGTGGCTGGGCCTTCAACCCTCTCTATCCAACGTGTAGAGGAGTTGAGAGAAGAAGACCTTTCACGTGCTTGGATCCGTGAAAGAGAAGAATTGCTTCAGCAGATTAAGGAGAAGGACGCTCTGATAGAGTTTCTTGAGCATCAGGTGATCGACGATCCGAACGACGCTTGGACTTCTCTGCTTCCTCAATCTTCCAAGTTCTGGAAGAGGAAGTATGATCGACTTGCGAAAGAGAAGGCGGATATGGAAGCGGCCTATGAGAGAGAGATCAAGAAGCTTTGTGTTTCTCGTCTTCCAGCATCCCGAGCTTCTAGGGATCCATAGGATGTTTATTTTCCTTTTCTCTTTGTAATGATCAAAAATGTTGTACTTCTTTGTCTCAAATATATTGAATGAGATATTTTCCATATGCAATTAAAATAATTAATATTCGAAAATTGCAAATAACACCCTAAGGGTTCCTTGAAAATGAATAAAGCATCTGCACAAGCATTTCATGCATCATTTTGCATAAGCAGGTACCTTGTTTCTGGTCTTCTTGTCCTAACTCTGTGCTCTTCATTTATTTTGAAGACAAGCTGACTCACCGGTATTATACTCGAGCCAATTCTGCAAGAGTTATGGATCAGCTAGAACAAGAGAATCGGGAACTGAAGGAAGAGGTCGCTCGCCTGAGCGCTTTGATGGAGCAGTTTCTGTCTGCTCAGAATCAACCTTCTCAACCTCCTGCAACTCCTACCCAGAGGACGGTTATTTCAGAGGTCGCTGCTCCGACTGTGCCAGCCAGTGCTCATTTTATGCCCCATGCTATGCCAGTCGGGTTTCCTTGGGGTATGCCTCCAGGTTTCATGCCTGATATTCCTGCTCCAACTTTTGCTCCCATGCCGACATCTAGCCCGGTCATTGTTGTTGCTCCTCCTGTCGTGCATACCATGCCCAGGGTAGACGACACCATCTATCATTCTGAGCCGTCTGAGGGCCCGGATGTTAATGAGAAGATGGAAGCCATGAATGATCAATTCCTTGAGCTGAGAACGGAATTGAAAACTCTCAGAGGGAAAGATTTGTTTGGCAAGTCTGCTGCTAAGCTTTGCCTGGTTCCCGGTGTCAAAATACCAATCAAGTTCAAAGTTCCTGACTTTGAAAAGTATAAGGGGAACACCTGCCCTCTTGCTCACCTGGTTATGTACGCCAGGAAAATGTCTACCCAAACTGATAATGATCAGCTTCTGATCCATTATTTCCAGGACAGTCTGTCCGGTGTTGCGCTCAGATGGTACATGAGTTTGGACAGTGCTAATATCCGATCCTTCAACGATCTTGGCGAAGCCTTCGTCAAGCAGTACAAGTACAATGTTGATATGGCTCCTGACCGTGATCAGCTCAGGGCCATGTCTCAGAAGGACAAGGAGACATTTAAGGAGTACGCCCAGAGGTGGCGAGAGCTGGCTGCTCAAATTACTCCACCGCTGGAAGAGAAAGAGATGACTAAGATCTTTTTGAAGACTCTTAGTTCTTTTTATTATGAGCGGATGGTCGCAAGTGCTCCCTCTGATTTCACCGAGATGGTGAACATGGGGATGCGATTGGAGGAAGGTGTCCGTGAAGGACGATTGGCTAAAGATGAGAGTTCTTCTAAACGTTATGGGGCGTTTAAGAAGAAGGATGGGGAAGCACATGCTGTGCAGTCCCATGCTAAACCGAGGAAACCCTCTGCTCAGAGGAAGCCCGCACGTCGTGCCGGAAATCAGCATCAGGTGGCTCATATAGCACCTGTATTCAGAGAAAATTCTCAGCAGCATCAACAACAGTAATATCAACAGCCTCAGTATCAGCAACAACAACGTCCACAGCAACAGGCTTACCAGCCTCGTGGTAGAACGACCAACCAAGCCAATTTGAACTATGATAGGAAGAAGATCAGTTTCGATCCGATTCCTATGTCATATGCAGAGCTGTATCCTTCCTTGTTGGAAAGGAAGTTGGTTACTCCCAGGGATCCTCCTGATATTCCTGCAAATCCTCAATGGTGGTATAAACCAGACCAACACTGCGTTTATCATTCCGGTGCTCCGGGCCATAACATTGAAAACTGCTACCCACTGAAGACTAAGGTTCAAGACCTTATGAGATGTGGAATCCTGAGCTTTGAAGATTCAGGCCCGAATGTCACCAAGAACCCATTGCCCGCGCATGGGAAATTAGTTAATATGGTCCAGGGTTGCCCTGGGAAGTACAAGGTCAAATATGTTAGCCATATTCGACGGTCGTTGGTTGAATTGCATCGTTTGCTGTGTCAGTATAGCTACATGGAGCATGACCACGACAAATGCCGCATCTGTTCGGTTAATCGCTTGGGTTGTTATCAGGTACGCCGAGAACTCCAAGAGCTGCTAGATGAGGGTACCATTGAGATCCTTCAGAACCGCAATGTTGATGAAGACGAACCGGAAGTGAATGTTATCTCCCCCGTGTTCAAGTTGCCTGAGCCTGTTGTTATTCGTTATGATAGCAGCAAGCCGAAGGTTTCTCCTTCTCTGGCGATTAAGCCTGCAGGCCCTGTGCCGTTTTCCTCTGACAAAGCTGTGCCATTCAGATATAATCATGTCGCTGTGCAAGATGGGAAGGAAGTGCCTTTGCCTTCTACCTCTGTAACCAATATTGCCGACGTGAGCGGGTTAACCCGTAGTGGTCGAGTATTTTCTGCACCTGCCAAGGCTCCTATTGCTTCTGACTCTGTTGAGCGTCCGGTTGGGACTGCTGTCAATATTCAGAATCCGGCACTTGATGTTGCCAGACCCTCCTCCATACAAAAGACTCCTACTTCTTCTGTTGGCCCGAGTGGCATTGTGAATGAAGAATCTGATGAGATACTAAGGCTCATCAAAAAGAGTGAGTACAACGTTGTAGACCAGCTTCTACAAACGCCATCCAAGATCTCCGTATTATCTCTGCTGTTGAATTCAGAACCCCATAGGGAGGCTCTGCAGAAAGTATTGGATTTGGCGTATGTTGATCACGACGTCACAATAGAACAGTTTGACAGTATAGTTGCAAACATCACTGCTTGCAACACTTTGAGTTTCAGTGATGCTGATCTCCCTGAGGAGGGAAGAGACCACAACATGGCTTTACATATTTCCATGAACTGCAAGTCTGATGCCATGTCCAACGTGCTGGTGGATACTGGATCATCCTTAAATGTATTGCCGAAGACCACACTCGCAAGATTGTCATATCAAGGGCCTCCTATGAGGCAGAGTGGTGTTGTTGTGAAGGCTTTCGATGGGTCGCGCAAGACCGTGATTGGGGAAGTTGATCTCCCAATCAAAATTGGACCAAGTGATTTCCAAATGACCTTCCAGGTAATGGATATCCACCCATCGTATAGTTGTCTCCTTGGTAGACCATGGATTCACGAAGCTGGCGCTGTGACATCCACCCTACACCAGAAGCTGAAATTTGTCAAGAACAAGAAACTGGTTGTGGTAGAGGGAGAAAAGGCTCTCCTGGTTAGCCACCTGTCTTCTTTCTCATATATTGATGCTGAGGATGAAGTTGGAACGCCGTTCCAAGCTTTATCTATTGATGAACCAATTGAGAAGAAGTCTCCTTCATTTACTTCCTATCGTGATGCAAAACTGGCCATTGAATGTGGTGCAGTTGCTGGTTTAGGGAAGATGATTGAGCTTGAAGACAATAAATCCCGGGCTGGCATTGGCTACTGTTCTAGGGCATATAATGAGCAAGGTTTGTTCACAAGTGGGGGATTCATCCATGCTGATCAACCTGAAGAAGCTGCTGCTATCTTGGAAGAGGATACAGAGGATCTGAGCAACTTTGTTATCCCTGGCGGTGTCTGCCACAATTGGGTCGCTGTAGATGTTCCTACAGTCATCCATAGATCAGAGTAATTGTTCACCTTGTTTAAAACCCTTCTCCCATGCCAAAAGGAGAAGTGATGACATTGTTGGCAGCATATATACAATGATGTTTTCATTCAATTAATGCATTGTTAAACATTTGTTTTTCCATTTGTTTTCACTTTTTACTTTTTGCATGAAATCAGTGATCACAAAAAACCCATAAAAACAAGAATAAAAGCAATCACCTTTTCATCTGCATAATGGTTTGTTTGTTTAAATTCTAAAGTTTTTCATTAACCAAAATCATTATGCAGGTTGATTCTAAAACCCATTGAACATAATGGTCCAACGCCATCTCCCAATTTTGAATGCCCTGTATTCGAGGCAGAGGAAGACGATGTTGAAGAGATTCCTGATGAGATTACCCGTCTCCTTGAGCACGAGAAGAAGATCATTCAGCCGCATCTTGAAGACTTGGAAACAGTCAACTTGGGGTCTGAGGATTGTGTTCGTATGGTGAAGGTTGGGGCACTTCTTGAAGAGTCTGTCAAGAAGGAATTAATCAGTTTGCTACGAGAATATTCAGATATCTTTGCTTGGTCGTATGAAGACATGTCGGGTCTAGATACAGATATTGTGCAACATTTCCTGCCTTTGAAGCCTGAGTGCGTGCCTGTGAAGCAGAAGCTCAGAAGAACTCATCCAGATATGGTAGTGAAGATCAAAGAGGAAGTTCAGAAGCAAATTGATGCGGGGTTTCTGGTGACTTCTACATATCCTCAATGGGTGGCCAATATTGTGCCTGTGCCTAAGAAGGACGGAAAAGTCCGTATGTGTGTTGATTACAGAGATTTGAATAAAGCTAGTCCGAAAGATGATTTTCCTCTACCACACATTGATATGTTGGTAGATAATACAGCTAAATTCAAAGTCTTTTCCTTTATGGACGGATTCTCCGGATATAATCAAATCAAGATGGCACCCGAAGATATGGAGAAGACAACATTCATCACACCTTGGGGAACATTTTGTTATCGAGTGATGCCCTTCGGTTTGAAGAACGCCGGAGCCACGTATCAACGAGCTATGACTACCTTGTTTCATGATATGATGCACAAGGATATGGAGGTCTATGTTGATGATATGATTGCTAAATCCCGAACGGAAGTTGAGCATATTGAGCATTTGTTGAAGCTTTTTCAGCGTTTGAGGAAGTTTAAACTTCGCCTGAATCCGAACAAATGTACATTTGGAGTCCGTTCTGGCAAGTTGTTGGGTTTTGTTGTCAGCGAGAAAGGTATTGAGGTTGATCCTGCAAAGGTCAAAGCAATACAAGAGATGCCTGCACCCAAAACTGAAAAGCAAGACCGAGGTTTTCTTGGCCGCTTGAATTATATTTCCAGATTCATATCCCACATGACCGCCACATGTGCGCCGATACTCAAGCTCCTCCGGAAAGATCAGTCTCATGATTGGACCGAGGACTGCCAGAAAGCTTTCGATAGTATTAAAGAGTATCTGTCTGAACCTCCGATCTTGTCTCCGCCTGTAGAAGGAAGACCTCTGATCATGTATTTGACCGTTCTTGAAGACTCGATGGGTTGTGTACTCGGTCAACATGATGAATCAGGGAAGAAGGAATCTGCTATCTACTACCTCAGTAAGAAATTTACTGATTGTGAGTCTCGGTACTCAATGCTTGAGAAGATGTGTTGTGCTTTGGCTTGGGCTGCTAAGCGTTTGCGCCAGTACATGATAAATCATACAACTTGGTTGATATCCAGAATGGATCCAATTAAGTATATTTTCGAGAAGCCTGCTTTAACTGGGAGGATTGCCCGTTGGCAGATGTTGTTGTCTGAGTATGATATTGAGTATCGAGCTCAGAAGGCTATCAAAGGTAGTATCTTGGCTGACCATTTAGCGCACCAGCCGATTGAAGATCACCAGTCTGTTCAGTATGACTTCCCTGATGAGGAGATTCTGTATTTGAAAATGAAAGATTGTGATGAGCCTACACTTGATGAAGGTCCAGAACCTGGTTCCAGATGGACGATGGTGTTTGATGGCGCTGTTAATCAGTATGGAAATGGAATTGGGGCAGTGATCATTACTCCTCAAGGTTCGCATATTCCATTTACAGCAAGGCTAACTTTCAAATGCACGAATAATATGGCTGAGTATGAAGCCTGTATTATGGGACTTGAAGAATGCATTGATTTGAGAATCAAGCATCTTGATGTGTATGGTGATTCGGCCCTGGTTGTCAATCAGATCAAGGGTGAATGGGAGACGAATCAGCCTGGTCTCATTCCGTATAGAGATTATGCAAGAAGGATTTCAACGTTCTTTACAGAAGTTGAATTTCATCATATCCCTCGAGAGGATAATCGGATGGCGGATGCTCTTGCTACGCTTGCTTCCATGATTGTAGTCAGACGGTGGAATGAAGTCCCCAATATTACTGTGATGCGCTTGGATAGACCAGCCCATATATTTGCAATCGAAGAAGTGAAAGATGACAAGCCTTGGTATTTTGATATCAAGAATTTCCTTCAGAACCAGGTCTACCCGCCTGGGGCATCTGTGAAAGATAGGAAAACATTGAGAAGGTTGTCAGGCAGTTTCTACCTCAGTGGTGAAGTGCTGTATAAGAGAAATTTTGACATGGTTTTGCTCAGATGCGTGGATAGACACGAAGCAAACCTGTTGATGACTGAGGTCCATGAGGGTTCATTTGGTACTCATTCCAATGGACATGCCATGGCTAAGAAGATGTTAAGAGCAGGCTACTATTGGTTGACAATGGAGTCTGACTGCTGCAAATATGTGAAGAAATGCCACAAGTGTCAGATTTATGCGGATAAGATTCATATTCCTCCGACACTTCTGAATGTGATTTCATCACCATGGCCTTTCTCTATGTGGGGAATTGACATGATCGGCATGATTGAGCCGAAAGCGTCCAATGGACACAGATTTATTCTCGTAGCAATTGATTACTTCACCAAATGGGTTGAAGCCGCTTCGTATGCGAATGTGACCAGACTGGTGGTCGTGAAGTTTATCAAGAACCAGCTGATTTGCCGTTATGGTGTGCCAGAGAGGATCATTACTGATAATGGATCTAATCTGAATAATAAGATGATGGATGAGTTGTGCGCTGAGTTCAAGATTGCACACCATAATTCCTCTCCTTACAGACCCAAGATGAATGGGGTTGTTGAAGCTGCTAATAAGAATATCAAGAAGATTATCCAGAAGATGACTGTTACATACAAAGATTGGCATGAGATGCTGCCATTTGCTTTGCATGGATATCGTACGTCTGTACGCACTTCAACAGGGGCAACCCCTTTCTCTCTTGTTTATGGCATGGAGGCCGTTCTCCCAGTAGAGGTGGAGATCCCATCAATGCGAGTCTTGATGGAACCCAAGTTGACTGATGCTGAATGGATTCAGAGTCGTTATGACCAACTGAATTTGATTGAAGAGAAGAGATTGATTGCCATGTGTCATGCTCAGTTATATCAGCAGAGAATGAAGAAAGCATTCGATAAAAAGGTCAAGCCTCGTGTGTTCCGAGAAGGTGACCTTGTGCTCAAGAAAGTCTTGTCTTTCGTGCCCGATTCCAGGGGCAAATGGACTCCAAACTACGAGGGTCCATATGTTGTTAAGAGAGCCTTTTCAGGCGGTGCTTTGATGCTTACAACAATGGATGGGGAGGATTTCACTCGTCATGTGAATTCAGATGCAGTCAAGAAATACTTTGCCTAAAAAAAAGGTATATAAAAACAGAATAGCTCGCTAAGTTGAAAACCCGAAAGGGCGGCTTAGGCAAAAAAGGAGCGTCTCGGTGGAGAACCCGCAAGGGTAATCCCGGCAAAAGTTAGAGACTTGAAAAAGGAGAATATTTGTATCCCGCTAGATTGAGTACCTCACCCTGGGGCAATCTAGGCAAAAATTAGGGATTTGGCAAGTAACTGCATCCTGACAAGACTTTCTGTTCCACCAACTGTCTGTTCGTCAGAGATTCTCGATTCGTCGTCAACTGAAGCTTCGAATACATCGAGATTCAAATTGGTAGAGAAAGGATCATTATGTTCAATGTAGCCCTCTTCCAATATATATCACTGATTTCAAATTTGTACAAATCTATGGAGTCTCGCCATTTGCAGACTACCATTCCATCAAATAAATTTGAGCTTTTATCCAATTATTTGCACTCTTATTTGTTTCAATTCAACAAATGTTTTGCATGTTTTAATTGATAAAATATCATTGTTTTAAAACAAAGATTTTCAAATTGTTGTTTTAAACAAAGTGAACATTCACGATGGTAAAAGGATACTCAAAGAATTTCTCAGTGCTCTCCCGAGGGTGGCAAGATTCCCAACAGGTAGGACATTTGTTCGTATCCCTGGCTTGGTTGTATCCTTCTTCTCCAGATTGTTGTTGGGGTTATTCCCCAAACAAAGATTGTTGTTAGGGTTGTTCCCTGCGCAGAGCTTCTGTTGAGATTTTGATTCTCAGAGCAGAGTATTTGTTGAAGACCCAGTCTCTTCTCCAGCAGTAGTCTCTCCTTAGCATGGGTGCTCTGCTTTTCCGAAGATCCGTGGTTAGTGGGTTGACATCCCCGTACCTCGCTATTCTCGCCAGTGCAGTCGCAAGCAGATTGTTTGTTGAAAACTCGGTTGCTTCTCCAGCGGCAGTTCCTCCCTAGCATGGACGTTTCCTATGGAAAGTTAGTAGTGGGTCGTTATCCCCGTACTCTATCTGCTCTCCTCAGCACAGTTGCCGTCGGAGTTGTTGTTTTCTCTCCATCAGAGTGATATCCCCTTCAGCAGAGCAGTGTTTATTTTCCTACTCAACAGTTGTGGGTTTCTTTGGAAGATTCAGTGGTTGATTGGGTTGATATCCCAGTATTTCATCCATCTTTTCCCCAGCTTAGTCTGCAGAGTGATGGTTTTGGCAGTTTGTGCCTGTTGAAAGCTCTGTTCCCCCAGTAGGGACGTCGGTGGTCTGTCATCCAGAGATTTGGTTGATTTTCTGATGTTTTGATCCTCAGTAGGGTGGCTTGTAGAAGAATCTACTTGTGTGATCTATTTTCCTCCCTCAGTGGATTTATCTCCAATAAAGTGATTGACAGTATCTCCAGTAGAGTTGCTTATGCAGTCAGATTCTACTTGGGTGATCTTTGCTCCCCCAATGGGTTGTTCCCCAGTGGAGTTATGATGGATCCGTTTTCGTAGCAGTGCTTGTTGGGATCCCCTGCAGAACTTTGAGATTTCTCTGGTTCCCCAACAGATTTGTATTGGTGGTTGTTATGCCTGTTGTGACTTTTTGTGCCCTAGTTGGGATGATTGTTGATCCATCGCTCAGAGATTTGGTATTTTCTTGATATCTCTGATCTTTTGCCTCCCCGCAGATCTTTGCTTTTTAGCATGTGGATCTCCAGCAGATTGGCTTTCCAGTTGGTTCTCCCCTGGAAGTATAATACCGGGCGTTTGATTCCTGGACCTGTTGTGTTAGATATGTCTGTTTTGTCAGCATTCATCAAACATAAATCACGCATATTCATACATAATTCATAAATATTCAGATATTCATGTTGCATTTTTTGTCATATATCCTTTGTTTGTTGTTCCCTGCTATGGTGATATAGATCTTTTATAGATCTTCCTAAGCAGATGTAGGGTGTTTAAACTCTCCATATAGAGTCAGCCCCATAAGCAGAAAGTGTCTGTCTGTCCTTCTGCAGTTCCCCACTGAGATATACCCTCGTGGATGACGGTTTCTTCCGTTTTCTCCCAACACATATATTGGGATGGATTGTTCCTATTTGAGTTATATCCTCATTAGGACGTGTCTTGATTCAGTCTGTCTTTTCGGATCATTCCCGAATTGGCGTTTGTCAACTATTTCTTGTGCTTCCCTGTGGTGATTTCTATCCCCAGCGGAGTTTGGTGGCCTCTACCCTCATACCGGTAGTTGTAAGTCCTATTTTCCTTGCCCTTTTGATGGAATTGGTGGTTGTATACCTTTTATTCCTCGGCAAGTGTTAATGGTTTGTATAAACCCTATTTTGTTTCTCGTCCGGATTCATGATATATGTCCATCCCCACGCAGAGTTGGTGGTTTGAGGAAAACCCTAATCTTTTTATCCCCGTCAGAGTTGTTGGCCACTACCCTGTATTCGGTAGTCGTAAGTCCTATCTCTTTTCCCCTAGCAGAGGTAACCTTTGTGGTTCGATCTGGTTGATGGTGGATTTTCTGTTGTTGTGGTGTTATCCCCAACAGAGTTTGTATCTCCCTGTGGTGATTTTATCCCCAGTGGAGTTTGTGGTCTTCTACCCAGTATTCGGTAGTTGTAAATCCTACGTCACTGTGATTTTTCTCTCCAGCGGAGTTCGTACCTTGTGGTACAGGTGGATAATTGCCGGTTGCTGTAGCACCTCAAATTTGCACCTACCATTATGCATACATTTTCATAATAGGTCATAGCATGTCATGGCCCATTGCATAGCATTGCATTGTTCCCAGTTGCCTCAAGTGCAAGCAATCAAGAATTAGGTCAAACTAATCTCCTGATCAGTCAACCAAGCAAGCAAAAGAATTTCTCATTGAATCAAGGCCTTGGGGTTTGTCCAACAAGTTCACATGGCTTGGAGGTCTATTTGAAGTATTTTGGTCAAGGGTTAAGGGCTCAGAGGTCAGCAGCTCAGGCCCAGACAGTCAAAAACCCTAAAAAAAGTCAACTGTCAGTCAAAGCAGTGGATGGTGGTCATTCTTGTGGAATTTGGGCACCATGATCAAAAATCAAGAGTTCAAACAACTTGGGACATAATTTGAAGTCAAATTCTCAAGGAATTAGGGTTTGGAAGTCGTCAGTCAATGCATAATCAATCAGAAACCCTAAAAGTCAACTGTTGGTCAACTGTCCATTTAATCAGTGATTGGATGATTGGATTTGGTTTGTGAGAGTTCATTCATGTCCAAATAGTCATCATATATCATGCCAAACACCATCATGGAAGAATTTGAAGCCAGATCATGAATTTCCCAAAATGGAAACTGGGCCTGTAACTGAAACTTACTAAAAATGGAAAGTCTTGATCCTCAAACTTACATCATGATACAAGCCTCAAATGAATTTTTGCCCAACATGAAAGTTGAAGATCTTGTTCTCCCATTTCCAAAAAGTCCTAGAACTCTCAATTCCCATGTGTGGTTGGCAAGTTATGATCGAATCGATTTCAGAAAATCTTGAACTTCAGAAGGCCATATCTCTCAAACCGTTTGGCCAATTTTGGTGGGGTTTTTTCCTACAAGTCACATTTGATCCCCTCTTTCCAAAAATATAAATTTCATGTGCCAAAACTTCACCAATCAAAATGGCATATTTTGACCTTTTTCATTTAAATGAAAGTTTGACCAAGAGTTGACTTTTTGATTTAAACATTTTTTCAACATTTGGCCAATTGGGACAGCTCATAAATATCATTCTAAGTGTGTTTGCAAAGTCAAATTATGCAGCACATGTGAATCTATACTTGGTTGCTTGAATTATAAGAAAGGTACAAATGCACCATGCTTGTCCTTGCTTTCCACAACCATGCCTTGTACCAGCATCATTATGCAGCATTCTTGATCATTTTTTCTGTCATGGTGAGCCTCATTGTGCAGCCATACTCCAATAGTACATATGGCCATACTAGCTTATTTTGAACATTGGCAAAAAGGACATTGTTTCAACAACCAAGTCCATGAACCATACTTGTACCATATGACATAGCAGATTTTATGGAAAAATTCCTGTCATCTTGAGGATTTGGCTGCATAACACAAGAGAAAACTTCATTTTGTGGAGCATGATCCTTGGCCATTTTGAAAAGAGCTGTCAAAAGCATCCAAAAGCATGGGCCTTGCCATGCCTGGTACTGCTCATAGCAGACCAAGGCCTTAATTTGCTGTGACTGGTAACAGCATTGGCAGCAAAAACCACAAAACCACTTGGCCAAGGCAAAAGAGAGGAAGGCATGCTGATTCAAAAAAAAAAAAAAGACTTTGCAACAAAAGAACTGAACTAACATTTTGCATCTGATTATTTCCTTCTGTCCAAAACCAACAAACTAAACTGGCTTGGCCTTTCTTCCAAAAAACCTTACCAACATCAACCAACAGCTAGCAGCATACACTCTCAAACTTGACCTAACCAACATAACACTGCAGCAAAAAAAATTGGATTCAGCTGGCCCTCACCTTGTTTCTTCTGTCAAGAACAAAAGGCACCTAAACCAAAGCCCTTGGCCATTTCTTAAAAGAAAACCTGTCACAACATAACACTGCAGCAAGAACAACCCTTGGCCCTTGCTCAAAACCACACTCATCCAAAACTGATCCCTGCACTGCATCTCAAAAAAAGGCTGTCAAGACACTGCAAGACAACAGCATCCATGAAGAAAACAGGATACATTGGCATTTGTTTTTGAGGCTGCTGAGATCAAAAAAAAGGGAACCCAGTTGTTAACTTCATTGGCATTTTTTCCTGTCATCGAAAAAAAACAAGCCACTGCAGCAGAAAAGCATAGATGAACCTTGCCCTCATTTTGTTATCTCTCTGTCAAAGAACACAAACAGACTAGGATTGGCTGCAACAGGACCAACAAAAAACTCATTCATTGAGACTCACCCTGCCATCCTGCATCTTAAAAGTCTTAAAAACACTCACTCCAACTTACCTGCTCTTTTCATTTTCTGTCTTAAGTTTTCCAAAGACTGAACCTTGGCCTTGGCTTTCTCACATCTTTGTCATTTGCAAGCCTTAATGACAGCCACACAAGATTACTTGGCCAAAACAGAAAACTCACTTTGGCATTTCCTTTTTCTGTCCAAAATACCAAAGAGCAAAACCCTGCATTGACATAACTTCCACCCTCATTTTCCTGTCACAAACAGCAGGGCTTTTCATCCTTTTGCTGTCATTTTTGAAGCACAATTAACACCACAAACACATCAAGCCAAGGAAAATTCATTCATGCTCAAAAGCACCTTTGACCATTTCCAAACTTCCAATGAACCTAACTTGGCCTTGCTTTAAACAACCATCAAACACATTTTCTGTCATTTGAAAATACTGCTAGCAGCCACTTGGTCAAGAGAAAAACACAAAAACTCACTCAAGGCCAACTTCATCATTCATCAAAAACACAAAAAAAACTCATCCATGACAGTCCAGGATTGATGCCAAAACAAGCCATCTCAAGCAAAACAACATTCATCATTCATCATTGGAGAGTTTCTAAAGCATCAGTTTCAGGCTAAGAGGACCAAACAACAACTGTTTCTCATTCTGCTTCAAAAATAGGTAAAATTTCGACCCTCTCTATTTCAAAAACCATGACATGTTTGAATAGGTCTTTCATTGCTGAGTTTAATGATGGCCTTAGTTTTGGAAATGGTTGAGTTATTATGAAGATGTCTTGAAATGAACATTGATGATCCAAACTTGTCTCACTCATTGCTCTTTGCCTAGCTCGAATTATCGAAAATCAATGCTTGAATGTTGTTGTATGATGTTTGATGAACACCATGGTATAACCAATTTCGATTTCTGGGCAAAATTGAGAAACACGATTTGGAATGGTGAAACCCTAGCCTGTGAATTTCCCAGTTTTCTTCCCATTTTCGTGTTGCCTGGCCTTTCACTCACCAACCAATGAAATTATTTCATTCTGGGCCAAAAACGGCACCGTTTAGTTTAAGTGAATCAAATATTACAAAAATGCCATTTTCCCAAATATTGATTCAATTAATTTCACATTTTAATTACCAATCTTCCAAAATTCATAACTTGCTCATTGTTGATCCAAATTCAATGGGATTTTTTGTGTTGTGTTCATCATGATCTCTACTTTTTTACCATTATTTTTCCAGAATTTTTGGATGGTTGGTTTTTAAATGGTGCTAGGGTTTGTGACATGTGACCAAATTTTGTACATCTTGCCAAAACATTTGTGAAATGATGATACTTTATCCAATGGCTCCCAAATTATTTGTGCTTAAACTAGACACATTCATGGTGATTTTGGTGTAAAGTTTGTGCATTTATCATTTGTGGTTTGTGAGATATGATTTTTTGAACTAGGGTGTGACAAGTTGTGTCACACCATTGATGTCCAACTTCATGATTTTCATTACCATGCTTCCTGGCCTCTAAATGGATTGAAATTTTGCATGAGCCTACTCTTGTATGTCTAGTTTACATGTGAATTTTCTTGGATTTATTTGAACAATTTTCCATTTGTTTGAGATTTTTCTTCCCTGCCTAGTCAAATGTTGACTTTGTGTGACACATGTTCCCAATTCATTTGTGAAATTCTCATACTTTATTAGATGGACATGAAATTTGATATGTGATAACTAGACATCTCAAGCTTGGCATTGGTGTTAATCTCATTCATTTCTCATCTGTTTTCATTTTGATATGATTTTTTGAAGTTGACCCATGCTTGTTGACTTTCTTTGTGCATGCTTGAATTTGGTTTGACTTCATGATTTTCATTGACTGCCTTCCTCTCATCCAAATGGGATGAAATTTGACATGCTTACCATGCTATGTGTTAGGTTTGATCATGATTTATTTGGTGATTTTTGGAAAATGTTTAGATTGCTTTTGAGTTAAGTCTTGCTGTTGACTTCTATGAGCTTCTGTTTGTCACACTTTGACCTAATTTGTTCATGAAATGATGATAGTGATTGATATGAATGTGAACCCAATTGGTTTTGTTTCCTAATGGTTTGAACATGATTTTGGATACTTACCCCTTGCTGTTTGGACTTTCTCATTCATTTTTGACCCTAGGCTTGTCCTAGTGGTCCTGTTACTCACCTTTGAGTTTGTGATTTCAGGTTGACCATCAAATGACCATTAAGACCAATTCTTTTGATTGAGCTTACTCAAGTATCATTGTCTAACCTCTTTGTTTTGTAGGTGGCTTGGCTTACATGCCTTAGGCCTTGTGCCTTGCACATCCATATGCCTCTAATTGACTATTGGTGTCTGTTTCTGTTTGTTTTGTTTGAAGTTGCATACTAACATCTGCTTGACTGTTTCAGGTGCTTTAGTTGCTTAGTTCCTTGTGAACTTTTTGCTTTGCTTTGCTTGTATAAGCAATTTGCATTGAGGTATGTCTCCTTTACTTCATGTAGTCTGGAAGACCTGGCCTGTTACTTGGCCAGGCAACTGTCTGAAGTCCTCCTTAAGAGGCAATGTTTGTGACTGTTTACTTTTGTCCTTGCATAGAGTCAAAGTCCTCCTAAGTGAAGAGGCAATTGGTGGAAGGTAGGGATATGCAATCTATCCCCCACTATTCAGTGTGTCATCTGCCTTGCTCACACCACTGTGTTGATGCATTGCAGATACAAACCCAAGATCTTGTACAACTGTACAGTTGAGTCAGTTTTAATGTGTAGAAGGGTTCCCACTTTCTGAACCCACACATTCTTGTCTTGAGCTCTCCCAGGCCAGGGATAAGAGCTGTGAGGTCTCATCCTCACTTCATCCTTTCATCTGCTTCACCTTAGCCCCTCAATGGCAAGGTTAAGAGCACCTTCACCCAGTTCCAGAGGTTTGTTTGTTGAGGTTGATATGACCCCTTGACTAAAACCTAACCCTTGTTTGAGCCACTTGTTTGTGTATAGCGTGTGCTATCTGTGCTTGCAGGATTGTTTGACTTGCTTCCTGTGCAAGTTAGGATAGTTTGACTTGCTTCCTGTGCAAGTTAGGATAGTTTGACTTGCTTCCTGTGCAAGTTAGGATAGTTTGACTTGCTTCCTGTGCAAGTTAGGATAGTTTGACTTGCTTCCTGTGCAAGTTAGGATAGTTTGACTTGCTTCCTGTGCAAGTTAGGATTAGTTTAGACTTGCTTCCTGTGCAAGTTAGGATAGTTTGACTTGCTTCCTGTGCAAGTTAGGTTTTGCTTGGCTTGCTTCCTGTGCAAGTTAAGTGTGTGTGTGGCTTGCTCCCCGTGTGAGCCATACTTAGGATAGATTGGCCCTTGTGCCATTTAGCTAGAAACCTTAACTTAGGGATGATTTGCATGATAACATCTAGGCTCGAGTCGTAGTCTCCCTAGTTGTGTCTCCCTCTGTTATCTGGTTAGGCTAGTCCTTTATCCCTGCGTAGGGGAACTACATCGCCCTGATCTTCATACCAGATGAAGTATGTAGGCAGGAGATTGAGCTGATCTCTCCGGGCGCCCTTTTTCTTTTTGTGTGTGTTGTCTGACCTTTGCTAGGCTCGAGTCCCTGACTCCTTAGCATTTGCTGTCTGTTTGTTTGTGTGTGTGTCTGACAGTTGCTAGGCTCGAGTGCCTGACTCCTTAGCAATTTGTTGTCTGTTTGTTTGAATGCGTGCTTGACAGTTATAGGCTGAGTCCCTGACTCCCTATCAACCTGTTGTGTTGTTGTGTGCTTGGAAGCCGATGTAAGTCCATCGAGTGGCATTTGGGTTCCAGTGTGTGTGTGTTTTGGTTCGGATGCTGATGTAAGTCCAGCAATTGGCATTCAGGCTCCACGTTTGCCTTTTTGTGTGTGTTTTGGTTCGGATGCTGATGTAAGTCCAGCAATTGGCATTCAGGCTCCATGTTTGCCTTTGTCTAGTTTGTTTGTGTGCGTGTCAGCCGAGCTACGAATGCTCTGATTCTTCTCTCGTCCGAGAAGATACGTATGCATAGGATGTGATATCCTAGCGAGCATGTGTCCTTTCCCCAGTCCGAACTACTTGGACTCTGATGTCTATGCTTGATAGACTAAGTAGGCCCAGGATGCGACATCCTGCCGAGTTCAGTTTCAGTCAGTTTCTTTCCTTTCTTTCAGCCAGTGTGTGTGTGAATATTTGAGCAGTGTTTAGCAACCAATTTCCTTTCTAGTGTGCGTGGATCCCGTAGAGTACTACGGATGCGTAGGGGTGCTAATACCTTCCCTTCGCATAACCGACTCCCGAACCCATCCTCTTTGGTCGCGAGACCATGTTCTTTCCTAGGTTTACTCTGAGCGTTTCCTTTCCCTCTTTTGGGATAAATAACGCACGGTGGCGGCTCTGTTGTTCTTTGTTTTCCCGCCGGTTTTTCGCGCGATGCGACAGCTGGCGACTCTGCTGGGGAAATAGAGAAGTTGACCTGTGCTGGTCCGTCTTCCCTAAGCGAGTCTCTCCTAGCGCTCTCTAGGTTAGGGTTTTGGTTGCTTTGTGCTGTGTTTATTTATTGCATTCATTATTTACTGTTTGCATTCATTGTTTATTGTTTGCATTTATGTTTGCATTAATGTTTGCATTTATTCATCTGTTCACCTGGCTGGTTGTCTGTTTCTCTCTGTTGGGGTGGGAGTTCTATGAGGTAAAAGGCCCAATACCCAGGCTATGAGTGAAATCTAGGAAACCTAGGAATAGAGTGATTCATGGGAAGCGGGTGGTGTACGCCACTTAGCGGAACATTGATATCACGAGCAGTTCAGACTCTGATGGGGTATTATCGGTGCATACATCGGGTGTGCACAGGATGATATTCTTGAAAGAGTTGTTTATCCTGCATTTCTCTTGACCTTACCTTGGCCTAGACTACACCCGTGAGTGGGGAAGGGTTATTCATTACAGGTACTGTTGGTGACTTATGGTTCTGTTGGTGACTTTGGGTTCAGACAACAGTATATTCAGTCGACCTTGGGTTTTCAAGTTGGATTTGGGTTCTGAGTTTAGACCGAAGCTTCGACTTTGTGATCAGAGATGCACCGCCAGCCAGTTGTGTCTGCATCATGTGCATCATAGCATATTTATTTTCAAAAAGAAACGCAAAAAAAAATGAAAAAAAGAAAAAAAAGAGAAAGAAAAAAAAGAAAAAAACTAATCCCTGCATGCATATCATTTCTCAGGTACATTCCAGAGCTTGTTCACTGATAGAGATGGCAACAGTCCCAGAGTTGAAGCGGAAGACTTGTATCTACGTTTTTTACCGGGAGCCTTTAACGCCTCTGATTGAGTTGGGCAGTCTTGTGACCAGTGATCGTCTAGGGGGGTTCGTGAACCAGTATGGGGATATCCTGACAGTGTTGAAGACAGTAGTTGACCCGGTGCCGTTGCAGACACTTCTTCAGTTCTATGACCCGGAGCTTAGATGTTTCACGTTCCAAGATTACCAGTTAGCACCTACTCTCGAGGAGTATTCTATATTGTTGAGCATCCCGATTCAGCATCAGGTTCCTTTCTTGGACGTACCAAAGGAGGTTGACTTTAAGGTTGTTGCCAGAGCTCTCCGGTTGAGTGTTAAGGAAGTTTGTGATAATTGGAAGCCCAGTGGGGAGTTGTGGGTCTGCCGTTGAAGTTTCTTCTGAGAATAGCCAGAGTTGAAGCAGAAAAGGGGAATTGGGAAGTTTTTCACGCACAGCTAGCTGCCATGATCTATGGGATCATCCTATTTCCCAGTATGCCAAATTTCATTGACTTCACTGCTATCAGCATTTTCATCAGAGGGAATCCAATCCCTACTCTTCTAGCAGATACTTACTATGCCATTCACAGCAGGCATGGTAAGGGTGGAGCCATCAGGTGTTGTCTACCTCTTCTGTTCAAATGGTTCATGTCTCTTCTGCCAGCCAGTGGACCGTTTGTGGATACCCAGAGCACTCTGAAGTGGACTCAGAGGATCATGTCGCTCACATCTTATGACATCAGATGGCAATCTTACCGGATGAATGTGAAGAATGTTATTATGAGCTGTGGAGAATTCCGGAATGTGCCACTTGTGGGGACCAAGGGTTGTATAAATTATAATCCAGTTCTTTCTCTTCGCCAGTTAGGTTTTGTTATGAGTAGAGGACCACGTGAAGCTGAGATAGCCGAGAGTGTGTACTTTGAGAAGAAGGATGACCCTGTTAGGTTGGAGCAGATTGGAAGAGCTTGGAAGTCCATTGGTGTCAGAGATGGATCCGTCTTAGGGAAGAAGTTTGCCATAGCCATGCCTGATTACACTGATTGGGTAAAGAAGAGAGTGGAAACTTTGTTGCTACCCTACGATAGGATGGAACCGTTGCAAGAGCAACCACCCTTGATTCTTGCTGATAGTGTGCCTGCTGAGCACTATAAGCAAGCTCTGATGGAGAGTCGTCGTTGAGGGAGAAGGAGCAAGACGCCCATATGGAGTTGTACAAAGCTAAAGCTGATAGGTTGCACATGGCCCATCAACTCAGGGAAGTGCAAGGAGAAGATGCTAGCAGAGCAAGGAGCAAGAAGAGGTCATATGAGGAGATAGAGTCTATGTTGGATAAGGAGCATAGGGAGCGCTTGAGACTGCAGAGAGCAGAAGCCAACTATCAGAAGAAGATCAGGGACTTGGAGAAGCAACTCAGAGATAAAGACATCCAGTTGAAGAAGGAAGTAGACTTGAGACAGGCATCAGAGGACCACCTTGGAGGAGAAGTCTTAGAGCTTAGAAGACAGTTGAAGGAGAAGATTACCCCTCTACCAGATTGTGCAGAATGCTCACTGTTGATCGACCAGTGCCATTACCTGAAGACCCTCATTCCGGAAGACCGTCTGTCTTAGTTTGTATCTCTGATTGTATTTTGTTGAGAATCACCTCCAGGCTTGTTGGATGGGATTCATTTGCGTGTAAGCCGTCTCTTGGATCTTTTGTTGAGAATCACCTCCAGGCTTGTTGGATGGGATTCTTTTTCTTTGTACGTTGTTTATTCAGATATTCTGTTGACATTGGTTGTATGCCTTTTTACCCTCATGTATATAAGGATGTCAGCATTTCCTTGTATCTGTTTGTTCTCTTGTTGCTGCAGGTTGCCATCTTTTCAGGATGGGTCAGGCTCTTTGAATGCCTGAGAAATGAGCATCTCATGTGCATCATGCATATCATTAGCATCATACTCATATCATTTTGCATAACAGGTGTTCTTGATCGTGACTTCTCACTCTTGGTTCCTGTTCAGGCAGGATAGCTGATCAACGTCCGCACCGCTACTCAACAAGACTGAATCAACAGAGAAGTATGGATCAATTTCAAGCTGAGTTGGCTGAGATGAAGGCAAGCATGGCCCAGTTTATGAATATGATGCAAGGGGTTGCGCAAGGTCAAGAAGAACTCCGAGCTATGGTTCAGAGACAAGAGGCTGCAAATCCACCGATCAACCATGCTCCGCCAGAGGGAGGCCCGGTCAATGATAACAATGTTGCTACTGCAGTACCCGTCAACAACTATGCTGTAGGTGATGAGTTGGGGGGTATTCGAATCAACGGTCAACCTATTGTTCCAGATGCCGCTAATGCCAGAGTAGTCCGTGCTCCGGCCCGTAATCCTGTTCCGATTATTGACAGACAAGAGGATATGTTCTCTCTGCTCAGTGAAGACGAAGACATTCTGGGAAGGGTTAATGAGAGAGACCGCAAAGTTGAGGCTCTTGCTGAAAAGATCCGTGCTATGGAAAGTCAGAATTCTCTCGGTTTTGATGTTACTAATATGGGATTGGTTGAAGGTTTGAGAATCCCTCACAAGTTCAAAGCACCGTCCTTCGATAAATACAACGGTACTTCTTGCCCTCGCACCCATGTGCAGGCTTATTATCGAAAGATCTCTGCGTATACCGATGATGAAAAGATGTGGATGTATTTTTTCCAAGATAGTCTATCTGGGGCTTCTTTGGACTGGTACATGGAATTGAAGAGAGATTCTGTCCGCTGTTGGAGGGATCTGGGTGAGGCCTTTTTGAGGCAATACAAACACAACATGGACATGGCACCGAGCCGGACTCAGCTGCAGAGTCTTTGTCAGAAATCCAATGAAAGCTTCAAGGAGTATGCCCAGAGATGGCGTGAACTAGCTGCTAGAGTTCAACCCCCTATGCTGGAGAGGGAATTGACAGACATGTTTATTGGTACTCTTCAAGGTGTGTTTATGGACCGGATGGGGAGTTGCCCATTCGGTAGTTTTTCTGATGTTGTCATTTGTGGAGAGAGGACTGAGAGTTTGATTAAAACTGGGAAGATTCAAGATGCTGGTTCCTCTTCCTCTAGGAAGCCGTTTGTTGGGGCACCTCGTCGAAGAGAGGGTGAAACTAATGCTGTTCAACACCGCAGAGATCAGAACAGAATTGAATACCGTCAAGCTGCTGCAGTGACCATTCCGACACCTCAACCTCGTCAGCAACAACAACAAAGAGTTCAACAACCGCAACAACAACAACAACAACAGCAACGTCCTTATCAACCCAGGCAGAAATTACAGGCTGATAGAAGATTTGATCCTCTGCCCATGTCTTACATAGAGTTATTACCCGAACTACTCAAGTTGGGGATGATTGAGTTGCGTACAATGGCTCCGCCTACAGTGCTGCCTCCTGGTTATGATGCAAACGTCCGTTGTGACTTTCACTCTGGGGCACCAGGCCACCATACCGAGAAGTGTCGAGCTCTCCAGCACAAGGTTCAAGATTTGATCGATACCAAGGCAATCAACTTCGCTCCGGTGCCTAACGTCGTAAACAACCCTATGCCTCAGCATGGTGGGCATAGAGTGAACAATATTGAAGGGAAAGAAGCTGAAGATCTGGTTGTTAATGTTGATGATGTTCAGACTTCTCTGCTAGTCGTGAAGTGCCGTCTGCTGAATGGGGGTGTCTACCCGGGCTGTGATGAAGATTGTTTGGGCTGTGCAGAATCTGAGAATGGTTGCGACCAGTTGAGGACCGGTATCCAGGGTATGATGGATGAAGGTTGTTTGCAATTCAGTAGGGCTGTAAAAGATCGTGGAACAGCGTCAACTATCACCATTTACTTTAAACCGTCTGAAGAACGCGGACAAAGGGTTGTCAGTGCACCTGCAGCAAATGGTACCCCAGTTACCATTCCCGTGCCTGTAACCATCAGTGTTCCAACTACTATCGTGGCGCCTGAAAGAAGGACTGTTGAGAATAGTAAAGCCGTGCCGTGGAAGTATGATAATGCTCACCGCAGTTACAGAAGGGCTGAAAGTCAGACAAGACCAGTGAATCAAACTCCAGTGACAATTGGTTTACCGAATAGAGTTCCTGCAACTGTTGGTCCGGCTGTGGATAATGTAGGGGGTCCAGGAGGTTTTACCAGAAGCGGTCGTCTGTTCGCACCGCAGCCTTTGAGGGACAATAATGCTGAGGCTCTCGCCAGAGCAAAGGGTAAACAAGCTGTGATTGAGGAAGAACCTGTCCAGAAGGAAGCACCCGAGGGGTCATTTGAGAAGGACGTGGAGGAGTTTATGAAGATAATCAAGAAGAGTGACTACAAGATTGTGGATCAGTTGAATCAGACTCCGTCCAAGATTTCTATACTTTCACTGTTGATGTGCTCTGAAGCACACCGTAATGCCTTGCTGAAGATGTTGAATCTGGCTTACGTGCCTCAGGAGATTTCTGTCAATCAACTGGAGGTGTGATGGCCAATGTGAGCACCAGACATGGTGTGGGTTTCACCAACCTGGACTTACCACCTGAAGGGAGAAACCATAACAAGCCTTGCACATCACCATGGAGTGCAAGGGGGCAGTGTTGTCTCACGTATTGGTAGACACCGGGTCGTCGCTGAATGTGTTGCCTAAGCAGATTCTGAGGAAGATTGATGCGGAAGGGTTTGTGCTTAATCCCAGTGACCTGATCGTTCGTGCTTTCGACGGATCCAAACGTTCTGTGTGTGGAGAAGTTACTTGCCTGTGAAGATAGGTCCTGAGGTATTCGATATCATCTTCTATGTTATGGACATCCAACCTGCCTACAGTTGTTTGTTGGGGCGTCCATGGATTCATGCAGCAGGGGCAGTCTCGTCGACTCTCCATCAAAAGCTCAAGTATGTCTGGAACGGTCAGATTGTGACTGTGTGCGGTGAAGAAGAGATTCTGGTGAGTCATCTATCCTCGTTCAAATATGTTGAGGTGGATGGCGAGATCCACGAAACCTTATGCCAGGCATTTGAGACTGTGGCTCTTGAGAAAGTGGCGTACGCTGAGCAGAGGAAGCCAGGTGTTTCAATTACTTCTTACAAGCAGGCTAAGGAGGTTGTTGATTCTGGCAAAGCTGAAGGCTGGGGCAAGATGGTGGATTTGCCGGTTAAAGAAGACAAATTTGGTGTTGGTTATGAGCCTCTCCGAGCAGAGCAGAATGGTCAAGCGGGTCCGAGTACCTTTACCAGCGCTGGGCTGATGAATCATGGTGACGTCTCCGCAACCGGTATTGAAGACTGTGACAGCGATTGTGATTTGGACAACTGGGTTCGCCCGTGTGCACCAGGGGGGTCTATCAACAACTGGACGGCTGAAGAAGTGGTTCAAGTTACTCTTCTGACAGAGTAATTTTCTGTTGTTTTGTCATTTTGCATGAAAATCCTACGTTCTGCCCAAGGCGTAGTGATTCATTTTTGTAGGGCCTCATCATGTTTTAATGATTATCATTAATGAAGGACATTTTTTGAACAAACTTTGTGATCCTTGTCTTTCTATTTTTTGTTTTCGTTTTTCTTTTTCAAAAAAAACAATAAAAATGGCAATGTTTTTTGTTTTTGTGACTTTATTGAACTCTTTTTCTAAAACAAAGCATCGAACATGCAGAAGCGATCTTATGGCATTCACTATGAACAGTTCTGTTATGGCTCAGTATGATTTCGATAATCCCATTTACCAAGCTGAAGAGGAGAGTGAGGAAGACTGTGAACTCCCTGCAGAATTGGTCAGATTGCTGAAGCAGGAGGAAAGGGTCATCCAACCTCATCAGGAGGAGTTGGAAACTATTAATTTGGGTACTGAGGACGCCAAAAGAGAAATCAAGATTGGGGCTACTTTAGAGGACTCTGTCAAGAGGAGGCTGATTGAGATGCTGAAAGAATATGTGGAGGTATTCGCCTGGTCGTATCAAGATATGCCTGGTTTGGATACAGACATTGTGATGCACCGATTACCTCTTAGAGAAGGATGTCCTTCGGTCAAGCAGAAGCTTCGTAGAACGAGTCCTGACATGGCAACTAAGATCAAGGAAGAGGTTCAGAAGCAGTGGGATGCAGGTTTTCTGGCTGTTACCAGTTATCCGCCGTGGGTGGCCAACATCGTTCCTGTGCCGAAGAAGGATGGTAAAGTCAGAATGTGTGTCGATTACCGGGATTTGAATAGAGCGAGTCCGAAAGATGATTTCCCATTACCCCACATTGATGTATTGGTTGATAATACGGCTCAATCCTCGGTATTCTCTTTCATGGATGGTTTTTCTGGGTATAATCAGATCAAGATGGCGCCAGAGGACATGGAAAAGACGACATTCATTACACCTTGGGGCACGTTTTGCTATAAGGTGATGCCATTTGGGCTGAAGAATGCTGGTGCTACCTATCAGAGGGCAATGACGACTCTCTTTCATGACATGATGCACAAAGAAATTGAAGTGTACGTGGACGATATGATTGCGAAGTCGCAGACAGAAGAGGAGCACCTGGTTAATTTGCAGAAGCTGTTTGATCGGTTGAGAAAGTTCAAGCTGAGGTTGAATCCGAACAAGTGCACGTTTGGAGTGAGATCAGGGAAGCTCTTAGGCTTCATTGTCAGTGAGAAAGGGATTGAGGTTGATCCAGCTAAAGTCAAAGCTATTCAAGAGATGCCTGAACCGAAAACGGAAAAGCAAGTCCGTGGGTTTTTGGGGAGGTTGAACTACATTGCAAGGTTCATATCTCATCTAACTGCTACATGTGAACCAATCTTCAAACTGCTTAGAAAGAATCAAGCGATCAAGTGGAATGATGATTGTTAGAAAGCTTTTGACAAGATTAAGGAGTATTTGCAGAAACCTCCAATCCTTATACCTCCAGTTCCAGGGAGACCTCTGATAATGTACCTGTCAGTGACTGAGAACTCGATGGGGTGTGTATTGGGACAGCATGACGAGTCTGGTCGAAAAGAGCATGCCATATACTACCTTAGCAAAAAGTTTACCGACTGTGAAACAAGATATTCACTGCTCGAGAAAACTTGCTGTGCTTTGGCCTGGGCTGCTCGCCGACTGAGACAGTATATGCTGAACCATACTACCTTATTGATTTCTAAGATGGATCCAGTGAAGTACATCTTTGAGAAACCAGCTCTCACCGGACGAGTTGCCCGTTGGCAGATGATTCTAACAGAATACGACATTCAGTACACGTCACAGAAGGCCATCAAGGGTAGTATTCTGTCAGACTACCTCGCCGAACAACCGATCGAAGATTATCAGCCTATGATGTTTGAATTTCCTGATGAAGACATCATGTATCTTAAGATGAAAGATTGCGAAGAGCCTCTTGTCGAGGAAGGACCGGACCCGGATGACAAATGGACACTGATGTTTGATGGGGCTGTGAATATGAACGGTAACGGTGTTGGGGCAGTGTTGATCAATCCTAAAGGTGCTCATATACCTTTTTCTGCCAGATTGACGTTTGACGTCACCAACAATGAAGCTGAGTATGAGGCTTGTATCATGGGGATAGAAGAAGCCATTGATCTGAGGATCAAAACACTTGACATTTATGGAGATTCAGCGCTAGTGGTCAATCAAGTCAACGGAGATTGGAATACGAATCAGCCGCATTTGATTCCGTATAGAGATTACACCAGAAGGATACTGACGTTCTTCAAGAAGGTGAAGTTGTATCATGTCCCCCGGGATGAGAATCAAATGGCTGATGCCTTGGCTACTTTGTCGTCTATGATCAAAGTTCATTGGTGGAATCATGTGCCACATGTTGCGGTGAATCGACTTGAGAGGCCCGCGTATGTGTTTGCAGCCGAGTCTGTTGTGATCGATGAGAAGCCGTGGTATTATGACATCAAGAATTTCCTCAAGACTCAGGAGTATCCTGAAGGTGCGTCGAAGAATGACAAGAAAACCCTAAGAAGGCTAGCTGGAAGCTTTTATTTGAATCAGGATGATGTGTTGTATAAGAGAAACTTTGACATGGTCTTGCTCAGATGCGTGGACAGACCCGAGGCAGACATGTTAATGCAAGAAGTTCATGAAGGTTCCTTCGGCACTCATGCCGGCGGACATGCAATGGCTAAGAAATTGTTGAGAGCGGGTTATTACTGGATGACTATGGAATCCGATTGTTTCAAGTATGCTCGGAAGTGCCATAAGTGTCAAATCTATGCTGATAAGGTGCACGTGCCACCAAGCCCTCTGAATATCATGAATTCGCCTTGGCCGTTTGCCATGTGGGGCATTGATATGATTGGGAAGATTGAGCCTACTGCTTCAAATGGACATCGCTTCATCTTGGTTGCGATTGACTACTTCACCAAATGGGTGGAAGCAGCTTCCTATGCTAATGTTACCAAACAAGTGGTTACCCGGTTCATCAAGAAAGAGATCATATGTCGTTATGGAGTTCCTGAGAGAATCATCACTGACAATGGTTCAAATCTTAACAACAAGATGATGAAGGAGCTGTGTAAAGATTTCAAGATTGAACATCACAATTCTTCTCCTTACAGACCGAAGATGAATGGTGCTGTAGAAGCGGCGAACAAGAATATCAAGAAGATTGTGCAGAAGATGGTCGTTACGTACAAGGATTGGCATGAGATGTTGCCTTTCGCTTTGCATGGGTACCGTACCTCAGTACGTACGTCGACCGGGGCAACCCCTTACTCCCTTGTGTATGGTATGGAAGCTGTTCTACCTGTCGAAGTGGAGATTCCTTCTCTGAGAGTTTTGTTGGATGTCAAGCTGGACGAAGCTGAGTGGATTCGAGCAAGGTTTAACGAGTTGAGCCTTATTGAGGAGAGACGGCTAGCAGCTGTATGCCATGGACAGTTGTATCAGCGAAGGATGAAGCGAGCCTTTGATCAGAAAGTGCGTCCTCGAAGCTATCAGGTCGGTGATTTAGTTTTGAAGAGGATCCTCCCTCCCGGTACAGATAACAGGGGCAAGTGGACTCCTAATTACGAAGGTCCGTATGTTGTGAAGAAGGTTTTCTCCGGTGGGGCCTTGATGCTTACAACTATGGATGGTGAAGATTTTCCGTCTCCTGTCAACTCAGATGTAGTCAAAAAATACTTCGCATAAATTGACCCGCTGGACAAAAAAAAAGAGTCCAGGCAAAAATGGGCATCCCGACGAACCAAAAAAAAAAAAAAAAAACAGAAATAAAGGTTCGGGCAAAAATTAGGGATAAAAATAAAAAAATGTGTACACCCGGTAAGTCGAAAACCCGCAAGGGCGGCTTAGGCAAAAATGGGTATCCCGGTGGATTGAAAACCCGAAAGGGCGATCCAGGCAAAAGTTAGGGATTAAAGCGAAGACTACAGTCTGAGTTGTCTGTACTTCATCGAGCTTTGTCGTCTGCCATCTCGAAAGATGTGATCCGTCCAGTCATCCTTCTCAGAAAGCAAGGAGTTGGGAGGAAAACTGATGATCTGTGAGTTATAACAGGATTGGGAAATAGTGGATGCCGTGTTCACATTGCCATTAGGATAGATTTTTTCCTTTTGTGCGCAATTACCTCTTTCTAGGAATTGCTTCCTAATGTATTTGCCTCTTCAGGCACATTTTCAATCAATAAAAATCGTTATTCAGATAAAATAGCTCTTGTTTTTATTTTTACTGTTTTGTTTGCAAAATGTCCGAATTTTTGATAAGCATTTCATATAAAAAACATGAAGGCTACACAACAATGTGCAGAAAGATAAAACATTTGAAAATCATTTTGAATGTTGAGGACACTCGAGCGTCTTGTCCATGTACCCCCTGGGGGCATTTTGTTGTGCTGTTTTCAGGATGGCATCTGTAAGGACGTTTCCTCAGCAGATATTTTCCCCAAGCAAGTTTGGAAGCCATCAGGGCTATGTTCCCCCGCGAGGACATCTGTGGATAGTGCCTTCTATTCCCCAACAGATCTAAGGATTGCCTGTCCCCAGCAGGCCTGTATTTGCCGATTTCCTCCCCGAGTGAGGCAGTTTCATTAAAGTTATCTCCAGCATTTATCCTACCTGTGGACTGAAGGATATCCCCAGCGGAGTTTACCTTTTCCCAGCAGCAGTGCTTTTCTTCAACATGAGTGTGAAGTCGCTTTACCTTTCCTCAAGCAGAGTTCCCCGCAGAATATTTCCTCAAGAGGAGTCTCCCCACAAAGTCAGAGTATCTGATCATTTCGGCTCCCTAGCCAGGGTTCATTTGCATTTTGCATGTAGTAATCATTGCATCCTCAAATTGCGTAGCATTTCCATTCCATATGGAGCATTACGCCATAGAAAAATTCAAACATATGCATTCATGTGTTAACTTCACCAGACCGTATCCCCGGCAGAGGCGGATCATTTCATTCGACATCAGCACAGCAAGACTGCTACAGTTGCTCTTGACAGCATTCAGAATTGTTTATTCCCCACAGAGGTTTATTTCCTCACCCGATGGTGACAGAAAGTTTGTTTCTCCCCAGTGAGACCCTCCAGCAAGTGATCAGCCTTGCCTCAGCATATCCCAGATATTGTACTTTGTAATACTAGTCAGTGTCATGTCAACACCCGCGTGTGTTTTCATCATGTTTGGTGTCGGTAAACACCATTGTTTCGGTGTCTGTAAACATCAAGTATTTTCTCCAGTCATCAGTAAATGTCTGGTCATCATTGTTTTGGTGTCGGTAAACGCCATTGTTTCGGTGTCTGTAAACATCGAGTATTTTCTCCAGTCATCGGTAAATGTCTGGTCATTTTTGATGTCGGTAAACATCATCTTTCGATGTTAGTAAACATCGAGTCTTTTCCTCAGTCATCGGTAAATGTCTGATAATCCCCAACTAGAAATCCCCAGTAGAGTCATCTGCAAATGTCCTATCTGGTTTCCAGTTGCAAATATTCGTATCTCCCCAATAAATTTCTCATTCCCAGTCATCGGTAAATGTCTGGTCATTTCTTTGGATGTCGGTAAACATCACCTTTAGATGTCGGTAAACATCGTGTCCCACCCCAGTCATCGGTAAATGTCTGGTCATTCTTTTGATGTCGGTAAACATCATCTTTCGATGTCGGTAAACGTCGAGTCTCATCCCAGTCATCGGTAAATGTCTGGTCGTGAAATCAAGATCCCCAGAAGTCGTCGGTAAACGTCTTGTCTGATTACACCACAAAGATTTTGTCCCTCCCCAAGTGGAGATGCCATCGGTAAATGGCCCAGTTTCCTTCGATATCGGTAAATGTCGAATTCCCAGTTGCAGCAGCCATCGGTAAATGGTCTTGCTAAGTTTGACATCGGTAAATGTCAAATTTCTTTGAAGCCACCATCGGTAAATGGTCTTGCTTCCTTCCAACATCAAATCTGTTTTCCCAGTAGCCATCGGTAAATGGTTGTGCTGAAGTTGATATCGGTAAATATCAAAGTTTCCAATTTTAACCATCGGTAAATGGTTTTGTTTTTCAGAAGTTTGTTCTCCCCAGCCGCCATCGGTAAATGGTCTTGCTGAAGTTGATATCGGTAAATATCAAGTTCCCAGTTTCTAACCATCGGTAAATGGTTTTGCTTTTCTGAAGCTGTCATGCAGTTTGTCATCGGTAAATGACGTGGTTCTTTTGTATCATATCCAGTACTGTGCAAATTCTACGGTTCTCTGGTATTCAATCCCTGTTTACCCTGAAAGTCTGACAGCCGTTGCTATCATCCGTTCGGGTTCCCAGCTGATTGAATAGGGGCAGCTGTAGCACCTCAAATTTGCACCTACCATTATGCATACATTTTCATAATAGGTCATAGCATGTCATGGCCCATTGCATAGCATTGCATTGTTCCCAGTTGCCTCAAGTGCAAGCAATCAAGAATTAGGTCAAACTAATCTCCTGATCAGTCAACCAAGCAAGCAAAAGAATTTCTCATTGAATCAAGGCCTTGGGGTTTGTCCAACAAGTTCACATGGCTTGGAGGTCTATTTGAAGTATTTTGGTCAAGGGTTAAGGGCTCAGAGGTCAGCAGCTCAGGCCCAGACAGTCAAAAACCCTAAAAAAGGTCAACTGTCAGTCAAAGCAGTGGATGGTGGTCATTCTTATGGAATTTGGGCACCATGATCAAAAATCAAGAGTTCAAACAACTTGGGACATAATTTGAAGTCAAATTCTCAAGGAATTAGGGTTTGGAAGTCGTCAGTCAATGCATAATCAATCAGAAACCCTAAAAGTCAACTGTTGGTCAACTGTCCATTTAATCAGTGATTGGATGATTGGATTTGGTTTGTGAGAGTTCATTCATGTCCAAATAGTCATCATATATCATGCCAAACACCATCATGGAAGAATTTGAAGCCAGATCATGAATTTCCCAAAATGGAAACTGGGCCTGTAACTGAAACTTACTAAAAATGGAAAGTCTTGATCCTCAAACTTACATCATGATACAAGCCTCAAATGAATTTTTGCCCAACATGAAAGTTGAAGATCTTGTTCTCCCATTTCCAAAAAGTCCTAGAACTCTCAATTCCCATGTGTGGTTGGCAAGTTATGATCGAATCGATTTCAGAAAATCTTGAACTTCAGAAGGCCATATCTCTCAAACCGTTTGGCCAATTTTGGTGGGGTTTTTTCCTACAAGTCACATTTGATCCCCTCTTTCCAAAAATATAAATTTCATGTGCCAAAACTTCACCAATCAAAATGGCATATTTTGACCTTTTTCATTTAAATGAAAGTTTGACCAAGAGTTGACTTTTTGATTTAAACATTTTTTCAACATTTGGCCAATTGGGACAGCTCATAAATATCATTCTAAGTGTGTTTGCAAAGTCAAATTATGCAGCACATGTGAATCTATACTTGGTTGCTTGAATTATAAGAAAGGTACAAATGCACCATGCTTGTCCTTGCTTTCCACAACCATGCCTTGTACCAGCATCATTATGCAGCATTCTTGATCATTTTTTCTGTCATGGTGAGCCTCATTGTGCAGCCATACTCCAATAGTACATATGGCCATACTAGCTTATTTTGAACATTGGCAAAAAGGACATTGTTTCAACAACCAAGTCCATGAACCATACTTGTACCATATGACATAGCAGATTTTATGGAAAAATTCCTGTCATCTTGAGGATTTGGCTGCATAACACAAGAGAAAACTTCATTTTGTGGAGCATGATCCTTGGCCATTTTGAAAAGAGCTGTCAAAAGCATCCAAAAGCATGGGCCTTGCCATGCCTGGTACTGCTCATAGCAGACCAAGGCCTTAATTTGCTGTGACTGGTAACAGCATTGGCAGCAAAAACCACAAAACCACTTGGCCAAGGCAAAAGAGAGGAAGGCATGCTGATTCAAAAAAAAAAAAAAGACTTTGCAACAAAAGAACTGAACTAACATTTTGCATCTGATTATTTCCTTCTGTCCAAAACCAACAAACTAAACTGGCTTGGCCTTTCTTCAAAAAACCTTACCAACATCAACCAACAGCTAGCAGCATACACTCTCAAACTTGACCTAACCAACATAACACTGCAGCAAAAAAAATTGGATTCAGCTGGCCCTCACCTTGTTTCTTCTGTCAAGAACAAAAGGCACCTAAACCAAAGCCCTTGGCCATTTCTTAAAAGAAAACCTGTCACAACATAACACTGCAGCAAGAACAACCCTTGGCCCTTGCTCAAAACCACACTCATCCAAAACTGATCCCTGCACTGCATCTCAAAAAAAGGCTGTCAAGACACTGCAAGACAACAGCATCCATGAAGAAAACAGGATACATTGGCATTTGTTTTTGAGGCTGCTGAGATCAAAAAAAAGGGAACCCAGTTGTTAACTTCATTGGCATTTTTTCCTGTCATCGAAAAAAAACAAGCCACTGCAGCAGAAAAGCATAGATGAACCTTGCCCTCATTTTGTTATCTCTCTGTCAAAGAACACAAACAGACTAGGATTGGCTGCAACAGGACCAACAAAAAACTCATTCATTGAGACTCACCCTGCCATCCTGCATCTTAAAAGTCTTAAAAACACTCACTCCAACTTACCTGCTCTTTTCATTTTCTGTCTTAAGTTTTCCAAAGACTGAACCTTGGCCTTGGCTTTCTCACATCTTTGTCATTTGCAAGCCTTAATGACAGCCACACAAGATTACTTGGCCAAAACAGAAAACTCACTTTGGCATTTCCTTTTTCTGTCCAAAATACCAAAGAGCAAAACCCTGCATTGACATAACTTCCACCCTCATTTTCCTGTCACAAACAGCAGGGCTTTTCATCCTTTTGCTGTCATTTTTGAAGCACAATTAACACCACAAACACATCAAGCCAAGGAAAATTCATTCATGCTCAAAAGCACCTTTGACCATTTCCAAACTTCCAATGAACCTAACTTGGCCTTGCTTTAAACAACCATCAAACACATTTTCTGTCATTTGAAAATACTGCTAGCAGCCACTTGGTCAAGAGAAAAACACAAAAAACTCACTCAAGGCCAACTTCATCATTCATCAAAAACACAAAAAAAACTCATCCATGACAGTCCAGGATTGATGCCAAAACAAGCCATCTCAAGCAAAACAACATTCATCATTCATCATTGGAGAGTTTCTAAAGCATCAGTTTCAGGCTAAGAGGACCAAACAACAACTGTTTCTCATTCTGCTTCAAAAATAGGTAAAATTTCGACCCTCTCTATTTCAAAAACCATGACATGTTTTGAATAGGTCTTTCATTGCTGAGTTTAATGATGGCCTTAGTTTTGGAAATGGTTGAGTTATTATGAAGATGTCTTGAAATGAACATTGATGATCCAAACTTGTCTCACTCATTGCTCTTTGCCTAGCTCGAATTATCGAAAATCAATGCTTGAATGTTGTTGTATGATGTTTGATGAACACCATGGTATAACCAATTTCGATTTCTGGGCAAAATTGAGAAACACGATTTGGAATGGTGAAACCCTAGCCTGTGAATTTCCCAGTTTTCTTCCCATTTTCGTGTTGCCTGGCCTTTCACTCACCAACCAATGAAATTATTTCATTCTGGGCCAAAAACGGCACCGTTTAGTTTAAGTGAATCAAATATTACAAAAATGCCATTTTCCCAAATATTGATTCAATTAATTTCACATTTTAATTACCAATCTTCCAAAATTCATAACTTGCTCATTGTTGATCCAAATTCAATGGGATTTTTGTGTTGTGTTCATCATGATCTCTACTTTTTTACCATTATTTTTCCAGAATTTTTGGATGGTTGGTTTTTAAATGGTGCTAGGGTTTGTGACATGTGACCAAATTTTGTACATCTTGCCAAAACATTTGTGAAATGATGATACTTTATCCAATGGCTCCCAAATTATTTGTGCTTAAACTAGACACATTCATGGTGATTTTGGTGTAAAGTTTGTGCATTTATCATTTGTGGTTTGTGAGATATGATTTTTTGAACTAGGGTGTGACAAGTTGTGTCACACCATTGATGTCCAACTTCATGATTTTCATTACCATGCTTCCTGGCCTCTAAATGGATTGAAATTTTTCATGAGCCTACTCTTGTATGTCTAGTTTACATGTGAATTTTCTTGGATTTATTTGAACAATTTTCCATTTGTTTGAGATTTTTCTTCCCTGCCTAGTCAAATGTTGACTTTGTGTGACACATGTTCCCAATTCATTTGTGAAATTCTCATACTTTATTAGATGGACATGAAATTTGATATGTGATAACTAGACATCTCAAGCTTGGCATTGGTGTTAATCTCATTCATTTCTCATCTGTTTTCAATTTGATATGATTTTTTGAAGTTGACCCATGCTTGTTGACTTTCTTTGTGCATGCTTGAATTTGGTTTGACTTCATGATTTTCATTGACTGCCTTTCTCTCATCCAAATGGGATGAAATTTGACATGCTTACCATGCTATGTGTTAGGTTTGATCATGATTTATTTGGTGATTTTTGGAAAATGTTTAGATTGCTTTTGAGTTAAGTCTTGCTGTTGACTTCTATGAGCTTCTGTTTGTCACACTTTGACCTAATTTGTTCATGAAATGATGATAGTGATTGATATGAATGTGAACCCAATTGGTTTTGTTTCCTAATGGTTTGAACATGATTTTGGATACTTACCCCTTGCTGTTTGGACTTTCTCATTCATTTTTGACCCTAGGCTTGTCCTAGTGGTCCTGTTACTCACCTTTGAGTTTGTGATTTCAGGTTGACCATCAAATGACCATTAAGACCAATTCTTTTGATTGAGCTTACTCAAGTATCATTGTCTAACCTCTTTGTTTTGTAGGTGGCTTGGCTTACATGCCTTAGGCCTTGTGCCTTGCACATCCATATGCCTCTAATTGACTATTGGTGTCTGTTTCTGTTTGTTTTGTTTGAAGTTGCATACTAACATCTGCTTGACTATTTCAGGTGCTTTAGTTGCTTAGTTCCTTGTGAACTTTTTGCTTTGCTTTGCTTGTATAAGCAATTTGCATTGAGGTATGTCTCCTTTACTTCATGTAGTCTGGAAGACCTGGCCTGTTACTTGGCCAGGCAACTGTCTGAAGTCCTCCTTAAGAGGCAATGTTTGTGACTGTTTACTTTTGTCCTTGCATAGAGTCAAAGTCCTCCTAAGTGAAGAGGCAATTGGTGGAAGGTAGGGATATGCAATCTATCCCCCACTATTCAGTGTGTCATCTGCCTTGCTCACACCACTGTGTTGATGCATTGCAGATACAAACCCAAGATCTTGTACAACTGTACAGTTGAGTCAGTTTTAATGTGTAGAAGGGTTCCCACTTTCTGAACCCACACATTCTTGTCTTGAGCTCTCCCAGGCCAGGGATAAGAGCTGTGAGGTCTCATCCTCACTTCATCCTTTCATCTGCTTCACCTTAGCCCCTCAATGGCAAGGTTAAGAGCACCTTCACCCAGTTCCAGAGGTTTGTTTGTTGAGGTTGATATGACCCCTTGACTAAAACCTAACCCTTGTTTGAGCCACTTGTTTGTGTATAGCGTGTGCTATCTGTGCTTGCAGGATTGTTTGACTTGCTTCCTGTGCAAGTTAGGATAGTTTGACTTGCTTCCTGTGCAAGTTAGGATAGTTTGACTTGCTTCCTGTGCAAGTTAGGATAGTTTGACTTGCTTCCTGTGCAAGTTAGGATAGTTTGACTTGCTTCCTGTGCAAGTTAGGATTAGTTTAGACTTGCTTCCTGTGCAAGTTAGGATAGTTTGACTTGCTTCCTGTGCAAGTTAGGTTTTGCTTGGCTTGCTTCCTGTGCAAGTTAAGTGTGTGTGTGGCTTGCTCCCCGTGTGAGCCATACTTAGGATAGATTGGCCCTTGTGCCATTTAGCTAGAAACCTTAACTTAGGGATGATTTGCATGATAACATCTAGGCTCGAGTCGTAGTCTCCCTAGTTGTGTCTCCCTCTGTTATCTGGTTAGGCTAGTCCTTTATCCCTGCGTAGGGGAACTACATCGCCCTGATCTTCATACCAGATGAAGTATGTAGGCAGGAGATTGAGCTGATCTCTCCGGGCGCCCTTTTTCTTTTTGTGTGTGTTGTCTGACCTTTGCTAGGCTCGAGTCCCTGACTCCTTAGCATTTGCTGTCTGTTTGTTTGTGTGTGTTGTCTGACAGTTGCTAGGCTCGAGTGCCTGACTCCTTAGCAATTTGTTGTCTGTTTGTTTGAATGCGTGCTTGACAGTTATAGGCTGAGTCCCTGACTCCCTATCAACCTGTTGTGTTGTTGTGTGCTTGGAAGCCGATGTAAGTCCATCGAGTGGCATTTGGGTTCCAGTGTGTGTGTGTTTTGGTTCGGATGCTGATGTAAGTCCAGCAATTGGCATTCAGGCTCCACGTTTGCCTTTTTGTGTGTGTTTTGGTTCGGATGCTGATGTAAGTCCAGCAATTGGCATTCAGGCTCCATGTTTGCCTTTGTCTAGTTTGTTTGTGTGCGTGTCAGCCGAGCTACGAATGCTCTGATTCTTCTCTCGTCCGAGAAGATACGTATGCATAGGATGTGATATCCTAGCGAGCATGTGTCCTTTCCCCAGTCCGAACTACTTGGACTCTGATGTCTATGCTTGATAGACTAAGTAGGCCCAGGATGCGACATCCTGCCGAGTTCAGTTTCAGTCAGTTTCTTTCCTTTCTTTCAGCCAGTGTGTGTGTGAATATTTGAGCAGTGTTTAGCAACCAATTTCCTTTCTAGTGTGCGTGGATCCCGTAGAGTACTACGGATGCGTAGGGGTGCTAATACCTTCCCTTCGCATAACCGACTCCCGAACCCATCCTCTTTGGTCGCGAGACCATGTTCTTTCCTAGGTTTACTCTGAGCGTTTCCTTTCCCTCTTTTGGGATAAATAACGCACGGTGGCGGCTCTGTTGTTCTTTGTTTTCCCGCTGGTTTTTCGCGCGATGCGACAGTTGCTAGCAATTTTATCCTCAGCTGAGTCTTTGGTTTCTTACCCAGTAGTCGGTATTGTTAAACCTCTTGTTTCCTCAGCCAGATCTTTGGTCTTCTGCCCTGTATTCAGTAGATGTAAACCCTAATCTCTCCCTTTTGCAGAGTTAACCTTGTTGTTCATTCTAACCGATGATGGTTACTCTTTGTGGTTATCTTCATTCAATATTCGATGTTGATATTCCTCCTTGCTTTTGGATAATTGCCGGTTGCTAGCAATTATATCCCCAACAAATCTTCTGGATCATTGCCGTATGCCTGCAATGTTATCCTTTTGAAGTCTCCAGTGGACCTTTTCACCGTTTGCTACTGATTTGTTCCCCGGATCATTATTGTTTATCAATGAATCCCCAGCTAGTCGTTGTGGATAATTGCTGTTTATGCAATTCATCCCCGGGTCATTGATTTTGTATCAATGCATCCCCGATGAGTCTTCTCTCATTTACCCTTTTGTTGGTAATGTTGTTGCTCCCTTGGATTGGTCATCATTATATACCTAGTTGGTATCCCGATGCCTTTCTTTTCGGTCGATTTATCCTTTATTAACCCTTATACCGGTTGTGGATAATCTTCCATGCGAGTGTGTTATCCACGTTCTGACGGTAATGGATAATATATCTCATGCACTCTTCAGTCGGAGCCTTTTGTGTTTCTCTGGTCGAGTAAGATTCGTTATTTCCCTTTGTGGAGTCGAATGTTCTTGTTGTTGGATAATTGCCGGATGCTTGCAATTTATCCTTTTGAGTTGTCTTTCGTTTACCCGGATGCTTGGTATCGATTGTCTCTCTTTTTTTTTGGTTAGTCACCTATTATATACCTTGGTATCTCTGGTGTCTTTTCCTTTCGAGTATATTATTCACGTTCCGACGGTAATGAATAATATGTCTCATGCGCTCTTTGGTTGGAGTCCTTTGTTGATTTCCCCGGTAAAGCAAGATTCGTATTCTTTGTAGAATCAAATATTCATCCTTTAACCAGTTTGTGTTTTGGATGATGAGTGTTTTGGCATATATACCAATCCACGTTTTCGATAGATCACCTATTATATACTTCGGTATCTCTGGTGCTTCTTACCATGCGAGTTTATTATCTACGTTCTGACGGTAATAGATAATATGTCTCATGCGAGTATTCTATCCATGTTCTGACGGTAATGGATATTATATCTCATGCACTCTTTGGGTTTGTGTCCCCAGTTGAGTAAGATTCGTTTTCCCGTTGTGGATTCGAATGTCCATCCTGTAAGTCGATTTGCTTTTTCAAGCCCTCCTTTCGGATGATGAGTGTTTTGGCATATATACCAATTCACGCTTCGATCGGTCACCTATTATATACCTCGGTATCCCTGGTGTTCCTTCCTTTCTGCTCCCTATTATGACCTTGGTCCCCTATGGAGTCAGATTTTCTTGAGTCGATGTACCTATTTTAGGTCTTTCTCAGATGTTGGTTGATTGATATCTCTCACCCTTATACCGGTCTTAGATATTCATTCTTCCTGAGTTTTTTACCCTTATACCGATGACACCTCATCTTTGTTGCTTCCCCAGGAGAGTCTCTTTGTTAGGCATTCCCCTGCGGAGTTTCCTTTGGTGATTTTTACCCTTTGCTATATGGACGTTTTCCCCAGTATATGCAATTTCCCCGGCAGGGAGGTTCTTTGTGAATCTTTTCCTGGTCCGAGTCCGGATTTTTATCCGAAGTATCCTTTGTGGATAATTTGAGTCAACTTGTGTCTTTCCAATGGGTGTTTTCCTTTGGAATTCTTCTATTCCCTAGTGTGAGTCCTTCACTTCCCAGTGAAGTCTCCAGTCCAGTTGTGTCTTGTTCACGTTGTGTCAGTTTTGTTTTTCCCTAATTCAGAGTCGTGTCCTGCTCACGCATTCCTTTTCTTTTTTATCCTCAATTAGAGTCCCCATAAGAGTTTTATTAGAGTCTCTGTTCCTGGTGAGTGTATTACTCCGATGGATCGTCTTTTCTTCTGTGTGAACCATATTCCCCACAGAGTTTTGTGTCTTTTGCATGCATACATTTGCATCATGAGGTCTCTTAGGGACCAAAATTTGTCTCATTACTGTTATTTAAGCCCATTCTACCGCGTCGAGATGAAGATTTCTAAACTTCACTTCTCCGTCTAGAATGACCTTAAATAGGGGCATCTGTAAGACCCCAATTTTGTCCCTAAGATCCCTCATAGCATCATATCATATCATATCATTGCCTCAAGGATCATTGTATACCTAGCTTCCTTCCCTATGGGTGGGATACCTTTTGAGAGTGGTTCTTGATCACCAAGCATGTATTGCATATGTATATCATCGCTTTTCATTTGTTTACTAACCAAAAGTACAAAAATATGTCATCTAACCATGTTACTTGCAGATGAAACAAACTAGGTCAAGACAGTCAAAGGCATTCATTGAGCAATAGATGGTGGCCATTCTTGAAGAATTTGGGCACCATGATCATTCATAAGAGCTCATATGAGTTGTGACATCATTTTGAATCAAGATCTCAAGTGGAAGAGGCTTGAATTTCATCTGAGCCCAGCTAGGTCAACTGAAACCCTAGCAAAGTCAACTGTGGTCAACTGTGCATTTAATCATGGATTTGAAGGTGGGAGATGGTTAGAAAGGCCTCATTCATGTCCATACAAGTCTCATTTGACATTTCAAACATCAACATTGAAGGATTTGAGGTCAGATGAAAACTTTCCAAAAATAGAAAGTGACCTGTAATTTCAAATTGCCAAAAATGGAAAGGTTTTCTCCTCAAGATTACATGTCCAAGAATGCTTCAAATGAAATTTTGTCCAACATGAAAGTTAAAGATCTTGCTCTCACCTTTCCAAAAAGTCCAAGAACATCCATTTCTCATGTGTGGTTGGCAAGTTATGATCAAATCATTGTCAAGAAATTTTGAACTTCAACAAGGCATAACTTTCACACCAAATGGCCAATTTATGTGATTCTTTTTGGAGCATTTCACTCTTGATCCCTACTATCATAATCATGCATCATACTTCACAAAAACTCATCACAAAAAAGTGGATTTTTCACTTGAATTCATTTTGAATTTTGGTGGGAAAAGGTGATTTTGAAAAATGGGCATTATTTTCACTTCAAACCAATTCCAATTGCCTTAAAACAGATTTTTAGACTTGCTTCAAGTGGAAATTTGCACTGTTCATTGCCATGCATGCATGTGAGGGTATTTTGGCAAAATTGCATAACACTCCCATTTCACTTAATCCATTGCACTTTGCTTAATCATGATTAACAAGTGTGATTAACAGGTGGTATAAAGCACTAATCATAACAGAAAATTGGGGGGAACTTCATAATTTCAGATCAAAACACTTTTCATCTCAAATTCTCTCAAATTTTCTCAACTTCTTTTCATCGAATTTCTTCATTTCTTTGCTTGCTTCTTGTTCTAATCATCATTTGCAGGCATTATTGGAGTGAATTGAAGGAAGATCATTGAGAATTCATGCTGAATCTTGACTGTTGAAGCATTGCACCTTCCATGGCAGTTGGAGTTTTAAGGAGAATCGAGCATTGTTGAGCTGAAGTCTTGCTTCCATACATCCATCCAAGCATCATAGAACATCTGTTTTCACCTTAGAGGACTTGAGAAGCACGATTACAACTTCTGCATCTTCATTGAGGTAAAATTCGATTGTGCCAATTCTTGAAATCTTGATGTGGTTCTTATAGATCTTGGAACGTAGAGCATTCTGCAATTTAGATCGTGAAATTTCATTAAGTTTTGAGCAAGTTATGTGGATTTGAATATTGGATGTTGAAACTTATTTCGATCGATTTATTTGCCATGCGTAGAATTAGGACGAATCAATGCTAGATTAGTGATGTATGATGAAGGCTGGTTTGATTGATATAAGTTTCATGATTTTCTGTGGAGTTTTGTTCTTGGTGATGAAGAACAGTATGAACATGCATGAGTTCATTAGGTTTTCGCGTTTCCAGAATGCTTTGACCCGCCTGGCCTTGCTTCTGCATGTGTTTCGTGTTTGTGTGCAATGCTACCACTCACAACGCGCCACCTCACTTAATGAAACGGTGTGTTTCATTAAGTGAGCGCCATATTTAAACTGCACGCGTGTTCGATTCCGCTCCACAGCAATTCCTCATTTGGCTTTTTGCATTTTTCTTTTTGTATGCTATCATGTTCACATACTTGTTCATTCATTTTTTTATTTTTCATCACCATAAAAAATCCATAACTCCTAAAATAATAATCCATTTGACATGAAATTTTTTGTGCCATGATCCTTGTAATGTCTAATTTTTTATGGATATTTTTTCCAGATTCGTGCTCGGACGGATTTAATATTTGCCTAGGGTTTGTTTTCACATGCCATTCCTTGCACCTTGCCTACCATTTTGTTCATGAAATCTTGATGCTTGATCCAAAATTCTTGAAATTTTGCATGTGTAATCTAGACACCCTGAGTGACATTTTGGTTTTGAGTTTGCTATTTTTGCATTTCTGGATTGTGAGATATGATGTGATCAATATGGGTGTGACAATATGTGTCACACCATTTATTGTCCAACTTCTTGATTTTATCTACCATGCCATATGAACTTGAAATGATCTGAATTTTTGCATATTGATGCTTCTGGATGTTAAGTTTGAGCTTGAGTTTTTGTAGAATTTTTAGATCCATTTCCAATTTGTTTGATATTTCCTTTGCTGGTTGGTCATAATTGGACTTTTGTTGAGTGTTCAACTTTCATGATTTGTGAAATTCTCATGCATTATCATATGGATTTGAAATTTTTCACATTGCTTCTTAACATGTTGAAATTCATTTTGGCTTTGGTTTGGTTCATTTATCTTGTGCCAATTCTGTTTTGTACTTGCTTGAAGTTGATGCACCATTTGTGGTCTAGTTTGAGCTTGCTTATGCTTACCATGACTTGATGAATTTAATTTCCATACCTATGCTTATCCAATTGCAATGAATTTTGGTGTGTTGCTCATTCTATGTGTTCTGGTTAGACATGATTTTTCTTGGAATTTATTGAGCCATTTTGGTATTGATATGCTTGTGATCTTTCTGTTGGCTCCAATGTGATTCACACTTGCACACTTTGACATGATTTGTGTATGAAATGAAATTAGTTGATGTTTGTGATATGGGACCACTTGGACCTTGTTCTTGATTGATTAATCTTGATCCTTGTTGAGTTTCACATTCTGTTTTGGATTATTGCACCTCCTTTGACCCTAGGCCTTATCCTAGTGGTCTACTTCTCATGTTTGAGTTTGATTTTCAGGTTGAAGAAGCAATTGCTTTAAGGAGATTAATTCAAGTTGATTGAGTTTGGTTTATTTGATTGTTATGAACTAACTTGGTTTGTTTTGTAGGATGCCTCTAGCTCATTTGATTTGAGCTTGTGCTTTGCACATGTGATTGATTGTGTTGACTGTTGGTTCTTATCTTGTCTGTTTTGACTTTGTGATTGGTGTACTGATTATATTTGATTGATTTCAGGTACATTAGTTGCTTTAGTTCCTTTGTTAACTTGCTTTTGCTTTGCTTGATAGCATTAGCATTGAGGTATAACATCCTCTTCTTCATGTAGTCTGGAAGACCTGGCCTGTTACTTGGCCATGCAACTGTCTGAAGTCCTCCTTAAGAGGCAATGCTTGTGATTGTTTATTTTTGTCCCCAAGCAGGAAAAGTCCTTTGATAAGGCAATTGACAGATAAAAGAGATGTGTAATCCATCTCCTGTTAGTCTGTGTGTCATCCCTTTGCTCACATTACATGTTGATGCATTGGGATATTAACCCAAGATCTATAGAGTCATTGACTTGTGGAGAGAGTTCCAACTTTCTGAACTCCCACACCTTCTATCATTTGATGCTCTCCCTGACCAGGGATAAGAGTCATGAGGCACACCCCTCATATCCTTTCATCTGCTTCACCTTGACCTTCAATGTCAAGGTTAAGAGCACCATTAACCCCATTCCAGTTGGCTTCAATGCCTAACCTTGTGTGAGCCTAATTGCTTGTGTATAGTGGGTGCTATTTGCCTTGTTGGCTTGATTACTTGACTCATTTGTACATGATTGCTTGAGTTTGCCATTGTGCATTTATCATCATTAATTGTTCATTAGTGCATGATCATCATCTCATCTGTCTTTGTGACATATCTTTGTTTGCCCATTGAGGATAACTGTAAGTCCATTCATTGGCCAGTATCCCCATGATATGGAAGGGATAGAGTGTAAGACCATTTCATTGGTCACTCATATCCTCTTTGCTCTTTTCTTGAGCTTGTTTGTTGTATGTGAGGATCCAATTGTAAGTCCATGTGATTTGGCATTTGTTTTCCTATGATCATCTGTTGGACGTCAGTATAAGTCCAGATAGATTGGCAGCTGACATCCATGTTTTGTTTTTGTTTAGTATTGATGGAGATTGGTATAAGTCCATAGAGTGGCCTCTGATATCCTTGTTTGTTTTAGGAGACTGGTATAAGACCATTGAGTGGCATCCGGTATCCGCTTTTGTTAACTTTCTTCTGTTACTTCATTCATTTGTTATTACTCATTTGTTGCCTGATTCCAAAGGACACACTTGAATCATCTTCTATATGATTTCAAGAGGTGAACCCTTCTGAGAAGTTTTACATTCTTCCATCATCCATTCATCCCATTTTATCCTAAACCTTTTCACACATTGCTTTCAAAAACTTGAGATAAATATTGTGCAAACATTCTCACTTCTTTTCAAATTAGAAACCTGGACCTTAAGTCCTTGATTTTCAAACTTCACTTTTGTTAATACTTCTTTTGAATTGATCTTAATCATACTCTGACCATCCTTTTGTGAATAATCATAATCAATTAACTTCACCCATTCAATTGTTTTGTGGCTTTGTCCATTCTTGTTAAGTTTTTCATACATTAGCCATAGGTTTCAATTATCATGGTGGTTGATGTAAATCTTACCTTATCCTTAGTGAGTTGATTGTAAGTCTTCCATACTTATTATAGGGTTAACCCCTCACTAGTATGTTGAAGTTGTCCTTGCATGGTGGATTGTTGATTCAGGTTGAGTTTTCTCCCCTTGATAATGAAAAGCCTTAGTGCTCTTGTTTAAAAATGAATTCACTAACTTTTGGAAGTTTTTAGCCGAACTACAGTGTTTTGATCCTTTACCTTTTCATGGAAAGGTACGTTGGCAACGGGTTCATCCGTTCAAACACAAAAATAATTAACTTGTATATTCTTTTCTCATCATCCCATTCATGTTTGCACAATAAATATTTCATAACAAATAACATTTTCATTCAACAAGTGTGAAAAAGGCTCCCTAGGAGTACCTAGGACGTTTTGGGTGCCTAACACCTTCCCATTGCGTAATTTACCCCTTACCCCGATCTCTGATCTTTTCATTAGTTTTCTACGCGTAAAACTTCTTAGGCTTTTGTTCGCTTTTTAGCCAGTCCTTTGGATAAATAAAAGTGCGGTGGCGACTCGATTCTTTGTATACTTTGCTTTTGGTTTAATCAATAGACCATAAAGTGACGAATACACCGCTACACTAGGGTTGCATTCCCATTGGTTGCATGAAAATGCCATGCAAGCGCGCCACTTGCAGTTTGAAAACGCGCCTGGTTCGATTCCAGGCGGTGTCTTGTTTTTTTCAAAGGCCATGCATTATTTGTTTCCACTCCATGTCATGTTCATATATGCTCCTTCATGTTTTTTCATTTTTTTTTCTCACTTTGAAAATTCATAACTAAATAAATAATCATCCAAAAAATATGTGGTTTTTTGCATTGTGTCACATTTTTTGTCTAGTTTTTTATGGATATTATTTTGCAAATTGTGCCTGGCTGGATTTAATTTTGCCTTAGGGTTTGTGTAGACATGTCATGTTTTGACCTTGCCTTGGTTCTTCATTTGTGAAATGCTCAATTCTTATCCAATATGCTCATGAAATTTTACATGTAGAAACTAGACATCTTGCTGGACATTTTGGTGTTAAGTTTGCATTTTTATCATTCATCATTGCTGAGTTATGATTTTTCTTAGTTAGGTGTGACAATTTGTGTCACACCTTGTGATGTCCAATTTGATTGATGCATTTACCATGCCAAATAAATTCCAAATGCTCTGATTTCTTGTATGGTGATTGATATGCATGTTGTGGATGTTCATGATTTTTTGTGGAATTGTTGGAATCATTTCTGATTTGATTGAGATTTTTCATTCTGGATGATCATTTGTGAACTTTTGAATGGCATTGATTTTCATTTGTTTGTGAAATGATGGTTGTTTATCCAATGGATGTGAAATTTTGCACATTGTTTCTAGACATATTGAAGTTTGTTGTGGCTTTGGTTTGAGGTCTTTATCATGTTGCATTTCTATTTTAGGCTTGTTCTAAGTTGATGCACCAAATTGATTCCCATTTGAGCTTGTTTGTGCTTACCTTGACTTGATGAATTTGATTACCATGCCTAATCATGTCCAATTTCCCTAATTTTTTGTGTGTTGATCATGTTGTGTGTTCTGTTTACCCATGATTTTTGCCAAAATTAATTGAAGCATTTTTGAATTAATGTGCATTTGTTCATGTTGTTGTCACAGTGTGGTTACAATGTGCATACCTTGCCATATTTGGTTCATGAAATGAAATTGGTAATTGATATTGATGTGGGATTTTTTGGATGATGTTCTTAATTGATTGAAGTTGATTCATGTCAATTTTCATGTTCTGTTTTGAATTTTTTCTCCATCTTTGACCCTAGGCCTTGACCTATTGGTTTGTCTCATCTTTGAGCTTTGATTTCAGGTTGAACATCCAGGTTATATGGTTCATGATGCAACCTCACTTGAGCATTTGATGCTTGATTTTGACTACTAACATTGTGTGTTTTGTAGGATTGCTAACTCATTTGAGTTTGACTTGTGGCTTATGCCTTTGCTCATTGGGTTTGACTGTTGATATTGATGTTGTCTGTTTGTCTGTACAGTTTAACTCACTTGTGTGATGTTTCAACAGGTACGTAAGTTGCTTAAGTTCAATTTGAACTTGCTTTTGCTTTGTTTCTTAACCACCTAGGTATAACTCTCTGACTTCATGTAGTCTGGAAGACCTGTCCTGTTACTTGGGCAGGCACCTGTCTGAAGCCCTCCTTAAGAGGCAATGCTTGTGATTGTTTATTTTTGTCCCAAGCAGGAAAAGTCCTTTGATAAGGCAATTGGCAGATAGAAGAGATGTGCAATCCATCTCCTGCTATTCAGTGTGTCTTCCACTTTGCTCACACACCTTGTGTTGATGCATTGTGGATATTAACCCAAGATCTTTGTTGAGTCAGTCATATGTGGAGAAGACTTCCAACTTTCTGAACTCCCACACTTTCATTTGTCTGAAGCTCTCCCAGGCCAGGGATAAGAGTTGTGAAGTTTGATCTTCACTTCCCATTTCATCTGCTTCACCCTAACTCTCAATGTTAGGGTTAAGAGCTAACATCACCCGATTCCAGTTGGCTTGTGTTTCACAGCCCAGCCTTGTGTGAGCCCACTTTGTTTGTATATAGTGTGTGCTAATTGTGTGTATGTTTGCTTTGCCTGTTTAGGATAGCTTGTTGCCTGTGCAAGTTAGGTGGAAACCTCAACTTAGGACCATGGTGGATTACATGATAAGTATTAGGCTTGAGTCAATCTCCCTTTTAGTTTGTCACTTCCCAGTCTCTGGTTAGGAGAAAGTTTCTCCCCTGTTAAGGGGAACTACGTTGCCCTGATCCTCATACCATATGAGGTACGTAGGCAGGAGGTCGTACGAGATCTCTCCAGGCACCCTTTTTTCTTTTTGTGTGTGTTTGCTTGACAGTTATTAGGCTCGAGTTCCCGACTCCCTATTAACTTGGTTGTGTGTTAACCTTCTTGTGTGTGTTAGGAGATGGATATAAGTCCAGTGATTGGCATTCTGTATCCTATTGTTGTGTGCTTGGAGTCCGATATAAGTCCAGCGATTGGCATTTGGTTTCCAGTGTGGGTTGTTGGTTCGGAGTCTGATGTAAGTCCAGTGATTGGCATTCGGTTTCCATGTTTGCCTGTTTGTGTTTTGTTTTGTTTGGCGTGCGTGAGCCGAACTACGGTAGCTCTGATTCTCATTCCAGATGAGATACGTAGGCATAGGATGCGATATCCTATCGAGCACGTTTCCCCTTGTCCCGAACTACGTTGACTCTGATGTTTGTTTCTGACAAACTACGTAGGACCAGGATGCGATATCCTGTCGAGTTACCTTCCTCCGTCTCCCTTCCCGTGCTTTGTTCCGGTGTGTGCCTGCATTCTTTGAGCAGTTTCTTTTAGCAACCTTATCCTATCTTTTTGAGCATGGATCCCGTCGAGTACGACGGATGCGTAGGGGTGCTAATACCTTCCCTTCGCATAACCGACTCCCGATCCCATCTCTCTTTGGTCGCGAGACCATGTCTTTTCCAGGTTTACTTCGAGCGTTTCCTTTCCATCTTTGGGATAAATAACGCACGGTGGCGGCTTTGTTTGTTTTTGTTTTAGCCCGCCGGTTGTTTTTCGCGGATGCGACACTTTGTCACACAAGGCATGACTTAGCATACAGTGTATGCATGGTGAGTAGGTTCATGCAGAAGCCAAAGGTATCACATCTAGCAGCGACGAAGAGGATACTAAGGTATCTGAAAGGAACTCTCGACTATGGCATTTTGTTTCTTGCAACTGATGAAGGAAAAGAATGCAAATTAGTGGGATACATCGACTCAAGTTGGTGTAGTGATGTTGAGGATCGTATATCCACAGTTGGTTATGTGTTTATGCTAGGTGTGCACCAGTTGCTTGGAGTTCGAGAAAAGAGCCAATAGTGGCATTATCATCATGTGAAGCAGAATACATGGTTGTTTCTCTTTGTGCATGTCAAGCAACGTGGATGGTGAATCTGGTCGAAGAGATAACAACGAAGAGTCATGGAACAATTACCATGAAGATCGACAACATGCCAGCTTTCAATCTGGAGAAGAATCCGATAGCACATGGTGAAACAAGCCCATCGAAATGAGGTTTCATTATCTTAGAGAGCAGGTAGCAGATGGGAAGATGAAATTGGAACACTGCAGAACTAAGAATCAGATTGCAGACATCATGACAAAGGGAGTACAAATCGAAGTGTTCAGAAGGCTAAGAGCTATGATGAATGTAGATAGCTTAGACTCAATGAATTAGGAGGTATGTTGAATTTTAATTCCTTGTGTCGAAACAGGTTGCTCGACAGAGCAAGGAAGTGTCCAACCACCTAGTGTGTTAAGTAGTGTTAGCTATTTTGGGCTTTTAAAATTTTGGGTTTTTATAGTTTTGGGCTTTGGATTGAGGCCCAAGTTAACCTAAATCTATAAATAGAGGGAGCAACCCTTATTTTCATATAGAGGGGAATAAAGTATTCATAACATTGTATTCACAGTATTTTGCAGTTGCAAAGTGAATAAGAAGTTTTCCATAGTTTGTGGGCAGAGAGAAATTCTACATAATTTAATTCTTTTTCTCCTTCATCGTTCTATACACTCTTTCTTTCTCCATTGTTCTTATATTTTCATTGCTATTGTATGGGTAATAACAATCTGGTTCATCAAGATTGATTGAAATTCTCCATAGGTTTTAGGGGTTTTCCAACACATTCGACTGGAGGATACAAGTTATTCGACCCAGTGAACAAGCAAGTGGTGATCAACATGGACGTGATCATAAATGAGCTTAAGGAATGGGATTGGACTGAGAATGTTAAGAAGCATTCAGTGAGAATCTTATGTGATGAACCAGTTGAAGGAGAAGAGCGATCCAAAACGCAGCGGAATTTAAAAAAAATCTCCTTTAGTGATCCTTACGAATGGGCATGATTAGTGATAGAATCGTAACCTCTTGTGGCAAATGAAACCTTTGATGCAGATCTACAGAGCGATCACGAACATTGAATGGTGACAACGCCTCTACTCAGTCCACACGAATGGATTCCTTCAATCTCAGTGCTAGCTGCTACGAATGAAGGCTTTGAGTGTGTGTGTGTGTGTGTGTGTGTGTGTGAGAGAGAGAGAGAGAGAGAGACGAAATTGCAACTACACAAGTGCTTTTGCACAAGGGTTCTATTTATAGAACCACTTGTGTGGGTTGCAAGCTAAAAAGCCCACTTAAGTGTATGTGGCCCATATCTTATAATATGTCAAAATCACTTAAGCGCGTGGTACCTTACCATATTTCATATTCTACTTAAGTACACCGTACCTTACAATGTTCTACAATTCACTTAAGTGCACTGTACCTTAAGGTGTTCCTTAGTTACTCTATCTTTCATTAATCCGTCCTTTTGTGTGTGACCCTATAGGTTTTCGTGGCATTGAAAATTATATTAAATAACGTATTTAACATAATAAACAGTGAGCGGTATCTAGCAACACATCACTGCTACCCAAGACACGAAAATGTTATGTGATATGACAAATCCTTTTGTGATAATACTTATGTGTACAATTACCCTTTTGCCCTTATGTCTATATTGAACACAAGGCATAGACTGTGTCATCCTTGTCCAGTTCAATATTGGGCTCGTAGACATTTATCTTGTTACGCAGGATGGGAAAATTCCATCTAGGTCACTCATGTCCCTCAGCATGCTTCGTGGAGTACCCATCAACTATCTTTATGGTCATCCAGTTACGGACAATGTTTGATCAATAATAAGGCACTCGACTCTACATCTAGGGTACATAGTGATTTCAGGTCAAAGGGTGGTATACACCATTATCACCATGAGAATAACTTATGACACTTAGCATAACATTTTGTATAGTATTCTCATAGCGGGTCAATCCAGTATAAATATTACTCTCAATATTCATACTTATGTTTAAGACTTGATAACTCCTTATCCATGATCCATGAGATGTGATCATCAGTCTATATACATAATAGTCTTAATGCTTTAATAGTATTCCACTTCATAACAACGTTCAACTACGGATACTTTAAGAATAGTGTCCTTATGTTTAATGGGATCTCATGATTAAGTCACACTTGGTACATTAAACGGACTAGCTATTTTAGGGACTTTATTAAACAAACATAATAAAGAAAAAGTCTTTTAATAATAATAAATAATTCGATACAAGTACCAAAAGTATTGGCCTCTAGGGCTTACACCAACAATCTCCCACTAGCACTGGAGCCAATCAGGCATACCTCTAATGCCCATAGATCTAGTATGGCCATCATGCTTCTGCTGCGCAAGAGGCTTTGTCAGTGGGTCAGCAATATTGTCAAGTGTAGGTACTCTGCATATTTTCACATCTCCTCTATCTATTATCTCTCGAATGATGTGATAACTCCTAAGTATGTGTTTGGATCATTGGTGAGATCTAGGCTCCTTAGCTTGTGCGATAGCACCATTGTTATCACAATAGAGACCAATGGTATCCACAATGCTAGGAACTATGCCAATTTCACTAATGAACTTTTTGATCCAAACAGCTTCCTTTGCTGCACTTGAGGCAGCAATATACTCGGCCTCAGTTGTAGAATCAACAACTGTATCTTGCTTTGAACTTTTCTAGCTCATAACGCCATCGTTTAAGCAAAACACATAACCAGGTTGCAATCTAAAGTCATCCTTATCTGTCTGGAAGCTAGCATCGGTGTATCCAATTACATCAAGCTCTTCCTGACCTCCATATATCAAGAATGAGTCCTTAGTCCTTCTCAATTACTTAAGGATATTCTTGACAGCTACCCAGTGAGCATCATCGGGATCAAATTGGTACCTACTCTTTGTACTTAAAGCATACGAGACATTTGGTCGAGTACATAACATGGCATACATGATAAATCCTATTGCAAATGCATATGGAATCTTATTCATACAATCCTTTTCTTCCTTAGTTGAAGGGTGTCACATCCGCGAAAAACAACCGACGGGCTAAAACAAAACAACACAAAGCCGCCACCGTGCGTTATTTATCCCAAAGGAGGGAAAGGAAACGCTCGAAGTAAACCTGGAAAGGAAATGGTCTTACGACCGGAGATTACAGGGTACGGGAGTCGGTTATGCAAGGGGAAGGTATTAGCACCCCTCACGTCCGTCGTACTCGACGGGATCCACGCTCAAAAAGATAGGATAAGGTTACTAAAAGAAACTGCTCAAAGAATGCACACACACACACTGGGACAAAACAGGTGGAAGACGGAAGAAGGTAACTCGGCAGGATATCGCATCCTGGTCCTACGTAGTTTGTCAGGAACAAACATCAGAGTCAACGTAGTTCGGGACAAGGGGAAACGTGCTCGATAGGATATCGCATCCTATGCCTACGTATCTCATCTGGAATGAGAATCAGAGCTACCGTAGTTCGGCTCACGCACGCCAAACAAAACACAAACCCAAACAGGCAAACATGGAAACCGAATGCCAATCGCTGGACTTACATCAGACTTCGAACCAATAAACCCACACTGGAAACCAAATTCCAATTGTTGGACTTATATCGGACTCCAAGCACACAACAATAGGATACGGAATGCCAATCGTTGGTCTTATATCCATCTCCTAACACACACAAGAAGGAAACAAACAAACAAGTTAATAGGGAGTCTGGAACTCGAGCCTAATAACTGTCAAGCAAACACACACAAAAAGAAAAAGGGTGCCCGGAGAGATCTCGTACGACCTCCTGCCTACGTACCTCATCTGGTATGAGGATCAGGGCAACGTAGTTCCCCTGAATAGGGGAGAAACTTTCTCCTAACCAGAGACTGGGAAATGACAAACTAGAAGGGAGACTGACTCGAGCCTAATAGTTATCATGTAATCCACAATGGTCCTAGGTTGAGTTTTCTATCTAACTTGCACAGGCAGCAAGCTATCCTAAACATCACAATCAGAGCAAACATACACAATTAGCACACACTATATACAAACAAAGTGGGCTCACACAAGGTTAGGCTGTGAAACACAAGCCACTGTATCAGGGTGATGTTAGCTCTTAACCCTAACATTGAGAGTTAGGGTGAAGCAGATGAAATGGGAAGTGAGGGGTGCGCATCAGCCAGAGTTGACAAATCAACCGGGTCAAAGTAGATAGTTATGGTGGAGACATCCTCCTTCCCCATATCAGCCTTCTCAAACTTGAGACTTCCTTCGTCCATCAGCCTCTGGACAGTCTCCCTCAACAGTATGCACCCATTCGGAGCAACAATGCATGCAGCACAACAATTGTCACAGCCCGGAAAGACCCCATTTAACAACAACTGCCGTTTGACCTCAGCTAACGGAGTCTTCAACTGATCAACACTCAATAGCCCGATTCTGCTCTCCTCAGAGATTGCATTCACCCTCATCTGGCCATGCGCGGGCATGGGATTAGCATTCACATTAGGAGATGGAGCAAAGTTTATTGCCTTAGAATCCACCAGGTCTTGAACCACATGCTTAAAAGCTTTGCAGTTATCTACGTTATGCCCAGGTGCACCTGAATGAAATTCACATTTGGCGTTCTCGTCAAAACTGGCTGGCCTCTGATCAGGTCTCAAAGGTGCCAGAGTTCTCAATTGTACCAACCCCAAATCCTTCAGATTTTTCAACAGGAATGAATATGTCACAGGTGGCCTATCAAACTGACGATCATTCATTCGCCCTCTGACTTGATACCCGGCCCTCTGCGGTCTCTGTTGAAACGGTTGTCGTTGTTGTTGCGGTTGTTGCTGTTGTTGTTGTTGTGCAGGCTGATTATCAACAGGAATAGTTACCGCAGCAGTGTGCTGGTAGTAACGCTCCCTACTCTGTCCTCTTTGGGTATATACGGCACTAGTATCACCCTCCTTCTTCCTCTGGCCGTTTCCAAATGGCTTCTTCGATCCTGATGACGAAGCATTACCACCCTGGATTTTCCCCAACTTCAACCAACTCTCAATCCTTTCACCGGCCACCACAATATCGGCGAAGTTGGTGACCGGACATCCGACCATCCTCTCAGCAAATGCCCCCTGAAGGGTACCCATGAACAAGTCAGACATCTCCCTATCCACCAGTGGAGGTTGAACTCTGGCAGCCAACTCCCTCCACCTCTGCGCATACTCTTTAAACCCTTCATTAGGCTTCTGAGACATACCCTGCAGCTGGGTACGACTAGGAGCCATATCAGCATTGAACTGGTATTGTTTAAAGAAGGCATCGCCAAGATCCTACCAGCTCTTGATGGCAGAAGACTTCAGCTTGGTGTACCACTCCAAGGATCCTCCGGGCAGACTGTCCTGAAAGAAGTACATCCACAGCTTCTGGTCCATCGTATAGGCAGAAATCTTGCGGACAAAAGCTTGAAGGTGAGTTTCCGGGCAGGAACTCCCATTGTATTTATCAAATGCAGGCGCCTTGAACTTCTGTGGGATCACAATCCCCTCAACCAGCCCCATATTTGACATATTCACAACCCCGGGAGTGGCATAGCTCTCGAGAGCTCTGATCTTCTCTGCCAGCAATTGTATCTCTTTGTTGGGTGGCTGGACACCGTATTGACCAAACGGCTCATTATGCATGGAGAATTGATCTGCTTCCCTGTCTTCCTCTCTATCATCATCAGTGTAACACCCTTCTAAAATACCCCAAATATTTAATTAAAATAACAACATATATCAATCAGAGTAATTATGCAGTTAAGGGTGTCACACAGACAACTTCACACATTTCATTAAAGTAGCTTGTCATGCTCATTTATTTATCAAATAAAACATTTGCATAATACGCAGCGGGTAGAGACCAATTCAATCATGCAAAACATGTAACACATTACATGTAAAATGGTTCACAACCAACAATAAAACATTTAAAACATCCCATCCCGATGTTACATCTACCAGAGCATGACCCACTAAGGAACTACACTAGACTCCAAGCACTAGCTCATACTCAATCACTGCTCGTTACCTGAAAAATAGTTGTAAGGGTGAGTTCCTCAATCGATATAATAAGCATTATAAAACATCATGTAATGCTAAGTAATTTAACACATATCATCACCCTAATCAGATCACACATTCAGCAAACGGCAACATCAACTCATAATTATAATAATACTCAACACCAACACAAAACAACACGTATAATATTGGAATACATCCATTCATATTATACGCCATACATACATACATTATGCAATGAGACTCCATGCATGCGGTACCGACTATTTATGAACATATAGTTCAACCTCACCGATCAAATCCAGATACGGCTACCAAGCTCACTAGTCCCATTCATTTGAGACCTAGTGACTCACTCACTAATTCCTCACCATGGGAATTAGCTACCACCCCCAAAGGGCCATGATATGCACGCTAATCACCTAGCATGCAAACATCAACAACAATCCACAACAACTCACTAATTCCTCACCATGGGAATTAGCTACCACCATAAAGGTCATAATATACATGCTAAATCACCTAGCACGCAAACATCAACAACAATTCAAAATAGACATATGCTCACACTCTAAGCCATAAACAGTCCATTCCACAATTGCATACATAATACATACATTCACAGCATTATGCATACCATCACACATCATCAGCATATTATCACAAAATCATATCATGTCAATAATATAATCACAGTATTAGCACACTCTACTAATACCTACACTGCTCACAACAATGGGAAATGATCCTTACTATACCATACATCAGCTAAATTACATTACTCAGCTGAAACGACCAAAACTGCACAACAACAGCTCAGGAAAACCAAAATTCTGCCCATACGCGTATGCCCCCTGTCCATACGCGTATGGCCCATTTCCTGGCCAAGCCCATACGCATATTGCCTACCTCATACGCGTATGCTACGCATACCACTTCCTCATACGCGTACCAACAGAGACAAAATTACGTTAAAAACATCATCTTCTTCATCCATACGCGTATAGCCTAGTGTCATACGCGTACCAGACCATCTCATACGCGTATTGCCTAGTGCCATACGCGTATGACCAGAAACCCAATTTTTCCAGATCTGCCATGGTTTCTCTGCTACGAAATTCCTCAGATCCAACCTTCCACAGTCCGATTTTTACACATAATTCATTCCTATCATCTAACACGAATCATATCCTATTCAATTTCACCAAGTCTAACATTATCACATCTAATTCCTACGAATTTCTTCAATTATAACTCAAATCACGTTCATCCATAGGTTCATACATTTCAACATTCATCACTCTAATCAGGGACGATTCAATGGCTTATCACTACCCATTACATGTTAACCCATAATACCCATTAAACGACGATAAACCCCCCTTACCTGAGTTAATCCGGCAATCCGTTAGCTTCAAGCTTTTCCCTTCTTCAACCTTCTTTCTCTTGCTCTGCCTTTTTGCCCCTTTCTGTCTCTTTTTCCTTTTCACGTGAAAATAACCCTTTTTTACCAAATGGGACTTTTTACTGATTCCAACATTATATTCCAATAATAAAAATAATAATCCAATAATATTAATCCAATTATTTAATTAAATTAATAAATATATTATTAACTTAATTTAAATAATTATCTTAATTTATCGGGGTGTTACAACTCTCCCCCACTAAAAGAGTTTTCGTCCTCGAAAACATACCTCAAGCGAATAACTCTGGATAGGACTCCTTCATCTGACTCTCAAGTTCCCAAGTCACATTGCCACCTGCTGGTCCTCCCCAAGCTACCTTCACCAAAGCAATCTCTTTACCCCGCAACTGCTTCAACTCTCGATCCTCGATCCTCATAGGTGATGTTTCAACAGTCAGGTTATCTCTCACCTGTACATCATCTACTTGGACTACATGCGACGGATCAGGAATGTACCTCCTCAACTGAGACACATGAAAAACCTCATGCAAATTCGCAAGTGACGGCGGTAAAGCGATACGATAGGCTACCTCCCCTATCCTCTCCAAAATCTGATAAGGACCAATAAATCGAGGTGTCAACTTCTTTGACTTCAAAGCTCGCCCAACCCCAGTTATCGGAGTAACACGAAGAAACACATGATCTCCCTCTTGGAACTCAAGTGACTTCCTTCTCTTGTCGTGATAACTCTTCTGACGACTCTGAGCAATTCTCATCTTCTCCTGAATCATCTTAATCTTTTCCGTAGTTTGTTGAACAATCTCAGGTCCAACCACAGCACTCTCACCGGACTCATACCAACATAAAGGTGTCTGACATCTCCTACCATACAAAGCTTCAAACGGTGCCATACCAATGCTCGAATGAAAACTATTGTTGTAGGTAAACTCAATCAAAGGTAAATAACAATCCCAAGCACCTCCCTTTTCCAAAACACAAGCTCTCAAAAGGTCCTCTAGTGACTGAATCGTCCTCTCAGTCTGACCATCAGTCTGCGGATGATATGCATAACTCAATCTCAGCTTAGTTCCCAAAGCCCTCTGCAAACCTTCCCAGAACTTCGATGTAAATCTAGGATCTCTGTCCGAAACAATACTCGACGGAATACCATGCAAACTTACAATTTTCTCAATATACAACTCGGCTAATCTCTCTAACGGATAATCCATTCTGATCGGAATGAAATGAGCCGATTTTGTCAATCTGTCAACAATCACCCAAATAGCTTCAAAATTCTTAATTGTCCTTGGTAAACCAGAAACAAAATCCATACTGATACTATCCCACTTCCACTCTGGAATAGCCAACGGTTGCATTAGCCCAGACGGCTTCTGATGCTCAATCTTTGACTTCTGACAAGTCAAACAAGAATAAACAAAACTCGCAATTTCTCTTTTCATTCCCGGCCACCAAAATAACTTTTTCAAATCGTGATACATCTTCGTAGCTCCAGGATGAATACTCAGGCCACTACGATGTCCTTCCTCAAGAATACTCTTCTTAAGTTCGGTAACATCCGGAATACACACCCGATCACCAAATTTCAAAACACCATTCTCATCAACTCTGAATTCACCACCTTGACCTTGATTCACTAGAGTCAACTTATCAACCAAAAGCACATCAGATTTCTGACCCTCTCTAATCTCATCCAGAATACCACTCGTTAACTTCAACATTCCCAATTTAACACTATTGTGAGTACTCTCACACACCAAACTCAAGTCTCTAAATTACTCAATTAAATCCAATTCCTTAACCATTAGCATAGACATATGCAATGATTTCCGACTCAATGCATCAGCCACTACGTTTGCTTTACCCGGATGGTAATTCAAACCAAAGTCATAATCCTTCAGAAACTCCAACCATCTCCTCTGTCTCATATTCAGCTCTTTCTGATCAAACAAATACTTTAAACTCTTATGATCACTGAAAACCTCAAATCTTGACCCGTACAAGTAATGCCTCCATAACTTCAGGACAAACACCACAGCTGCCAACTCTAAATCGTGTGTCGGATAGTTCCTCTCATGAACCTTCAGTTGTCTCGAAGCATAAGCTACAACCTGCTTATTCTGCATCAAAACACCACCTAAACCCAACAATGAAGCATCACAGTAAACCTCAAATGGTTCTGACGGACTCGGTAATATCAGAATAGGAGCAGTAGTCAACCTTCTCTTTAACTCTTGAAAACCTTCTTCACATTTTGAGTCCCAAACAAACGCTTGCCCCTTTCTAGTCAACATCGTCAACGGTAACGCCAACTTAGAAAATCCCTCAATAAACTTCCTATAATAACCTGCAAGTCCAAGAAAACTCCTTATCTCAGAAACTGACTTCGGAACTTCCCACTTAGATACCGCTTCTATCTTAGAAGGATCAACAGCAACACCACCTCTTGAAATCACATGACCAAGAAAACTAACCTTTTCTAACCAAAATTCACACTTAGACAGTTTAGCAAATAACTTCTTTTCTCGTAGAACTCCTAAAACCACTCTCAAATGTTCAGCATGCTCTTCTTCAGATTTTGAATACACCAAAATATCGTCAATAAACACCACAACAAACTTGTCTAGGTACGGATGGAAAATCCTATTCATATACTCCATAAATACTCCAGGCGCATTAGTCACACCAAAAGGCATCACAGAATACTCATAATGTCCATACCTTGTTCTGAAAGCAGTCTTCTGAATATCCTCAGTTTTCACACGTATCTGATGATAACCCGATCTCAAATCTATTTTGCTGAACACACTCGCACCAACCAACTGATCCATCAAATCATCAATCCTCGGCAAAGGATACCGATTCTTGATCGTCACTTTATTCAGTTGCCTGTAGTCCACACACAACCTCATAGTACCTTCTTTCTTCTTAACCAATAACACTGGTGCACCCCACGGTGACACACTCGGACGAATAAATTTCTTATCCAACAGATCTTCCAGCTGACTCTTCAATTCAGTTAACTCAACAGCAGACATACGGTACGGAGCCATCGATATCGGCCTAGTACCAGGTACCAAATCAATCGAGAACTCAACTTCACGCTCTGGTGGTAATTCATTCACTTCTTCGGGAAACACATCAGGAAAATCACACACTACGGCTAGATCGCAAATCACTGGTTTATCTTTAGCCTCCAAAGTCGCTAACAGCATAAACAACTCTGCCCCATCTGCTACTGCCTCATTCACCTGCCTTGCTGATAGAAACAAACTCTTTCCTTCCTTAATCTCAGGAAAGATCACAGTCTTATCAAAACAGTTGATATAAACTCGGTTAGACACCAACCAGTTCATACCCAGGATAACATCAATCTGCACTAGTGGAAGACACACTAGGTCCATCCCAAAGTCTCTACCAAAAATACTCAAAGGACAATTTAAACAAACTGAAGTAGTAGTCACTGAACCCTTCGCAGGAGTATCAATCACCATACTACCATGCATCTCAGATATCTCTAAATTAAGTTTCACAGCACAATCCAAAGATATAAAAGAATGAGTCGCTCCTGTGTCAATAATAGCTACAAGAGGAAAGCCATTAATATAACACGTACCTCGGATCAAACGATCATCTGCAAAAGTCTCAGAACCCGATAAAGCAAAAACCTTGCCTCCCGACTGGTTCTCTTTCTTCGGCTTAGGACACTGTGGACTGATATGACCCACTTCTCCACAGTTAAAACAAGTCACAGTCTTCAACCGGCACTCTGCAGCCAAGTGACCACCTTTTCCACACTTGAAACACTTCTTCTCATTACTGGTACACTCATGGATACGATGTCCAGCCTGACCACATCTGAAACACTTAGCAGGGGCACTGGAGTCTCCCCCACTAGGCCTCTTCATCCCACTCTGTCTCTGGAAACCTTTGCCAGCTGCATACGGTTTCCCACGATCATTCTGATTCTTGCCTTTCCTATCAACCCTTTGCTGATAGCTCTCCGCTCTGGCCTTGGTATCTTGTTCAAAAATCCTGCAACAGTCGACCAAGTCAGAAAACACTCTAATCCGCTGATACCCAATAGCCTGCTTGATCTCGGGACGTAACCCGTTCTCAAACTTCACACACTTTGAAAATTCCCCAGTAGCCTCGTTATAGGGAGTGTAATACTTCGACAGCTCTGTGAACTTAGCAGCATACTCAGTAACAGAACGGTTGCCCTGCTTCAGTTCCAAGAACTCTATCTCTTTCTTTCCCCTGACATCCTCTGGAAAGTACTTCCTCAGGAACCTCTCTCTGAACACCGCCCAAGTGATCTCAGCACTTCTAGCAGCTTCTAACTCAGTGCGGGTAGCAACCCACCAATCATCGGCTTCCTCTGACAGCATATGCGTACCGAACCTGACCTTCTGGTTATCGGCACACTCAGTCACTCGGAAGATCCTCTCGATCTCCTTCAACCACTTCTGAGCACCATCTGGATCGTATGCTCCCTTGAACATTGGAGGATTGTTCCTCTGGAACTCACTCAATTGACGAGCAGCTCCCAGTCCCACAACATTCGGATTCCCTCCAAGTACTCCAGCTAGCATACCCAGAGCCTCAGCAATCGCAGCATCGTCTCTACCTCTTCCAGCCATCTCTATCTGAAAACCCAACAAGCTAAAACAATAAGTACTGATAGGGTTACACAACACCTATCCCGTACAGGGAAACAGAATAATTACGACTCGACTCGACCGACTATGCTCTGATACCACTAATGTAACACCCTTCTAAAATACCCCAAATATTTAATTAAAATAACAACATATATCAATCAGAGTAATTATGCAGTTAAGGGTGTCACACAGACAACTTCACACATTTCATTAAAGTAGCTTGTCATGCTCATTTATTTATCAAATAAAACATTTGCATAATACGCAGCGGGTAGAGACCAATTCAATCATGCAAAACATGTAACACATTACATGTAAAATGGTTCACAACCAACAATAAAACATTTAAAACATCCCATCCCGATGTTACATCTACCAGAGCATGACCCACTAAGGAACTACACTAGACTCCAAGCACTAGCTCCTACTCAATCACTGCTCGTTACCTGAAAAATAGTTGTAAGGGTGAGTTCCTCAATCGATATAATAAGCATTATAAAACATCATGTAATGCTAAGTAATTTAACACATATCATCACCCTAATCAGATCACACATTCAGCAAACGGCAACATCAACTCATAATTATAATAATACTCAACACCAACACAAAACAACACGTATAATATTGGAATACATCCATTCATATTATACGCCATACATACATACATTATGCAATGAGACTCCATGCATGCGGTACCGACTATTTGTGAACATATAGTTCAACCTCATCGATCAAATCCAGATACGGCTACCAAGCTCACTAGTCCCATTCATTTGAGACCTAGTGACTCACTCACTAATTCCTCACCATGGGAATTAGCTACCACCCCCAAAGGGCCATGATATGCACGCTAATCACCTAGCATGCAAACATCAACAACAATCCACAACAACTCACTAATTCCTCACCATGGGAATTAGCTACCACCATAAAGGCCATAATATACATGCTAAATCACCTAGCACGCAAACATCAACAACAATTCAAAATAGACATATGCTCACACTCTAAGCCATAAACAGTCCATTCCAAAATTGCATACATAATACATACATTCACAGCATTATAGATACCATCACACATCATCAGCATATTATCACAAAATCATATCATGTCAATAATATAATCACAGTATTAGCACACTCTACTAATACCTACACTGCTCACAACAATGGGAAATGATCCTTACTATACCATACATCAGCTAAATTACATTACTCAGCTGAAACGACCAAAACTGCACAACAACAGCTCAGGAAAACCAAAATTCTGCCCATACGCGTATGCCCCCTGTCCATACGCGTATGGCCCATTTCCTGGCCAAGCCCATACGCGTATTGCCTACCTCATACGCGTATGCTACGCATACCACTTCCTCATACGCGTACCAACAGAGACAAAATTACGTTAAAAACATCATCTTCTTCATCCATACGCGTATAGCCTAGTGTCATACGCGTACCAGACCATCTCATACGCGTATTGCCTAGTGCCATACGCGTATGACCAGAAACCCAATTTTTCCAGATCTGCCATGGTTTCTCTGCTACGAAATTCCTCAGATCCAACCTTCCACAGTCCGATTTTTACACATAATTCATTCCTATCATCTAACACGAATCATATCCTATTCAATTTCACCAAGTCTAACATTATCACATCTAATTCCTACGAATTTCTTCAATTATAACTCAAATCACGTTCATCCATAGGTTCATACATTTCAACATTCATCACTCTAATCAGGGACGATTCAATGGCTTATCACTACCCATTACATGTTAACCCATAATACCCATTAAACGACGATAAACCCCCCTTACCTGAGTTAATCCGGCAATCCGTTAGCTTCAAGCTTTTCCCTTCTTCAACCTTCTTTCTCTTGCTCTGCCTTTTTGCCCCTTTCTGTCTCTTTTTCCTTTTCACGTGAAAATAACCCTTTTTTACCAAATGGGACTTTTTACTGATTCCAACATTATATTCCAATAATAAAAATAATAATCCAATAATATTAATCCAATTATTTAATTAAATTAATAAATATATTATTAACTTAATTTAAATAATTATCTTAATTTATCGGGGTGTTACAATCAGCCCCAAAGAACGGAGGGAACAGACTATCCTTCATATTATGACCCATCTGACCAGGCCCACCACCTGTGGCAGCACCAAAACCACCGGCATTATTATTTACTACACCCACAGTTGTCCTCTTTCCACCTTCCCTAGAACCACCAAGCCCCTGGTTGGAGACACCATCCAGATTAACACCACTATTGGCAGCTGAAGCCCGCTCGAGCTTCTCTACTTTATCAGCAAGTGCTTTTTGGCCCACAGCAAACCCTTGCATGATGTTAATCAGCTCGTTCATCTTCTCTTTCAGCTCGAGAACGTCTGTGTTGGGGAGATCCATCAGCCTAGGTGTATTTCGTCTGGTGAAATATCTGTGAGGACGTGTTGAGTGCAAAGGTACAACTCTACGAGCACGAGCAATGATTCATGTAACAATCAAGCACGTTAGCAACTGACACCTGCAAAATAAAAAAAAGTTATTATGATCTATGCATGAATGCAACGTCTATCCACATGAGGAACACTCTGTCTTTCGATCCTGGCTTCATCGAGACAGATAATAATCCGGCGGCAATATTCTGACATTCATCGAATGATTTCATCATACAGATCAGAGATATATGATTTAGCAAAGTACCACCCAACCATGTGTGTGCTATGTGAGAACATACAAGAAAGCAAATAAAGCTCGAATATCGATCACTGAATGAAAACAACCATTGCATATCAAAAGTGCACAATCAGTGCGAGAGTCATACATCAAGTCTTGATGCAAATCAAATACAATTCTCCAGAATCAGGTAGAAAATACAAGCAAGTGAATTCCGTCAACAGGCCTGACGGTAATCCCGCACAAATAAGAAAGGTCTAGTCTGACGAAGATCCCACAGAAGGCCCTACATCATCAACCATCTTGGCAAACTTTGCGGCGAACCTGAGCTCGGTGTTCTCCTGCTGCAATCTCCCCACCTCCTTCTGGTGAATCTTCATCTGTCTGAAGTAATGATCTCTCTCGGCAATATAATGATCTCTCTCAACAATGATCTTTGTGTTTTCTGCTTCTTTAGTCTTCAATTTTGCTTCCCATTCGGCGACGAGACTTCTGACTCTGTCTTCCCTCTGATCCCTCACGAGGATTTGCCTCCTCTTCTCATCTTCAACGACCTTTGAAGCTCTGGCTAGCTTCTCCTTAGTGATGTCGTGCTCCCTGGTGGACGACTCCAAAGCTTGGCTGACCTTGCCATAGTAAGTGGTATCCATCTCAAAGCGCTTCACCACAAGAGCATGTCGCTTATCCTGATCTTCCATCCTTACTCTGATCTCTTGATTAGACATCTGAATCCGAGCAACACTCATCTCCAATTCAGTCTTCTCCACTTGCAACTGATCTCTGGCTTTCTTCATCTCGAGGAATTCTTCCATACTGACAGAAGAACGTGGCCCCTCAATCAAAGGACACCAAGGATCACCTCCCGGAAACGGTAGATGTGTGAGCTCTATCCTCTTCCTAAGCCAATCATCAAATGGAGGAAAAGACATGCTGTTAACCTTGCCAAAAGGAACCTTGCCCTTCCTCTGAATGTTACGCCATGCTCCAGACACTTGCCTCAACTTGGCCTGATTACCCTCAGCTGGGAAGTAGAAAGACTCCTGAATCTCACACTCAAGAGGAGGAACCTCCATAGCAAACCCCATTTGTCTCCTAAGAAGCGTTGGATTGTAATTAATGCAACCCTGAACTCCTATAAGAGGCACATTGGGAAAGCTCCCACAGCTATATATGAAATCTCGCCCAGCCATACCGTTATGAGTCCAAGCTATATCAGTGGCTTGCAAACCCATCAACCTGACTGACCACTTGACCGTAGGATCAAGAGAAGCAAAAGCACCTCGGGAAGGCAAATACCCCATGAACCATTTGTGTAATAGCTGAGCACAACATCGAATCAATCCACCACGCCGTTTCTCGTTCCTGTTATGAACCGAGTAATAGACATCTCCAACCAGAGTAGGAATGGGATTCCTCTGTATAAACAATCGGATAGCATTAACATCCACGAAGCTCTTCTGATTAGGAAACAGGATGGTCCCATAAATGCTCACAGCAATCACAGCACAAACGGTCTTCCAATTACCCACAACAGCATGTTCCTTGGCTTTAGCCTCCAAGAAACTCAAATGAAAACCGGGCAGCTTTCCCTTCTCCTTCAAACCCCCCTTGGTCACCTCCGGGCTCAAATAAAGAGCACGAGAAATCTCAGTGATGTCAGGCTCTCCCCTAGTGGCACAGAAAGGAATCTGATCTCGAATCTGAATATCCAGGATGCTGGCATAGTCTTCCATCAAGGGTCCCAATAAGTAATCCGGGAACACAAAACACCTCAAACCCGGGTCATAAAACTGGAGAAGAGTATGAATGACGCTCCTGTCACTGTCTGTGAGCCTGAAAACTGGCCTCAGAATACCACCGTATGCCTCTCGGAACATCCCCACATGGTCAGGGGTAATCAATGTTATCATATCTCTCAGCACACTGATCTCTGGGTCAAAGAAACTGTAGACAACATCATCCTTCAAACCGGGCCTCATATCTGAGCAAAGAAGTCTCTCAACCAGGATCTCGATCGAAAATGTCCCTGCATATGGATAAACATGAGTTAGATGCAGGTCAATGCAAAATGAAATGATGATGATGAATGAATGCAATGCATAGTGCCATCCTCCAAGTCATCTGAACAACTGCTGCACTGAGTTACGGCCTTTGACTGGTCACAACCATCTGAGGTACTGAGCAATCACAAATCCGACTTGGGTTCCGAAATAAACGGAACTGAAAGATACATCACCATCATCACCAGAGATTCTCTGAACAGATAACCATAACACTCTCTGAACCAGCCCGGGGAATCCTGAAATAAACGGATCCCCACTGATAAATACCACAGACAGCACTCCGGCATCTCAGAAATAAATATCCATAAATCCGACTTATAAATAGGACTCTGATCAATGGCTGACCCATTAGTCACCACCAAAGTCACCATCGGAACATGCATCTGTAAGAATCACCCTCCCCTCACAGGTACATTCTAATCAGGTTATCCTAAGGCGGATAATGGTCTCGACAGTCGGGAAAAGATACTCAACGGGTTTGCCCTTTCGGGTGTGCCGTTGTAGCTCTCTTAAGATCGTCTAAACCAAAGATCCGGGAAAGATCGATCACCGAAGTCAATAGTTCAAAAGAGGTAACCCAACCAAAATGGAAAACCCCACAAAGGAAGAGCACTCTCCAATGAACCTCGTCCGACTTGTGGTATGTCACGTTGCAACAATATGCTGATAAAGCAAATGAGGAACGTGAGACCATACTAATCCTAGGTGTATACTCGGGCCTGGGTTTTAGCCCCACTCAGAACACCCACCCCAAATCATAGGAACCACCTGTACAAAGGACAACAACATGATAATATGATGCATGCAAATATTTATGCAAATATATACACAACAGAATAATAAAATACAATAAATAGAGCAGCACAAGCAACCTAAACTATCCTAGAAAGCGCTAGGAGAGACTCGCTTAGGGAAGATGGACCAGCAGGAGGTCAACTTGTTGTGTCCCCAGTGGAGTCGCCAGCTGTCGCATCCGTGAAAAACAACCAGCGGGCTAAAACAAAACAACACAGAGCCGCCAACGTGCGTTATTTATCCCAAAGGAGGGAAAGGAAACGCTCGAAGTAAATCTGGAAAGGAAATGGTCTTACGACCGGAGATTACAGGGTACGGGAGTCGGTTACGCAAGGGGAAGGTATTAGCACCCCTCACGTCCGTCGTACTCGACGGGATCCACGCTCAAAAAGATAGGATAAGGTTGCTAAAAGAAACTGCTCAAAGAATGCACACACACACACACACTAGGACAAAACAGGTGGAAGACGGGAGAAGGTAACTCGGCAGGATATCGCATCCTGGTCCTACGTAGTTTGTCAGGAACAAACATCAGAGTCAACGTAGTTCGGGACAAGGGGAAACGTGCTCGATAGGATATCGCATCCTATGCCTACGTATCTCATCTGGAATGAGAATCAGAGCTACCGTAGTTCGGCTCACGCACGCCAAACAAAACACAAACCCAAACAGGCAAACATGGAAACCGAATGCCAATCGCTGGACTTACATCAGACTCCGAACCAATAAACCCACACTGGAAACCAAATTCCAATTGCTGGACTTATATCGGACTCCAAGCACACAACAATAGGATACGGAATGCCAATCGCTGGTCTTATATCCATCTCCTAACACACACAAGAAGGAAACAAACAAACAAGTTAATAGGGAGTCTGGAACTCGAGCCTAATAACTGTCAAGCAAACACACACAAAAATAAAAAGGGTGCCCGGAGAGATCTTGTACGACCTCCTGCCTACGTACCTCATCTGGTATGAGGATCAGGGCAACGTAGTTCCCCTGAACAGGGGAGAAACTTTCTCCTAACCAGAGACTGGGAAATGACAAACTAGAAGGGAGACTGACTCGAGCCTAATAGTTATCATGTAATCCACAATGGTCCTAGGTTGAGTTTTCTATCTAACTTGCACAGGCAGCAAGCTATCCTAAACATCACAATCAAAGCAAACATACACAATTAGCACACACTATATACAAACAAAGTGGGCTCACACAAGGTTAGGCTGTGAAACACAAGCCACTGTATCAGGGTGATGTTAGCTCTTAACCCTAACATTGAGAGTTAGGGTGAAGCAGATGAAATGGGAAGTGAGGGGTGTGCCTCACAGCTCTTATCCCTGGCCTGGGAGAGCTTTGGACAAATGAAAGTGTGGGAGTCCAGAAAGTGGGACTCTACTCCACATGACTGACACAACAAAGATCTTGGGTTAGTATCCACAATGCATCAACACAAGGTGTGTGAGCAAAGGGATGACTCAACTGATAGCAGGAGATGGATTGCACATCTCTTGTATCTGCCAATGCCTCTTAGAGGTCTTTTCCTGCTTGGCACAAAGATAAACAATCACAAGCATTGCCTCTTAAGGAGGACTTCAGACAGGTGCTTGCCCAAGTAACAGGACAGGTCTTCCAGACTACATGAAGTCAAAGAAATTATACCTAGATGGTTAAGCAACCAAGCAAAGTTCAAAGAACTATAGCAACTAAGGTACCTGAAAACAATCCAACACAATCAGTATACAATCAACAAAAGTCAAACAGACAATGGTCAACAGTCAACTGTGCACAGTCAAACAGACAAACATCAATGCAAGCCACAAGGTGCAAAGCACAAGCTCAACTCAAATGAGCTAAAAGCCACCTACAAAACAACTCAATGTTAATCAACATCAACCAAATAGGCAACTCAAGCCAATGAATCAATTCCTCAATGCCATATGCTTCTTATCCTGAAAACAAAGCTCAAACATAAGCACAAACCACTAGGACAAGGCCTAGGGTCAAAGAGGGAGAAATAATTCAAAACAGAACATGAAAATTGACATAAATCAAGATCAGTCCAATAAGAACCTAATCCAAAAGGTCTCATGTCCATAGCATGCACCAAAATCATTTCACAAGTCAAATAAGGCAAAACATACAAGTTGGAAGCTCATTGAACCAACCAGAATGAACCAATCCACATCAATTCCAAAATGACTCAATAAATCTCAAGAGAAATCATGGCTAAACAGCACACATCACATGATCAACACACCAAAAATCAAAGCATTTGGACAAGTGTAAGCATGGCAATTAAATTCCCTAAGGCAAGGTAAGCACAAACAAGCTCAAATAAGGCACAATTTCATACATCAACTTAACACAAGCCTAAAACAGAATCCAAACATGATAAAGACCTCAAACCAAAGCCACAATAAACTTCAAAGTGTCTAGAAACAATGTACAAAATTTCAAGTTCACATGATAAACATCAAGCATTTCACAAATCATTGAAGTTCATGACTACTCAAAAGTCCACAAATGGCAAGCCAGAAAGGAAAATCCCAAACAAATCCAAATTGAATCCAGAAATTCCACAAACATTCATGATCAATCCTAACATGCACAAGTAGCATCATGCAAAAAATTCACATCAATTGGAATTTAATTGGCATGGCAAAGAAATTCCTCAAGTCAAGCAAGCAAAGGTGTGACACACATTGTCACACCTACATTAACCAGATCATATCTCAACAACCAGAAATTAGAAAAATGCAAACTCTACACCAAAATGTCAATTAGGATGTCTAGTTTAAGCATGCAAAGTTTCAAGAGCATTGGATAAAATCTCATCATTTCACAAAGCATATGGCAAGATAGGTCAAGAAAACACACACATACACAATCCCTAAGCCAAATTAAATTCCAACCAGGCACAAATTGTGGAAAAATAGTTTTAAAAAACTAGAAATGATAAGGATCATGTTGCAAAAATTCTCATGTTATTTGGATCATCCATCAATGAGTTATGAATTTTTTAAGTGGATGAAAAAAATAAAAATGTATGAAGCACATAGCATGAAATGGTATGGAAGAAAATGCAAAGGCCTTTTAGAAATGTCATGGATAGGAATCGAACCGGCCACGAATTCAAATGAGGCGCGTTTTATGTGAAACGCACCGTTTCACTAAGTACATGTGGCAGCGGGAAGCGTTTTGGACCAATCAATTTGCCACGCCACCTACAGCTGGGCCAATGCATGAAGGCTAACATGAAAATGCATGCAAAGCACGCGGTGAGAAGATCAAACAGGTTTCTGGACAGAAAACCCTAGGTTCTTCATCAATGTTCATCGTGTTCATATGCTCAAGAACACAACTGTCCAGAAATTAAAAATGAATACACCATTGCACTCATCTTTCATCATACATCATGGATCAAGGCTTGGTTAGTGCTAATTCATCATATGTTCAAAGATTCGAAGCCAAACATTTTCATGTGCCAAACTTAGATCTACCATATCTACCTCATTTCTCCATGAAAATCAATGATCTAAAGTGCAGATTAATCACCAATGAAAGATCTACAACATGCATCTATCAATTTCATGAATTAAAGCATTCAAAATCTGACCTTCAAGGATGTGCATAAGTGGAATCGATGCTTTCAGGCTTGGTAAGGCACAAACAGATGCTCCTCAGCTCTTGGATGAATGAATGGAGGGAAGTTTGAGTGTTAATCGTGCACGATCTTGCTTGAATCTCCAACTGCAATTGATGAGTATATGCTTCAACAGTCCTCAATTCTGCATGAAAACCTCTAGATCTTGCTTCAATCCAGCTCAATTATGCTTGTGGATGATGATTCAATCAAGGAAATAGCAATGTGTATGAAGAAAATTGAAGAAAAAGTTTGAGAGCAAAGTGGAGAAAAGTTTCAGATCTGGAAATTATGAGCTGTTAATCCAGTTTCTGTTATAATTATGCTATATATATGATGCCTTAACCATGTTGCTAATCACAATTAAGCCAAATGCAAATGGATTAGTGAAATTGAAGTGTAATGCCAATTTGTCAATTCACCCTCATGTAATGCATGCCAATGGAACAGTGCTCGAATTTGCCCTTGGAATAATTTCAAATGCTGTTTGGAGCCAAGTGTAATTGGTAAAAGGTGAATGCAATGCATAATTTTCAAATTACCACTTTCCCTCCAAAATTCAAATGAAAAGTCCAAAATTTTTATGATCAAAATGCATGGCCTATGATGCATGAATTGTATAGTACATGTCAAAACAAGAATGTTGCAAAAAGAACCACTTCATTTGGCCTCTTGGTGTGAAAGTTATGCACTTGTGAAGTTCAAATTTGCTTGACCATGATTGATCCATATCTTTTCAACCATACATGAGAAATTCATGTTCTTGGACTTTTTGGAAAGGGGAGAACAAGATCTTCAACTTTCATGTTGGACAAAATTTTATTTGAAGCTTGCTTGGTCATGTAAACTTGAGGAGAAAACCTTTCCATTTTTGGCAATTTCAAATTACAGGTCACTTACTATTTTTGGAAAGTTTTCATCTGACCTCAAATTCTTCAATGTTGATGTTTGAAATGTCAAATGAGACTTATTTGAACATGAATGAAGTATTTCTAACCACTTCCCCCCTCCAAATCCAACAGTTGACTTTTGGTTGACTTTTGTCAGTTGATAGATGACCTGGCCATGCACAGATGAATTTGAGCCTCAATCTCCTGATGAAATGGCTCCAAAATGAAACCTTAGCTTACACAAGCTCATTAAAACCATATGATGATCCCTATCTCATTAAAGACCTCATCTCCTTGAAAAACCCTGATAGGCACAATTCAACTGATTAGGGTTGACCAGAGGTCAAAATCCTAATCCCAAGGAATCTGATCAGGAATAATGAATCTCTTGGTGATGATAAGACCATGATGATGATGATGTATCATTTCAACCAAGATAATACCCAATCTCCTTGAGGAACCAAGAAACCCTAATTGAAGCACAAACCCTCAGATGGCTAGTGATCAATTCATGAAACCCTTAGGCTTGAATCTATTAACCTTTTTATCTTCTGAACAAGACTTAGGAGGATGACTTGCTTATAGTTGCCACATGATATGCAAAGATGCAATTACTAATGTCCTACAAAATGAAATGCAATATGTTAAGCTAGTCCCAAGAGAGGAGGGCAAATTTTGAGGTGTTACAAAGGGGATTATGTTTTTGATAGACACAAGCCATGTTCCATATGTATGAATCTGAAATTCTGGTATAGTCAGAGTTTAGATGTTCTACACAAAGTCATGACATCTGATCCAACATTGTTACTAATACAGCGAGACAGTTAGAAAAAAATAAACCCCAGTACTCATATGCACACAGTCCCAGATGTCACGACATCTGCTACTCTACCACCATGGACAGAAGAACATCCAGTTTTGTCCATCTAGTACAAAGACACAGTAGAGATCAAATATGGCACTTATGTTTATTGATCCTGCCCAGTTATCAGCATGATGTCTCAACATTGATTTGAACATCACCTATTCCAACATTACAGAAGGATGAACTGTAACAGACCAACCAGTCTATCAGTAACAGCAGTCAATAATGAATATCATAACATTCTGTTTTGCAATCAGACTGCAGGCTATGTGTCAAGTCTATTATTCTCTTCATAAACAGACTAGAAACAGACTGAGTTATAACAGACAAAATATAGTGTGCAGAAGGTAAAAACACCAGTAATTGTTAACCCAGTTCGGTACAACATTACCTACTCTGGGGGCATACCAAGCCAGGAAGAAGATCCACTATTAGTAGTATTAATTCAGAGTTAAACTCCCCCGTTTACAACTCTTCACTTAATCCCTACCCAATGCAATCTATACCTAGGCACTCCTAGATAGAAACCTCCAGTTTCCATTCCTATCACTACAATTACCATGTAATGTTTAGACAACTTGAACATGCTTCACAGCTTTGTTCAAGAACATAACAACTCTTGCCTACAGGCTTTGAGTTACAAATAATCTCATGCTTTCAAGCATTAAGAAACACTTGGTAAGCTTCCCACAGGTTGGGAGGTTTACCTCACACATACCCCTAATTTTTACATTGTTTGAGGCTTACAAAACCTAGGTTACAATCTGCTATTTATAACCTAACCACCCAACTGGATTTGGGCCTTTAGAAATCGCAGCAAGCTTCTCCTTTGCTGTTACAAAGCTGGCAAAATTCTTCTGCTACAATCAAGGTCTTCAATCTTTTATTTCCTAAAAGATCTCCATACCAAATATTCTGATTGAGTCTTCAAGATCTCCTTGGAAAATAAGTAAATCTGGTTGTAATCCATGATTGAATGCGCCAGCTAGCCATATCTTCAATCATCCAAAGATTGCCATTAATTGTGCAATCACAAAACACCAGACATTCATACTGAATATTCTGTGTACAGGATGTCATGACATCGGGTCTGACATCTGGAAAAATCCTGCATAATCCAGTTTCCTTTTATAGCAGGTACAACCATATCAGATACCATGACATTGTGTATGTCATCTGAAACAATCCTGCATGAACATGTCTTCCATTTAAGCTCCAGCAGGTACAACCAATATCAGAAGCCTTGTCATTGTATGTGGCATTCTGAAACAATCTTGCTTGCATATGTTCTTTAACTCCAGCAGGTACATAGGATATCTCATGTTAAGACATCACACATGACATCTTGTGAACACTCTTTGTTTTACCAAAATTGCTGCCAACACTTAGAATCAACAGAATCCTTTCTTGGAATCATGCATATTAAAGCGTCTTAACACTTTGTCTATGTATGTACTCTGACTTAGGCCAAGCAGTTTTTATGATCTATCTCTATAGATCCTGATTCCTAATATATAGGTTGCTTCACCTAGGTCCTTCATAGAAAATCATTTCCCCAACCAAGACTTTACTTGTTTTAGGGTAGGGACATCGTTTCCAATGAGTAATATGTCATCTACATATAATACCAGGAAAACGATCGTGCTCCCACTAACCTTCTTGTAGACACAAGGCTCGTCTTTGTTCTTGATGAATCCATATTGTTTTACTGTTTCATCAAAACGAAGATTCCAGCTTCTAGAAGCTTGCTTCAATCCATATATTGATCTTTGTAACTTACATATCTTTTGGGCTTCTTCTGGTATGTCAAATCCTTCAGGTTGTGTCATGCACACATCCTCAAGAAGATTCCCATTAAGGAAAGCAGTTTTGACATCCATCTGCCATATTTCATAATCATGATATGCAGCGATAGCAAGTAAAATCCAAACAGATTTAAGCATTGCAACTGGTGAAAAGGTTTCATCATAGTCAACCCCATGAATTCGTTTATATCCTTTTGCAATCAGTCTTGCTTTATAGGTATGTACCTTACCATCCATGCCAGTCTTCTTTTTGAAGACCCACTTGCATCCTATAGGGTTAACTCCTACAGGAGGCTCTTCCAAGGTCCAAACATGGTTTGTGTACATGGAATCCATTTCAGATTTCATGGCTTCTAGCCATTTCTCAGACTCGGGACCAGTTATAGCCTTTTGGTAGGTCACAGGCTCATCTTGATCCATGAGTAATATATCACTTTGATCATTTATGAGATATCCATATATCTCAGGTAGGTGATGTATCCTGTTTGACCTACGATGGTCTTATTCTACTTGAGCAGGTTGCTCTTCCATAACTACTTGTGTTTCCTGCTATAATTCCTCCATAGGTGTATCAATGCTTTTTGATTCTTGAATTTCTTCAAGCTCTACTTTCCTCCCACTGATTCCTTTGGAAATAAAATCCTTTTCTAGGAAAACTCCAGTTCGAGCGACAAACACTTTGCCCTCAGAAGGATTGTAGAAGTAATACCCTATTGTTTCTTTAGGATACCCCACAAATAAGCATTTGTCAAATTTGGGCTCAAGCTTAGTTGAAATTTGTCGTTTCACATAAACTTCGCAACCCCAAATCTTCATGTAAGACATATGTGGTTTCTTACCACTCCATATCTCATATGGTGTCTTCTTAACCTTTTTGGATGGAACACGGTTAAGTGTGTAAGCTACTGTCAATAGTGCATGTCCCTAAGAGGAGTTTGGAAGATCGGCGTGACTCATCATGGATCGGACCATGTCTAACAAGGTTCGATTTCTTCTCTCGGATACACCGTTCCATTGGGGTGTTCTAGGAGGAGTAAGTTGGGATAGGATCCCACACTCTTTCAGATGGTCGTCAAACTCTAGGCTTAAATACTCACCACCTTGATCTGATTGAAGAGTTTTAATATTCTTACGTAGTTGGTTTTGTACTTCATTCTTGAATTCCTTGAACTTTTCAAAGGACTCTGATTTGTGTTTCATTAAATACACATAACCATATCTACTGAAATCATCAGTAAATGTGATGAAGTACTGAAAACCTCCTCTGGCTGGTATCTTCAGTGGTCCACATACATCAGTGTGTATGAGGGCCAAAAGATCATTAGCTCTTTCACCTTTTCCTGTGAATGGAGACTTTGTCATCTATCCAATTAAACAAGATTTGCATGTCTCATATGATTCATAATCAAAAGAGTCCAAGAGTCCATCTTTATGGAGTTTGGAAATACGTTTCTCATTTATGTGGCCTAATCGACAATGCCAAAGGTAAGTTGGATTTAACTAATTGGTTTCATCATTTTAGTATTAATGTTATAAATAGGCATTTCAAGATCAAGGACATATAGTCCATTGTTCATTTGTGCAGTAGCATAGAATATATCATTCAAATAAATGGAGCAACAATTGTTCTTTATTATAAATGAAAAACCAAACTTGTCTAAACAAGAAACGGAAATAATATTCCTGCTAATTGCAAGTACATAATAACAGTTCTCTAATTGAATTATTAAACCACTAGGTAAAGTCAATACATAAGTTCCTACGGCTAAAGCAACAACCTTTGCTCCATTGCCAACTCGTAGGTCAACTTCACCTTTTGCCAAATCTCTACTCCTTTTTAGCCCCTGCACATTGGTACAAATGTGAGAATCGCATCCAGTATCTAATACCCATGATGTAGGAGTAGATAACTTAATTTCAATAACAAAAATACCTGAAGTTGAAGTCTCTACCACATTCTTCTTATCTTCCAGGTACTTTGGGCAGTTTCTCTTCCAGTGTCTGGTCTTATCGCAATGGAAGCAGGTGACTTTCTTTGTTATGCCTCCACTAGGCTTCAAAGCAGGAGCAGTGGGTTTGGGTTTGGCAACTTCCTTGTCTTTCCCTTTATCACCATGCTTAGTAGGTCTTTTGTTCGATCTCTTTCCATTTCCGATCATCAGAATGGACTTTCCTTTTGACTTCAGATTCTACTCAGCAGTTCTTAACATGGCTAGCAGTTCAGGAAGAGATTTGTCCATAGCATTCATATTGAAATTAAGGACAAATTGACTGAATCTATCTAGCAACGATTGCAAGATCAAATCAGTCGCAACTTCCTTCCCGAGGGGAAAACCCAACCTCTCAAGGTTCTCCACATACCCAATCATCTTGAGCACATGGGGACCTACAGGGGCTCCCTCAGCTAACTTGCCTTGAAAAAGGGATTTTGAAACTTCAAACCTTTCATGCCTTGCTTGCTCTTGATAAAGCATCTTCAGGTGTTCGATCATATCAAACGCTGCCATGTTCTCATGTTGCTTTTGCAACTTTGAGTTCATAGTAGCTAGCATGAGGCAAGCAGTTTCTTTGGCATCATCGACATGCTTCTTATAAGCATCTCTTTCTGCCTTAGGAGCAGAACTAGGAGGTTCCTCTTCAAGAATAGGTTTCTCCAAGACATACAACTTTCTATCATGTTTGAGGACAATCCTCAGATTTCGGTGTCAATCCAGAAAATTTATCCCAGACAATTTTTCCTTATCAAGGATTGATCGCAAAATGTTGTTAAAGGTGTTTGTTGTCATGGCAATCTACATGAAAATAATGAAAATATAAGTATCAATAACATATTTAATTAGGCCTTTAATTAAATATGCTCCCACTATTTTACTCAAAACAAATGACCCTCACCATTTGATTCGGAAAATCCCGTTGGAAGTTTCTAGTGGGTCGAGATCCACATTTCAATTTCTTTTAAGTCCGCGTAGGCGGATTACACAAAACTAGGTTATTTAGGTAGGAACTCCTTTCAATTGTATCTAATACAACTCTCGAATATTTTAGTTGGGTGAATAACTCCTTATTCTAATCCATCACATGGATCATTCCACCTCTTGTTTCTAAACATATATAATCTTATTATAATTTGTTTAGTTAAGTTTGACCCATTGTTTTAGCAATTGGATATTACAATTATCCCGTCGCACCTTACTAATATAGAATATGCACCTCGCGTAGGCGAAACCTACATTATTCGATACTAGTCTTGATGAGTGCTAAAACTTGGAAAGCATAAACTTAATATTTAATTTGAGGGAATTTGCAATTATTCTGATCTCACTGGCTTAATTATCATATAAATCGTCTCTCACATGCATCAACATACATAATGAAACACTTATGGCCCCTAGCGCAATTGTTCTCCCAAGCCAATGAGAGAACCTAAGCTAACCTAATAACGATCTAAGCTTCTCCAAGCAAGATCTTTAAGGTTGTCCTCCTTTGATATTGTATTCTTCTCTTTCTTCATAACATTACATTACATAAAAGAAACTCGTTTTACATACGAGGGAGTGAGATGAGAAAATAAGTTACATTAAGAGATTAAAAGAGAGGCACGACACGCAAGTCGTATTTTAAAATCCCAAAACAAAATAAAGGAAAACTAAGGCCATAACCGATCACCACAAGACAATAATAATAAACACATTATTATTAATTTAAATTCTGTTAATTAATTAAAACCAGATTAAATTTCGACATCATTTTTCGCATCAACACTTGATACTTTAAAGCACAACTCTTGCACAGTCACAACCCTAATCGCATAACTCTTTGACAGCACAACCCTTGTGTCGTCATGAACCCTAATGCACTAATTTCAGACCGTCAAACACACCTCGATTGTTAATTCAGTATGATTGGTCAACACGTCATTGCTTCACCATACTAATGTCGGATCAAGAAGCAAATGACCATTGATCGCTCAAAGGAAAACAACCATTAAGTGTTTGAATGAACGAAACAGAAACAATATATCATATATACTGTATTTTTCATCAGGATTACTTATATCATACATATGACTTGATCGATCTCAATTGCGTAACCTATGGACGATTGATGTATCGCTGCTTCACCATACTAACATCGGATTCCGAAGAATAGTGAACATCAATCATCCAAATCATACACACATGATGCCAAATTTAATTACTCGTTTATTCTTTGATTCATTTTTTCTTTTAATTGTATTAATACAGAAAATAAACAGCTATCAGATGCATGGTTTTGTAAGAGGCTCTGATACCACTGAAGGAGAAGAGCGATCCAAAACACATCGGAATTTAAAAAAAATTCTCCTTTAGTGATCCTTACGAATGGGCATGATCAGTGATAGAATCGTTACCTTTTGTGGCGATTGAAACCTTTGATGCAGATATACGGAGCGATCACAAACGTTGAATGGTGACAATGCCTCTACTCAGTTCACACGAACGAATTCCTTCAATATCAGTGCTAGCTGCTACGAATGAAGGCTTTGAGTGAGAGAGAGAGAGAGAGGGAGAGAGAAACGAAATTGCAACTATACAAATGCTTCTGCACAAGGGTTCTATTTATAGAACCACTTGTGTGGGCTGCAAGCTAAAAAGCCCACTTAAGTGTATGTGGCTCATATCTTATAATATGCCAATATCACTTAAGAGCGTGGTACCTTACCATATTTCGTATTCTACTTAAGTACATCGTACCTTACGATGTTCTACAATTCACTTAAGTGCACCGTACCTTACGGTGTTCCTTAGTTACTCTATCTCTCATCAATCCGTCCTTTTGTGTGTGGCCCTGTAGGTTTTCGCGGCATTAGCAATTATATTAAATCACGTATTTAACATAATAAATAGTGAGTGATATCTAGCAACACACCACTGCTATCCAAGACACGAAAATGTCATGTGATCTGACAAATCCTTTTGTGATAATACTTATGTGTACAATTACCCTTTTGCCCTTATGTCTATATTGAATACAAGGCGTAGATCGTGTCATCCTTGTCCAGTTCAATATTGGGCCCGTAGACATTTATCCTATTACGCAGGATGGGCAAATTCCATCTAGGTCACTCATGTCTCTCATCATGCTTCATGGAGTACCCATCAACTGTCTTTATGGTCATCCAGTTACGAACAATGTTTGATCAACAATAAGGAACTCGACTCTACATCTAGGGTACATAGTGGTTTCAGGTCAAAAGGTGGTATACACCATTATCACCATGTGAATAACTTATGACACTTAGCATAACATTCTATATAGTATTGTCATAGCGGGTCAATCCAGTATAAATATCACTCTCAATATTCATACTTATGTTTAAGACTTGATAACTCCTTATCCATGATCAATGAGATGTGATCATCAGTCTATATACATAATAGTCTTAATCCTTTAATGTTATCCCACTTCACAACAACGCTCGACTACAGATACTTTAAGAATAGTGTCCTTATGTTTAATGGGATCTCATGATTAAGTCTCACTTGATACATTAAACAGACTAGCTATTCTAGGGACTTTATTAAACAAACATAATAAAGAAAAAGCCTTTTATTATTAATAAATAATTCGATACAAGTACCAAAAGTATTGGCCTATAGGGCTTACACCAACACCAGTTAGTGAAGTCGAAAGAGAAGTTCGACAAGAAGTCATAGGTGAAGTAGGCCCAATCAGACCTCAAAGAACGAGACAAATGCCTGTAAGGTTGCAAGAATGTGTGATTACATCAGATGATGTGGTCAATGAATAAGGTGAATTGGTACACTATGCTTTCTACGTAGATGTCGAACCAATCAATGCAGCTGAGACATTGAAAGATTCAAAGTGGGTGAAAGTAATGAATGGAGAACTGAAGTCAATCGAAGTCAACAACACTTGGTGACTTGTCGAATTTTACCAAGACAAGAAGGTAATCGATGGGAAGTGTATACAAGGTGAAGTTGAATCCCAAAGGAGGGGTGACTCAACACAAGGCGAGATTTATGGCGAAAGGATTTCTTTAGAAAGAAGGAATCGACTTTTGGTAGAGTAGTATATCTAAGAGTTGTAAGGGGGAGGTCTTGAGTCTCAATCTCAGTGTTGTCACTTTTATAATTTTTCTCCTTTTCATGTTTTACTTTCAATCCTATCATCTTAAAATAAACTTTTTTTACTTCTTTTTTTAATTATTTCTTTTTAATATATTTTTTCTAAAACTAAAATAAAATTTTATTATTTGTTATTTTTAATTTTTTGAATTTTATTTAATTTATCATTATTATATTATTTATTTTAATATATATTTTTAATCTAAAAAATAAAAATCAATCAAAATAAAGTTAAAGAAAAAAATTCAAAATATTTTATTGTCATGACTTTCTTAAGTTTATTTTTATCATTTTTTGTCGCTTCTTTTTATTAGTATTATTTTACTATAATTAATATCACTTTAATATTAGAATATTATTATTATTTAAGGAAAAAAAATCAAGAGATTTTTGAAGTATTATTCCTCACTCCATCATCAGAGATTTCCAAAGTCCCATAACATTCAAATCTCTCTTCAACATGTGATTCAAAGTCAAGGGGCAATTTTCATACAATTCTAAGCCTCTCCGCGGAAGCTTTGTCACCGGCATTCACACCTTGTTGTAGTGGAAAAGAAACTTATGAAGCGATTCGAAGAAAAGCAAAGAGGAGCAGAAAATAACTCAAAAGGGTAGTGTTTACCTAACCCAGTTCTTCAGAATCTCGAATTCCATTTGGTAAGTTTCTGAATGCTCGCTCCAATTTACTTGTTTGCTCATATACTGCTTATACATGTAAGTTTCCATATAATTCCTGCAAATAATCATAAACTGAGTCAGTATAAGTGAAATTTGTTTGCTTTTGGTGTCTTATATTGTGAATTATATTGTGTGACTATTGTAAAGTAAAAAAGAGAGAGATTAGGATAATAATTTTAAAACAAATTAGGTAAAATCATAGACATATTTGTTGAACAAAACTACCACCCGGATCGCACTGAGTCGGGACAACACTGAATCATATTAGAAATCTAAAAAAATAGTATAATACCAAAACTTGACTAAACTATAACCCACTACTGAAATCTGAAACAATATCAAGTTTTACATAAAAACCACCTCTGTAAAACATCAGGAATCAATTAAAATTGAAATAGCAACCTGTCAAAGCAAATAAAATCATAACCAAAATTTGTTTCACACCGAGAACAATTTCATACAATCCTAAGTCTCTCTTCGGAAGCTTTGTCACTGACATTCACACCTTGCTGTAACGGAAAAGAAACTTAGAAAGCGATTCAAAGGAAAGCAAAGAGGAGCAGAAAACAACTCAAAAGAGTTGTGTTTACCTAACCATGTTCTCCGAAATCTCGAATTCTATTTGGTAAGTTTCCGAATGCTCACTCTAATTTACTTGTTTGCTCATATACTACTTATACATGTAACTTTCCATATAATTCATGCAAATAATTATAAACTGAGTCCGTATAAGTGAAATTTGTTTGCTTTTGGTGTCTTATATTGTGAATTATATTGTGTGACTGTTGTAAAGTAAAAAGGGAGAGATTACGATAATAATTTTAAAATAAATTAGGTAAAATCATAGACATATTTGCTGAACAAAACTACCACCCGGATCGCACTGAGTTGGGACAACACCGAATCATATTAAAAATCTTTAAAAAATAGTATAATACCAAAACTTGACCAAACTATAACCCACTACTGAAATCTGAAACAATATCAAGTTTGACATAAAAACCACCTCTGTAAAACTCAGGAATCAATTAAAATTGAAACAACAACCTGTCAAAACAAATAAAATCATAACCAAAATTTGTTTCACACCGAGAATAATTCTCATACAATCCTAAGCCTCTCTCCGGAAGCTTTGTCACCGGCATTCACACCTTGATATAGCGGAAACGAAACTTAGGAAGCGATTCAAAGGAAAGCAAAGAGGAGCAGAAAGCAACTCAAAAGAGTAGCGTTTACCTAACCAAGATCTCCGGAATCTCCAATTCCATTTGGTAAGTTTCCGAATGCTCGCTCCAATTTACTTGTTTGCTCATATACTGCTTATACATGTAACTTTACATGGAACACTGCAAAACTGAGAATCAGATTGCAGACATCATGACGAAGGGCGTGCAGGTCAAAGTGTTCAGAAGACTAAGAGCTATGATGAATGTAGATAACTTAGACACAATGAATTAGGTGGCGTGTTGAATTGTAATTCCTTGTATTGAAGCAAGTTGCTCGACAGAATAAGGATGTGTCGAGTTGTATTAGTATGTCGAAGTGTCGAAGCATGTTACTTCACACAGGATTTCGACTGAGGCATGTTTTAGTCGTGTTAACTATTTTGGGTTTTAATAGTTTTGGACTTTGTCTTATGGAGTAAGCTAACCTAAATCTATAAATAGATGGAGTAACCCTTATTCTTGTAGGAAGAGTGTCGTACCCCAAATTTTGAACACCGTTCATATGTTTTCTAGTACCACCTTATTTCAAATAAATGAAATGGCACAATTGGTAAGAGGGCATGGGCAGGGAGAGTGATCATATGATCCCGAGTTTGAGTCCCGACTTTTGTTTTGTTTTAGTACATTCTCATTTTTTTACTTTTTTGTTTTATTTACACAAAAATAATAATAATAATAATAAATAAATTGTATTTTTTTAAAATAAATTCTTTTAATTAAATATTATTTTATGCATTTATAAAAAGAAAAAAAACAAGAGAAAACAAAAAATAGATGGTATTAATATCATTTGTAAACATAGTCAAAAATAAAAATCATATTTAATTAACATATTATTCTTCGGAGTCAATCTTATTTTGAATGAACACAATGATCCATTTGGTAGAGTAGTGTATCTAAGAGTTGTAAGGGGGAGGTCTTGAGTTTCAATCTCAATCTGGTCACTTTTACAATTTTTCTCCTTTTCATGTTTTACTTTCAATCCTATCATCTTAAAATCAACTTTTTTTACTTTTTTTAATTATTTCTTTTTAATATATTTTTTCTAAAACTAAAATAAAATATTATTATTTGTTATTTTTAATTTTTTTAATTTTATTTAATTTATCATTATTATATTATTTATTTTAATATATATTTTTAATCTAAAAAATAAAAATCAATCAAAATAAAGTTAAAGAAAAAAAATTCAAAATCTTTTATTGTCATGACTTTCTTAAGTTTATTTTTATCATTTTTTGTCGCTTCTTTTTATTAGTATTAATTTACTGTAATTATTATCACTTTAATATTAGAATATTATTATTATTTAAGGAAAAAAATCAAGAGATTTTTGACGTATTATTCTTCACTCCATCATCAGAGATTTCCAAAGTCCCATAACATTCAAATCTCTCTTCAACATGTGATTCAAAGTCGAGGGACAAAATTATTTCTTTCCAAAACAAAGAATAGACAACAATCAGACAAAACCTTATACAACCAACTTTTAAATTCATTGAATTTGTCTCACACAAAAAATGGAAAAAGAATTGTATGCATTAACTAGAAAAAATCAAAACTTTAATATAATGTTATCTCAAAATTCCAGTATAAAATGAGTTACAAGCTGTGCAATAAAAGGGAGAAAAAGACGACAAAAATATCATAAAGTTTTACAACTATGGCAGAAGAATAAGAAAATCCCAAACACAAGGAGATTTTTTTTTCACACCGAGAACAATTTTCATACAATTCTAAGCCTCTCCGCGGAAGCTTTGTCACCGGCATTCACACCTTGTTGTAGTGGAAAAGAAACTTATGAAGCGATTCGAAGAAAAGCAAAGAGGAGCAGAAAACAACTAAAATGGGTAGTGTTTACATATAAGTTTTCATATAATTCCTGCAAATAATCATAAACTGAGTCAGTATAAGTGAAATTTGTTTGCTTTTGGTGTCTTATATTATGAATTATATTGTGTGAGTGTTGTAAAGTAAAAAAGGGAGAAATTAGGATAAGAATTTAAAAACAAATGAGGTAAAATCATAGACATATTTTTTGAACAAAACTACCACCTAGATCGCACTGAGTCGGGACAACACTGAATCATATTAAAAATCTAAAAAAAATAGTATAATACCAAAAGTTGACTAAACTATAACCCACTATTGAAATTTGAAACAATATCAAGTTTGACATAAAAACCACCTCTATAAAACTCAAGAATCAATTAAAATTAAAACAGCAACCTGTCAAAACAAATAAAATCATAACCAAAATTTGTTTCAAATCACAAAGCACAACGTGTTTCAAACCCAAAAATTTCTTAGTAATATAGACCACATCCTGTTTCAAACCATATTAAAAAATAAAACAATGTAGAATGAGACCAAAACCTTAAGAAGCTAAACAACTTTTGAGCCGAGTCGGAGCCTAATCGGAAAGCTATATACAAACCAATTAAAATCCAAACAGTATCTTGTAAAAAGAAAGTTTCAATTCAAAACAAACACCTGTAAAAACTCAATACAACCAAGTTGAAAATCAAAATATGCCTAAATCTTCTGTTCAATATTTGTGCTAACCTCTTTTATTGAATTTATTTTGTTTCTTGTGTTTGTGGTGTTGGCCCATATAATTTTTCCTTTACATTTCATTTGGTGTTAAATTTGATTTCTTTAAATTGGAAAATACTAGTAATTTGTATTTCATTTGGTGTTAAATTTGATTTCTTTAAATTGGAAAATACTAGTAATTTATTTGCTTTACTGTATTTTAACGTACATCTATGTGCTTCCCTTGCCTAATGAATCAAATTTATCTCTCTTAATATAACAAATTTGAACTAATAAATCCACATATACTATCAATATGACTGCAAGGCAATACATTTACTGAATTAACTTGCAGCGTAGTCAAGCAAGCATTATCACATAAGGGAATCCATTATACATGATTCAGTAAACATCACATATTCATGGTTATTCAGTTCTTTCTCTAACACAACTTACTAGCTTGCACATACCATTTGTTATAATCTAACAAAACAGTGACTATTACATTTCACTCATCCTACAAAAAAACAACTACAATTACCCTTATATTCCCTCAGGTTCCCTTAACCGCAATTCAAACAACATAGAATCAAACGCGCCATCACTAACCCGCAACATCTCTTGCAGAGGAAGCGACAATCCAAGCCGAACTAGCTCTGCGTGCCGCGGCTTAATCCTCTTTTCCAAGCTAAAACTGAAATACTGAGGAAACCTCTTCAACTCAGCAACATCACCATTCATCTCATTCAAGAAAAAATCAACTTTAGGAATCAAATTGTTATTTACACTAAGAGTCAACAACCCAGGAGACCTAACAATCATATTCGAAACCTCCACACGTGTGAACCCCAAACCCATCAAAAACTCAACTTTAGGCAAAAGGGTATCCTCAACACTCGAAACCAAAAGCAATGTGGTTTGGCACGTGAGAGAGTGAGGCCCAACAAACCCTAATTCCCTTAAAAAATAAAGTGCAGGTCTTAATCGAGTCTCTATGCAACTCACCAACAACCTAGGACACCGCAAGATTGATTTTTGAACATCATGGTAAGGAATGTTAACCTCGTTGAGAAGAAAATCGAGAAGGGGGTAAATGTCGTTGTGTGGTTCGCACGTGAGAAGTGAAGGAAGCATGTCGAGGATTCGACCCATTTCGCTTCTGTGTATGCCAATTGATGAAAGACATTGTTCAACCGATTTTAGGGTTCGTAGAGGACAAGTTCGGAGTGTAGGGTTTAGTTTGAAGGCTTTTTCTGGGTTTACTTTGAGTTTCAGGAGGTATAGAACTTTTTCCCGGAAGATTATGCCACGGTTTGGAGTGGTGGTTATTGGTTGGTGAGAAAATTGAGCAATTGGTTTGAGGATTTGATGGGATAAGGTGTTTTTGGGATTGAAATTAGGGCTTATGAAGGGTTTGGGAATTGGGTTTTGGGAGAAGAAGAATTTGGGATATAGTTCAATTATCGCCATGTGGTTGAAGAAGACGATGTTGATGGCTCCTCCTATATTCGAGCAAATCAAAAACGACAATCGTTTTGTTTTTCTGAAATTATGTCGGTTATTGGGCTTGAATTGTTTAGTCCATTACAATAAGCTTGTTTTTGTCAAGCTTTTCTTTAAAAAAAAATATTTTTTTAATTAAATATGTCGGAGATTCTAATAAATATACCATAATTTAATGAGATTAAAGGCAGTGCACTGTCAATGAAAACTTGTTTTACACCATCATCCAATAGAATTATAACATTCTGCCATGTCATACCAGTATTTTAAAACTAAATGTGTGATTTGGCAGGATGCACGTCTCTCATTGGTTGACAGCGTAAAAATATTTTACACTGTCAGAGCATAGTCTTTTTTCTCTAATTTAATTACACTGTCAGCGTAAAAATAATTAAAAAAATAATTAAATTAGAGAAAAAAGACTATGCCCTGACAGTGTAAAATATTTTTACGCTGTCAACCAATGAGAGACGTGCATCCTGCCAAATCACACATTTAGTTTTAAATACTGGTATGACATGGCAGAATGTTATAATTCTATTGGACGATGGTGTAAAACAAGTTTTCATTGAAAGTGCACTGCCTTTAATCTCATTAAATTATGGTATATTTATTAGAATCTCCGACATATTTAATTAAAAAAATACTTTTTTTTTAAAGAAAAGCTTGGACAAAAACAAGCTTATTGTAATGGACTAAACAATTCAAGCCCAATAACCGACATAATTTCAGAAAAACAAAACGATTGTCGTTTTTGATTTGCTCGAATATAGGAGGAGCCATCAACATCGTCTTCTTCAACCACATGGCGATAATTGAACTATATCCCAAATTCTTCTTCTCCCAAAACCCAATTCCCAAACCCTTCATAAGCCCTAATTTCAATCCCAAAAACACCTTATCCCATCAAATCCTCAAACCAATTGCTCAATTTTCTCACCAACCAATAACCACCACTCCAAACCGTGGCATAATCTTCCGGGAAAAAGTTCTATACCTCCTGAAACTCAAAGTAAACCCAGAAAAAGCCTTCAAACTAAACCCTACACTCCGAACTTGTCCTCTACGAACCCTAAAATCGGTTGAACAATGTCTTTCATCAATTGGCATACACAGAAGCGAAATGGGTCGAATCCTCGACATGCTTCCTTCACTTCTCACGTGCGAACCACACAACGACATTTACCCCCTTCTCGATTTTCTTCTCAACGAGGTTAACATTCCTTACCATGATGTTCAAAAATCAATCTTGCGGTGTCCTAGGTTGTTGGTGAGTTGCATAGAGACTCGATTAAGACCTGCACTTTATTTTTTGAGGGAATTAGGGTTTGTTGGGCCTCACTCTCTCACGTGCCAAACCACATTGCTTTTGGTTTCGAGTGTTGAGGATACCCTTTTGCCTAAAGTTGAGTTTTTGATGGGTTTGGGGTTCACACGTGTGGAGGTTTCGAATATGATTGTTAGGTCTCCTGGGTTGTTGACTCTTAGTGTAAATAACAATTTGATTCCTAAAGTTGATTTTTTCTTGAATGAGATGAATGGTGATGTTGCTGAGTTGAAGAGGTTTCCTCAGTATTTCAGTTTTAGCTTGGAAAAGAGGATTAAGCCGCGGCACGCAGAGCTAGTTCGGCTTGGATTGTCGCTTCCTCTGCAAGAGATGTTGCGGGTTAGTGATGGCGCGTTTGATTCTATGTTGTTTGAATTGCGGTTAAGGGAACCTGAGGGAATATAAGGGTAATTGTAGTTGTTTTTTTGTAGGATGAGTGAAATGTAATAGTCACTGTTTTGTTAGATTATAACAAATGGTATGTGCAAGCTAGTAAGTTGTGTTAGAGAAAGAACTGAATAACCATGAATATGTGATGTTTACTGAATCATGTATAATGGATTCCCTTATGTGATAATGCTTGCTTGACTACGCTGCAAGTTAATTCAGTAAATGTATTGCCTTGCAGTCATATTGAAAATTAAATTAAATGATGTTCAAGTTGGCTTTATGTTCATTTTTCCATGACTGTAACTCAGTACCAGACAACTATGCATACATTAATATTGATTTACAACTTAAAATGGTTTATATTATAACAAACACATTTGGTTGGTTGAATATCATCTTACAGCTTTTTTTGGCAAGATTTTAGAGTGAGAACAATGTATAAAAATAATAATTTACAATTTAAAAAAAACAGTTAATAAGAAAAGGTTAAAGATTAATTTGTCTGGATTGACACTCAAGCAGATGAGGTCTGTTAGGATGCAACTTTACCTGCTGTCAGCACACCTGTTCCTAACAGTAGTTCTTGTAGAACAAACCTAATAAGTTTATTTTATTCTCTTAATCTTGCAATTAATGTTTCTATTTTTAATTTGGTTTTGGTTGGATGCAGTCATACAATTTGGAGACCAGCATCCTGATGGTACATATGATTCATTCCCTTTGATGGTTTCACCTTTTTCCCCTGCTTGAATGAATGTTGGTTACTCTTTCTATGCAGATATTCAAAGATGAATTTTGTATATATAGGATACAACTTGTTTATTTTTTGTTCTCTAGTAATGTTGCACTGTTCAAGATTATTTAGGTAACTACTTAACAACTTACGATATTGTTCACTGCTATCTCGCTAACACTGATTTGTTGCTATCTTGTTTCTCTCCTAATAGTACTTGTTTGCTGCTATCACATTAGTAAGGTGTTGGTGCAAATATTTTATATCCACAAAATTACACTTCTTGGCATCTGTGTAGTATTGTGATCATAGTCACTGCTCTAATATTCATTTCTTATATATCTCAGTCCATGAAACGCATCACAGTCCATGAACAAAATGAAGGGTTTCAATTTCAACTATAATCAGAGCTCGCAATTCTCTTCGGTATGTTGTTCGAGTTAGGGTATGCGGTATGAAACTACAAAGAATTAGGTACATTGCTTAAGTCATTATCCCTTAATGTACTACTAACAATATTTACTTGCACTAAAATGCAGGTTTTGAAAAAATTGCAAAGGTTTACCACTCGCCATTAAAGTGCCTGCAACATCAGTCAGAAATAGGCCTTATGGATTGTGTGGCGAAAGATAGGACTCATGTCTTAATAGCAAGGTACATTGACTATTGTCTATTCATCCAGGCCACTTGAATCCTTGAATATCTTCAAACTGTTAACCTCTGCTTATTTACTAGGAAAAATGCAACTGATGCAGACAATTACAACCATAATATTGTCCTTCATGATCCTGTTAATAAATTGGAATTTACCAAAGAACCAATTGAGCAGAGAAGAAGAATGATCATTGACATGAATCAAGATTTCCCAATATGAAGGAAGATAGAGGTATCCCATGTTGATGTTAACTTAAATTGGCTTCAATAAGTTATCTCCTACAACATATTCATTGAATGTATTTTGTATCACTGGCTGTGTTTAAAATTTTTAGTAAAACTCATTGTGTTGTTTCCAAAGCATGCTCTATATGTCTAATACATGTTTCTTAAAATAGGTAGGAGAAGAAATGATGCCTCTCCAAAGAGAAATGCACATCAACAAGGATATATATCCACATGATTTGACGAAGCAGAGACCATTGTAGATATCTGCATTGCATCCGGAAGACAAAGGTAGAGAAATCTAAAGTGAGTAGCATTGTTCTATGGACGGCAACGACAGGGGAACGACTTTTCAATAACTATAGTGAAGGAGGCAATTTTCGCTAAGAAAACTACAATTAAATGTATTGAGCTAGTCAAGATAGAGGGATTTTAGTTGTGTTAGTAGCTTTTGACTATTTGTGTACAGAAAAATGTGTCTTTTCTCAGTTTTTGTTTTTATTCAAGTTAACATAACATGTTTGTGCAATTGTTCAATCAAAGTTTCTAATGCAGTTGGAAAATGAAAGGTCATTCTAATTCTGATTCATTAATGTAATAAAGTGAATAAGGCACATAAAGATACAACATTTATCATTAATTAATGTAATTGTTAACATTAGTTCATTAATCAATATATGAATAAACACATATGAATTGTATGATCCGTAAGTGTTACTAATTCAATCGTCACACTTTGTGAGATTTCTCAAAAATGGTGTTTGGCTTTATAACGTCTTGCTTCACACTATCTTTTTTTGTGTGCATGGACTTATCACTTAATCAATCACAATATGGATTTTAATCACCTCCACAAACTTATAGTTCTCTTCCACCTAACAATGTTGTTCTATCTAGTTTAATATATATTTGAGTGATTTTACGAATGTGATAATAAAGTTTTTTTTTATCAAGGTTTTACTTAACTCATGTATGATTCAACGCAAACTCATAATATTGGAGATCTGCATAATATAGTGAAGAGTTATGGAGTTTGTTTAATTTTAAGAGTTCTTGACTTATGATGACTTTTATTTAAGAAACCATTTATTTTATATTTTGACTCTTAAAATATTTTATATTTATAAACGATGAACAAATCGAAATCAAATTAGGGAATGATAGTTGTTAAACACTCTTTCCAAAGTATACTGAGATGCATTTTTTCAAGAAAAATGATTATTGGGCTGATTGTTTGATGATAAGGATCAGAACATTTTTTCTATCCCGAACGTTGATTGTCGTTATTATTCTTGCTAGGTCACTCATACCGCCTGCAAAGAAATGAAACACATTAGAATACATAAATGATAATAGCTTAATAAGGAAACAACAAATTAGAAAGGAAGATAGTAGATCACTCATCACCAAAAATATTTGTTCTCTCTTCTTCACTACTTTCTTCAAGAAGTAAACGAGTATTGGAGTTTCATTTTTGATGGAACACCTCCCTCAGTATCGAATTCCACCTCACACTCGAAGTCACATACAAACTTTATAAGATTTTTCTTTAACCTTGTTCCTCAACATAAAGATAATCTTCCTTGTATATTCAGCTTGACTTTTCCAAAATAAAATCATATAAACTTAATGGAATAAAGAACATCAATAGGCTTTACTAAGAGAATTTCTACGAATGGGTTTCTTGGGTTCTCCATGTGCAGGTGCTAGTAAAAACTCATAATTGAAAAAGGAAGAAAAGGAGAAATACCTAAGGTTTAATGCATGTTACCCGAAGAAATCAAAAGAAGAAACATGTTGAATTAGAAATGCTACCAAAATTTGGAAAGATCCGACATAAAATAATTTTGAAAGTGTCATGGGTCGGCTTAAGGCCTAAACAGTCAAAACTCAATCCACTCCAAATTATCAAAAATATAAGAGCTTTCATACCAAATACTAAAGGTGCATTATTCCGATATCCACTTTCATTACACTCATTTATAATTACAAACTAACTTGCATGTTGGAGTGTTAGCCTTGTAGGTCCACCCTGCGCCACCGATTCAGTATTCGACACCATTGATATTCACCTAATACTAGTATCAGAACAGAACATTGGGGAGTATGTGCAAATTGACTCCTAATTCCCGTAAAATTCCACAAGTAGATCATTCTCGATCTAAAGTTTGATCTCTATCGAAATCAATAGAGGAAGGTAATCAACCAGTGCTTCGCGATGAGGCTATCAATTGGACACTCCAATTTTATTTCATCATATTCGTTCGTTACTGTCATACCCAAAATTTACCCTATCCTTCACAATATTCACCTAGATCATTAACCCTAATCATGTGCATGTCTTAATGGCCAATCATACCATTTACATAAGCATTGTTCAATACAAGAGGACAAGTATCTTGAATTCAAAGCATTGTTGTTTGTACCTAGTGGAAACTGGGGTTTTCCAACAGGTTGAGGTTGCTCAGTCAACCAAAATCCTAATTGGAGGCACTCTTCGTTCTTGTATGTGTGCTTGGTATTGAGGATTCATCTGTGCCTTTTTGGTGAAGAAAAATCCTAGTTTGGGGTTCCATTTGTCTGTGGGTGCTCCTAACCCTAATTTCACCCAGTTCATTATCATTCATTTGTGAATGAACCATTTGCTTGGTCAAACTTCATTCAAGTCCATTGGTTCTTGGTTCATTTTGAAGTTTAATTAGTTGGATCAAGTTCATTTCAAGTCACTACATGCTCATCTATTGCTTAATGGTACCTTTTGATCCAAAGCCTATTCTCATGGAATCATAACCCCCACTTATCCCATCCATGATCATTTCATATGATCATTTCATTTGGTCATTTCTAGTCCTTGTTTGTTTCAATCATGTTTGTCCATGTGTCCACTAATTCTTCACTTCATTCCCATTCATTTTTATCCTCCATGTCATCTTTGGTTCATTCAATTCAAGTTATTAGATGGTTAGGTCATACACTTGGTTCATTGGATTTCCATTCAATCAAGTCATTTCATCTTCATTGGATGTCCATACAATTCATTTCCATACAAGTCAATTTCATTCCATTGGTCCATGTTTCCATTCATTTCAAGTCCATATTCAATTCAATATCAATTCAAATTCATTTCAATTCAATCCATGCAATACATCTTATACAATTCAAAATCAAATTCATATATACCAAATATCATTTTCATTCACCAAATGCTTATTTCATTACAAATGTCCATACAAAAGAGATTACACAAAAAAATTGACTTTTCTACCTAAGTTGACTTTTGGTCAACTATTGAATTTTTGGTCAACCAGTTGACCAAAGTCAACTAACCAACTTTGAGCATCCTAAACCCTAATCCATTCTTCCATTATTCCATAATTCATCTATGATCCACCATTGATTCCATGTTCTTAAATTTGGTAATCTTTACATAATTTCTTCATTTGCAAGTCATGATTTCAACCATGTTCATCATGTCAAACAATGCTAGCAACCAACCATATGACCAAGGGCTTACCATAACATACCATTAACCTGAACCAAAGCCATGAATAATTCTGCAGCAACATCCTACAATAACATATAACAAAATTGAAGACAACAATGCAGCAGGGCCATTACTTGGCACTCGAGGAACTCACTAAAACTCAGCTGCAGCCATGTCAAACACAACATAAACCTTGCAAAGTCAGCTGCAACCATAAGAATTATAAACATAACCCACTGACAATCATCATGCATACCATTCAAGTCAACTAGAAATCAAGACAACAACAACAAACAAACCTTGCAAAGTCATCTACAGACCTGCAAAACAAGGATCCTGAAATGAAAACACCAACCTGCAGCAAGCTACAAGCAATTCATGAGAAACCATTTTTATTGCAACAAACACATACAACCTTGTTATGCCATACTGCAAAAACTACCATGAACATCAACATCAGTCAACAACATTACCAACCATACCAAGGCAAAACCTACAACACAATGTTTTAAAACCACCCTGCAACATTCCTTCACCAGTCCATCACATCAAATAATCAAGACAATAATGCACACCTGCACAGTCCAAACCTCCATCAATCCAAGCTACAACAGGCCATGGTATCACATGAACAAACCATGCACCAGTCCTGCAATTCCATGACAAAACCTAACAAATTCAGACCTAGCCTGCAATGCACCACATGACCATAAAACCTGCCAATCCAAACTGCAACACTTCAACCATGCATAATCCTACAACCTCATAACAATCCAGCAAGGCCAAGCCAAACATATTATTGCATACACAGTTACCCCTGCAGGGAAAAAACATGCTGCAACCATCACCACATTGCCAATGCCTTGCCAAATCAATGCAACCTGCAATGCATCAAAACCTGCAGCACACCAGCAAAACAATCCAAACAATTAGCATCAAAATCCACAAAGCAAATCAATCAAATGCCACAATAAACTACACACACACACACACAACTCACAAATTACCATTTTACTACAGTGGAAAATGTACAGTTGGCAAGTAGGTAAAGATAAAAACATAACAATCAACAACAGGCAAAAACACACAAGCAAGAAGTACAAAGTGCAATGCACTTTTCAGAATCAAAACACAAGTTTGGACCAATAATCCTGCAGAACGAAAATCTACTATCTCACCTATTCCATTTGCATTGATTTCTTGCTCCATAAACCCTAATTGCTTCATTATAAAGGAAGGAATCAGAAGGAAAAATGAGGGTTGAATAATCTCGGGTTTGAACGTACTAAAAAAAAACTCTGCATCTTTCTCACACACCCTCAGAGTAGAAGCATAAGCAAGACACGAGAGAGAAAGAAGAGAACTAACACTTACCTGTCGCTTTTTCGGTTGCTAAAACTCTTCAGTTTATTGTGTGTGAGGTGCCACCGTGTAAAGTAGCTCGCATGGAATCAAAGCCCTATAATTTGAGGCTTTGATTCACTTTCTTCAGCATTTAATTTTTGTTTTCATTTCTAGGGTTCTTGCGTCATCTTCTTCGATTCGTCTGACTGCTTAGAAATTAGGTTTAGTGAGGCTGTTCTTCATGTTCGTAAGCTTGAGAGGAAGGGTTTGGTGTGCCTAGTCTCATGGTTTGAGCTCCGCCGCCGCCGATGATGAGCTCCGGCGCGGCGGAGCAGGAACTCTTTCAAATGTTTGAAATTTGGAGGGAGAACATCAAATTTTCTTTTCTCCTTGTTTTCATATGAGCATGACTCTAATGGTCCCATGCGTCCTTTCTTTCCATACATGCACATATTCTCTTACACCCCCTTGTCCCATTTCCTTTTTTTTAATTCTTTTATTTTATTTATTTAATATCCTTCACCATTTTTTAATCAATTTTATTTTTCCTATTTATTTTTTTAATCAAATATTTTTGTTAAATAAACTTCATCTATATTATTATTATTATTATTATTATTATTATTATTATTATTATTATTATTATTATTATTATTATTATTATCATTTTTGTTTGGACCATTTTTCCCTTATTATTGATAATTGGTTGATGATAATCTAAAAAAACATTGATGGTTGATCCTAAGGATGTTTGAACCTTCAACACTTCAAACATGTTGATGAATGACCAATGAATCATTCTTGATACTTTGAGGTGTTGATAGATTGTCCTTAGTTGATCATGTTTGAATCTCTTGATGTTTAGATGAGACCATTTTGTTTGACTTGAGCTTTTCTTTCTGATTTCTTTGTGTTGCATTATTTTCATTGATCATTAACCACTAACCATTTGAATTGCTGTTTAACTTGTATCTTATCTGACTTTTAATGTGTGGTTACTTGGGTGATAAAATATTCCATACTTCAAATCATTGATAGATGGACTTGAGGTCGATACAACCTTCTCTAATCCAAATCTATAGATAGATGATCATGAATCATCTTCAACACTTTGCATCAATGATAGGTTATCCCTCGATGCACCATATTTTGAGTCCCAATGAATTTCATGGCCTTCCAAGCATAATTTGACCTTGGTCCTTGAAGAAAACTTGTAAATGGTATCACAAATGACATTGTGAAAGAAGAATCAGCTCCATATATTGAAAATTCAAGAAGTTATAATCTTTGAAAGTTGGCAAAAAGTCACTTGAAAATAGGTCAAATTTCAATAAGTCCACAAATGACCTATAATATCTGCAAAGTTTTGATGATCCTCCAAGCATAATTGGCTCTTGTCATGTAAAGAGAAGTTTCATAGGATGTTAAGAAGAGTCATATGCAAAAAGGGGAACTCAAAAATGTTGATAATTGAAGGAGTTGTGATCCTTAGAACTTTGACCTCAAAATGTTGACTTTTAGGTCAAACCCCTTGGAACAAGCTTGTGCACTTGGAATTTTCTTACATTCCAAAGCACATGGATGATCATGTGAGCTCAAAATAAAGTGTTTTGATTGTCTATTGATTAGATTGCTCAAAGATTGAAGTTGCTTATTGAAGAAGGCGTGGAAATAAACACATGAACCTTTGATCTTCTTGAGAAGTAGGCCACCAAACTTTGAGATGCTTTGACTTGAGAAGCCCTACCTTGTAGAATAAACTTAAAATAAACAAGACATATTTTTTGGTATTCTGATTAGTGGTTAGATAAACAATAAATCAAATACATCTAAAGGTAACAAAGTGGTGCTTGGTGATCCCTGCAAAAGCAAACCCAAAGATGAATAGGGGGAGGACAAAGATATGACATTGCTTGTATGCAAAAGATGCAAATGATATGTAGGATCTTAGGGTTAAAAATTAGGGTATGACACATGCTATGGGCCTTAAGTAATGAGGAATGATGAGACGGAGTTTCTCCTACCCTTGTCTAGAGTGACTTTGCGTACGGGGCGTAGGCCCTGGCTATTCAAAGCACCCGTCCTTGTTCATAGATGGAATTTTCCCATCCTGCGTAACAGGATAAATGTCTAAGGGCCCAATATTGAACTGGACAAGGATGACTCGGTTTATGCCTTGTGTTCAATATAGACATAGGGACAAAAGGGTAATTGTACAAATAAGTATTATCACAAAAGGATTTGTCAGATGACATGACATTTTCGGGTCTTAGGTAGCAGTGATGTGTTGCTAGATACCACTCACTGTTTATTATGTTAAAAACATGAATTAATATAATTGCTAATGTCGCGAAAACCTACAAGGTCACACACAAAAGGACGGATTGATGAGAGATAGAGTAAATAAGGAACACTGTAAGGTACGGTGCACTTAAGTGAATTGTAGAACATCGTAAGGTATGGTGTACTTAGGTAGAATATGAAATATGATAAGGTACCACGTGCTTAAGTGAATTTGGCATATCATAAGATATGGGCCACATACACTTAAGTGGGCTTTTTAGCTTGCAGCCCACACAAGTGATTGTATAAATAGAACCCTTGTGCAGAAGCATTTGGACAGTTAATATTTCGTTTCTCTCTCTCTCTCTCTCTCTCTCTCTCTCAAAATCTTCATTTGTAGCAGCTAGCACTGAGATTGAAGGAATTTGTTCGTGTGGACTGAATAGAGGCGTTGTCTGTTGGTGTAAGCCCTAGAGGCCAATACTTTTGGTACTTTTATCGAATTATTTATTAATAATAAAAGGCTTTTTCTTTATTATGTTTGTCTAATAAAGTCCCTAGAATAGATAGTCTGTTTAATGTATCAAGTGTGACTTAATCATGAGATCACATTAAACATAAGGGCACTATTCTTAAAGTATCCATAGTCGAGCTTTATTATGAAGTGAGATAACATGAAAGCATTAAGACTATTATGTATATAGACTGATGATCACATCTCATGGATCATGGATAAGGAGTTATCAAGTCTTAAACATAGGTATGAATATTAAGAGTAATATTTATATTGGATTGAACCGCTATGAGAATACTATATAGAATGTTATGCAAAGTGTCATAAGTTATTCTCATGGTGATAATGGTGTATACCATCCTTCGACCTGAAACCACTATGGACCCTAGATGTAGAGTTGAGTGCCTTATTGCTGATCAAACATTGTCCGTAACTGGATGACCATAAAGACAGTTGATGGGTACTCCACGAAGCATTTTAAGGGACATGAGTGACATAGATGGAATTTGCCCATCCTGCGTAACAGGATAAATGTCTATGGGCCCAATATTGAACTGGACAAGGATGACACGGTCTATGCCTTGTGTTCAATATAGACATAAGGGCAAAAGGATAATTGTACGCATAAGTATTATCACAAAAGGATTTGTCAGATCACATGACATTTTCGTGTCTTGGGTAGCAGTGATGTCTTGCTAGATACCGCTCACTATTTATTATGTTAAATACGTGATTTAATATAATTGCCAATACCGCGAAAACCTACAGGGTCACACACAAAAGGACGGATTGATGAGAGATAGAGTAACTAAGGAATATCGTAATGTACAGTGCCCTTAAATGAATTGTAGAACATCGTAAGGTACAATGTACTTAAGTAGAATACGAAATATGGTAAGGTACCACGCGCTTAAGTGATTTTGGCATATTATAAGATATGGGTCACATACACTTGAGTGGGCTTTTAGCTTACAACCCACACAAGTGGTTCTATAAATAGAACCCTTGTGTAGAAGCATTAGTGTAGTTGCAATTGCGTTTCTCTCTCTCTCTCTCTCTCTCACACTCAAAGCCTTCATTCGTAGCAGATAGCATTGAGATTGAAGGAATTCGTTCGTGTGGACTGAGTAGAGGCGTTGTCATCGTTCAACGTTCGTGATCGCTTCGTAGATCTGTATCAAAGGTTACAATCGCCACAAAAGGTAACGATTCTATCACTGGTCATGCCCATATGTAAGGATCACTAAAGGAGAAATTTTTTAAATTCCGCTATGTTCTGGATCGCTCTTCTCCTTTAGTGCTATCAGAGCCACTTACGAAACCATGCATCTGATAGCTGTTTATTTTTGTATTTTATGTATTAATACGATTAAAAGACATAATGAATCAAAGAATAAATGAGTAATTAAATTTGGCATCATATGTGTACGATTTGGATGATTGATGTTGACTATGCTTCAGAATCCGACATTAGTATGGTGAAGCAGCGATACATCGATCGTCCATAGGTTATACAATTGAGATCGATCAAGTTATATATATGATATAAGTAATCCTGGTTCAAAATACGGTATATATGATATATTGTTTCTGTTTCGTTCATTCAAACACTTAATGGTTGTTTTCCTTTGAGCGACCAATGGTCGTTTGCTTCTTGATCCAACATTAGTATGGTGAAGCAATGACGTGTTGATCAATCATACTGAATCAACAACCGAGATGTGTTTGACGGTCTGAAATTGGTGCATTAGGGTTAATTACGGAACAAGGGTTGTGTTGTCAAAGAGTTATGTGATTAGGGTTGTGACTGCGCAAGAGTTGTGCTTAAAGTATCAAGTGTTGATGCGAAAAACGACGTCGATTTCAAATGAATTGTTCATTAAAAATTTCGGCAGCGGACCCCCGACTAACTTTGCATAGTGTGATCGGTCGCCGAAATTTAATTTGGTTTTAATTAATTAAAAGAATTAAAACTAATAATAATAATGTGTTTATTATTATTGTCTTGTGGTGATAGGTTATGGCCTTAGTTTTCCTTTATTTTATTTTGGGGTTTTAAAATACGACTTGTGTGTCGTGCCTCTCTTTTAATCTCTTAATGTAATTTATTTTCTCATCTCACTCCCTCGTATGTAAAACGAGTTTCTTTTATGTAATGTAATGTTATGAAGAAAGAGAAGAATTCAATATCAAAGGAGGACAACCTTGAAGATCTTGCTTGGAGAAGCTTAGATCGTTATTAGGATAGCTTATGTTCTCTTATTGGCTTGGGAGAATAATTGCGCTAGGGGCCATAACTGTTTCATTATGTATGTTGATGCATGTGAGAGACGATTTATATGATAAATAAACCGGTGAGATCAGAATAATTGCAAATTCCCTAAAATTAAATATTAAGTTTATGCTTTCCAAGTTTTAGCACTCATAAAGACTAGTATCGGATGATGTAGGTTTCGCCTACGCGAGGTGCATGTTCTATATTAGTAAGGTACGATGGGATAATTGTAATATCCAATTGCTAAAACAATGAGTCAAACTTAACTAAACAAATTATAATAAGATTCTATATATTTAGAAGCAAGAGTTGGAAATGATCCATGTGATGGATCGGAATAAGGAGTTATTCACCCAACTAAAATATTCGAGAGTTGTATTAGATACAATTGGAAGGAGTTCCTACTTAAATAACCTAGTTTTATGTAATCCGCCTACGCGGACTTAAAACAAAGTGAAATGTGGATCTCGACCCACTAGAAAATCTTCCAACGGGATTTTCCGAATCAAATGGCGAGGGTCATTTATTTTGAGTAAAATAGTGGGAGCATATTTAATTAAAGGCCTAATTAAATATGTTATTGATACTTATATTTTCATTATTTTCATGTAGATTACCATGACAACAAACACCTCTAACAACATTTTGCGATCAATCCTTGACAAGGAAAAATTGTTTGGGACAAATTTTCTGGATTGGCACCGAAATTTGAGGATTGTCCTCAAACATGATAAAAAGTTGTACGTCTTGGAGAAACATGTTCCTAAAGAGGAACCCCCTAGTTCTTCACCTAAGGCAAAAAGAGATGCTTATAAGAAGCATGTCGATGATGCCAATGAAACTACTTGTCTCATGCTAGCTACCATGAACTCAGAGTTGCAAATGCAACATGAGAACATGGCAGCGTTCGATATGATCGAACACCTGAAGATGCTCTATCAAGAGCAAGAAAGGCATGACAGGTTTGAAGTTTCAAAAGCCCCTTTTCAAGGCAAGTTAGCTGAGGGAGCCCCTGTAGGTCCCCATGTGCTCAAGATGATTGGGTATGTGGAAAACCTTGAGAGGTTGGGTTTTCCCCTCGGAAAGGAACTTGCGACTGATTTGATCTTGCAATCATTGCCAGACAGATTCAGTCAATTTGTCCTAAATTTCAATATGAATGATATGGAAAAATATCTTCCTGAACTGCTAGCCATGTTAAGAACTGCTGAGCAAAATCTGAAGTAAAAAAGGAAGTCCATTCTGATGATCGGAAATGGAAAGAGACAGAACAAAAGACCCACCAAGCAGGGGGATAAAGGGAAAGGCAAGGAAGTTGCCAAACCCAAACCCACTGTTGCTGCTTTGAAGCCTAGTGGAGGCATAGCAAAGGAAGGCACCTGCTTCCATTGTGGTAAGACCGGACACTAGAAGAGAAACTGCCCAAAGTACCTGGAAGATAAGAAGAATGAAGTAGAGACTTCAACTTCAGGTATTTTTGTTATTGAAATTAATTTATCTACTTCTGCATCATGGGTATTAGATACTGGATGCGGTTCTCACATTTGTACCAATGTGCAGGGGCTAAAAAGGAGTAGAGATTTGGCAAAAGGTGAAGTTGACCTACGAGTTGGCAATGGAGCAAAGGTTGCTGCTTTAGCCGTAGAAACTTATGTATTGACTTTACCTAGAGGTTTAATAATTCAGTTAGAGAACTGTTATTATGTACCTGCAATTAGCAAGAATATTATTTTCGTTTCTTGTTTGGACAAGTTTGGTTTTTCATTTATAATAAAGAACAATTATTGCTCAATTTATTTGAATGATATATTCTATGCTACTGCACAAATGAACAATGGACTATATGTGTAACACCCCGATAATAATAAAATAATTATTTAAATTGAGTTAATAATTTATTTATTAATTTAATTAAATAATTGGAAATTTTATTATTATTATTATTGGATTATTATTATTATTATTTGGAATAATAATTATTGGGATAATTATTTATTGGAATGTATAAGTTGGAATAATGAAAAGTCCCAAATTTTGGAAAAAGGTTTTTCACGTGAAAAGGAAAAAGGAGACAGAACGTGGAAAAGGGCAAAAAGAGAAACAGAAGAAGCGATCGTGAAAGAGGCAGAGCAAGGGCTGAAGGGTGAAGAGAGAAGAGCTTGAAGCTTGAGATTCGTCGATTAATCAGGTAAGGGGGGTTTATCTCGATTAATGGGTATTATGGGATAATATGTGATGGGTAGTAATAAGCTGTTAATTTGACCCTAATTGGGATTCTTGATTTCTGAAAATGATGTTAGATAAACTGTGTTAAAAACTGTAATTGAACCCGTAAATGAGTGTGTCGTAATTTACTGGATGTAGAGCTTTTTACGGAATTGGATTCGGAGGTCCGGAAGTCCTCCAACGGCGGAAAATGCGGAGAATTCTGCTTTCTGCTGTGTGTTAGCGCAGGGACAGCTTTCTGTCTTGCGTTAACCGGTTAACCCAGGGTGTTAACCGGTTAACACTGTGTTGAATTGTGAAAATATGCTGTTTTGTCTGCGTTAACCGGTTAACCCAGGGTGTTAACCGGTTAACACTGTTGTGATTTGTGAATATTGCTGTTTGCGCTGCGTTAACCGGTTAACCCAGGGTGTTAACCGGTTAACACTGTTAAGTTTTGAGACAGGAGGCGTGTTGTGCTGCGTTAACCGGTTAACCCAGGGCGTTAACCGGTTAACGCTGTAGCAGAATGGAAAAATTGTTGTTTAAATGTTGTGTACCTATCTGAGGGTTGGTCTATGTTGGCCTATGGTGTAATAGGGATTAATTCCCGCTGTTTTGAGCAGTATATGAAATATTGAAATGTACTAATATTGTGGTTGTTGTTTGGCATAATCTGACATGCTTATGTGATGAAATATTGATGATGTATAATGATGTGCATGATGCTGTGAATGTATATATTATGCATGCATGTGTGAATGGACTGTTGTATGGCTTAGAGTGTGAGCTTGTGTCCGTTATGAATTGTTGTTGGTGCTGCATTGCTAGATGATTAGCGTGCATAGCATAGCCTTTGGGCTGTAGCTAATTCCCATGGTGAGGAATTAGTGAGTGAATCATTGTGGATTTGTTGTTGATGTTTGCATACTAGATGATTAGTGTGCATAGTCTAGCCTTCGGGGCTGTAGCTAATTCCCATGGTGAGGAATTGGTGAGTGAGTCATTAGATCTCAAATGAGTGGGACTAGTGAGCTTAGTAGCCGTATCTGGAGTTGATCGGTGAGCTTGAACTATATGTTCAAGAATAGTCGGTACCGCATGTGTAGAGTCTCATTGCATAAAAATATGTATGGCGTATAATATGAATGGATGTGTTCCAATATTATACGTGTGTTGTGTTGTTGTTAAGTATGATTTGAGATTATACTGGTATTGTATATTGATGTTGAGTATGATGTTCAAGCCAATGAGCTATTACTGAATGTGTATTGCAATTAGGGTGATTGATGTGTTAATTACTTAGCATTACATGATATTTCATAATGCTTATTATATTGATTGAGGAACTCACCCTTACACTATTTTTCAGGTAACGAGAAATGAGTTGAGTAGAAGCAAATGCTTGGAGTCTAGTGTAGTCTCCCTAGGGGGTCATGCTCTGATAGATGTAACATCGGGCGGGAACACTTTGATTATTATTGTGTTGTTGTTGAACTAAATTACATGTGATGTTACATGTTTTGCATGATTGAGTTGATCTCTATCCGCTGCGTAATTGTGCAAATACTTTATATTTAAATTAAATAAAAGAGCATGACTGTTATATTGTTTAAATGGTGTGGAATGTTTGTGTGACACCCTTGGTGCACTATTACTCTGATTATATGTTTATTATTTTAAATAAATTTTGGGGTATTTTAGAAGGGTGTTACATTAGTGGTATCAGAGCATAGTCGGTCGAGTCGAGTCGTAATTTTCTGTTTCCCTGTACGGTATAGGTGTTGAGTAACCTATCAGTACTTATTGTTTTGGTTTGTTTGGGTTTTCAGAATAGAGATGGCTGGAAGAGGTAGAGATGATGCTGCGATTGCTGAGGCTCTGGGTATGCTAGCTGGAGTACTTGGAGGAAATCAGAATGTTGTAGGAATGGGAGCTACTCGTCAACTGAGTGAGTTCCAGAAGAACAATCCTCCAATGTTCAAGGGAGCATACGATCCAGATGGTGCTCAGAAGTGGTTGAAGGAGATCGAGAGGATCTTCAGAGTAACTGAGTGTGCTGATAACCAGAAGGTCAGGTTCGGTACACATATGCTGTCAGAGGAAGCTGATGATTGGTGGGTTGCTACCCGCACTGAGTTGGAATCTGCTGGGAATACTGAGATCACTTGGGCTGTGTTCAGGGAAAGGTTCCTGAGAAAGTATTTTCCAGAAGATGTCAGAGGAAAGAAAGAGATAGAGTTTTTGGAATTGAAGCAGGGTAACAGGTCTGTTACTGAGTATGCTGCGAAGTTCACCGAGCTGTCAAAGTACTATACTCCCTATAATGAGGCTGCTGGAGAATTTTCGAAATGTGTGAAGTTTGAGAACGGGTTGCGTCCTGAGATCAAACAAGCTATTGGATATCAGAGGATCAGGGTGTTTTCTGACTTGGTTGACTGTTGCAGAATTTTTGAACAGGATTCCAAGGCTAGAGCAGAGAGCTATCAGCAGAGGGTTGATAGGAAGGGTAAGAATCAGATGGATCGTGGAAAACCGTATGCAGCTGGCAAAGGTTTTCAGAAGCAGAGTGGGATGAAGAGGCCTAGTGGGGGAGACTCTAGTGCTCCTGCTAAGTGTTATAGATGTGGTCGGGCTGGACATCGTGTTCATGAGTGTACCAGTGCTGAGATGAAGTGTTTCAAGTGTGGCAGAGGTGGTCATTTGGCTGCAGAGTGTCGGTTGAAGACTGTAACTTGTTTCAACTGTGGAGAGTTGGGTCATATTAGTCCACAGTGTCCTAAACCGAAGAAGGAGAATCAGTCAGGAGGCAAGGTTTTTGCTCTATCAGGTTCGGAGACTTTTGCAGATGATCGTTTGATCAGAGGTACGTGTTATATTAATGGCTTTCCCCTTATAGCTATTATTGACACAGGTGCTACTCATTCTTTTATATCTGTGGATTGTGCTGTGAAGCTTAAGTTAGAGATATCTGAGATGCGTGGAAGTATGGTGATTGATACTCCTGCAAAGGGTTCAGTGACTACTACTTCGGTTTGTTTGAGTTGTCCTTTGAATATTTTTGGTAGAGATTTTGGGATAGACCTTGTGTGTCTTCCATTAGTGCAGATTGACGTTATCTTGGGTATGAATTGGTTGGTGTTTAACCGAGTTTCTATCAATTGTTTTGATAAGACTGTGATTTTTCCTGAGATTGAGGAAGGAAAGGATTTGTTTCTATCAGCAAGGCAGGTGAATGAGGAAGTGGCAGATGGAGCAGAGTTGTTTATGCTGTTGGCAACTTTAGAGGCTAAAGATAAACTGGTGATTCGTGATCTAGCAGTGGTGTGTGACTTTCCTGATGTGTTTCCGGAAGAAGTGAATGAGTTACCGCCAGAGCGTGAAGTTGAGTTCTCGATTGAATTGGTACCTGGTACTAGACCGATATCGATGGCTCCGTACCGTATGTCTGCTGTTGAGTTAGCTGAATTGAAAAGTCAGTTGGAAGATTTGTTGGATAAGAAGTTTATTCGTCCAAGTGTGTCACCGTGGGGTGCACCAGTGTTGTTGGTTAAGAAGAAGGAAGGTACTATGAGGTTGTGTGTGGACTACAGGCAACTGAATAAAGTAACGATCAAGAATCGGTATCCTTTGCCGAGGATTGATGATTTGATGGATCAGTTGGTTGGTGCGAGTGTGTTCAGCAAGATAGATTTGAGATCTGGGTATCATCAGATACGTGTGAAAACTGAGGATATTCAGAAGACTGCTTTCAGAACGAGGTATGGACATTATGAGTATTCTGTAATGCCTTTTGGTGTGACTAATGCGCCTGGAGTATTTATGGAGTACATGAATAGGATTTTCCATCCGTATCTAGACCAGTTTGTTGTGGTGTTTATCGATGACATTTTGGTGTATTCGAAATCTGAAGAAGAGCATGCCGAGCATTTGAGAGTGGTTTTAGAAGTGCTACGGGAAAAGAGGTTATTTGCTAAACTCTCTAAGTGTGAATTTTGGTTAGAAGAAGTTAGTTTTCTTGGTCATGTGATTTCAAGAGGTGGTGTTGCTGTTGATCCTTCTAAGATAGAAGCGGTATCTAAGTGGGAAGCTCCGAAGTCGGTTGCTGAAATTCGAAGTTTCCTTGGTTTGGCTGGTTACTATAGGAAGTTCATTGAGGGATTTTCCAAGTTGGCGTTACCATTGACGATGTTGACTAGAAAGGGGCAAACGTTTGTTTGGGACTCGAAATGTGAAGAAGGTTTCCAAGAGTTAAAGAGAAGATTGACTACTGCTCCTATTCTAATATTACCGAGTTCATCGGAATCGTTTGAAGTTTACTGTGATGCTTCATTGTTGGGTTTAGGTGGTGTGTTGATGCAGAATAAGCAGGTTATAGCTTATGCTTCGAGACAGCTGAGGGTTCATGAGAGGAACTATCCTACACACGATTTAGAGTTAGCAGCTGTGGTATTTGTTCTGAAGTTGTGGAGGCATTACTTGTATGGATCAAGATTTGAGGTTTTCAGTGACCATAAGAGTTTAAAGTATTTGTTTGATCAGAAAGAGCTGAATATGAGACAGAGGAGATGGTTAGAGTTTCTGAAGGATTATGATTTTGGTTTGAATTACCATCCGGGTAAAGCAAATGTAGTGGCTGATGCATTGAGTCGGAAATCATTACATATGTCTATGTTAATGGTTAAGGAATTGGATTTAATTGAGCAGTTTAGAGACTTGAGTTTGGTGTGTGAGAGTACTCACAATAGTGTTAAATTGGGAATGTTGAGATTAACAAGTGGTATTCTGGAGGAGATCAGAGAGGGTCAGAAATCTGATATGCTTTTGGTTGATAAGTTGACTTTAGTGAATCAAAGTCAAGGTGGTGAATTCAGGGTTGATGAGAATGGTATTTTGAAATTTGGTAGTCGGGTATGTATTCCGGATGTTACCGAGCTTAAGAAGAGTATTCTTGGAGAAGGACATCGTAGTGGGTTGAGTATTCATCCTGGAGCTACGAAAATGTATCGTGATTTGAAAAAGTTATTTTGGTGGCCGGGAATGAAGAAAGAAATTGCGAGTTTTGTGTATTCCTGTTTGACTTGTCAGAAGTCAAAGATTGAGCATCAGAAGCCGTCTGGGCTAATGCAACCGTTGGCTATTCCAGAGTGGAAGTGGGATAGTATCAGTATGGATTTTGTTTCTGGTTTGCCGAGGACAAATAAGAATTTTGAAGCCATTTGGGTGATTGTGGACAGGTTGACAAAGTCGGCTCATTTCATTCCGATCAGAATGGATTATCCGTTAGAGAGATTAGCCGAGTTGTATATTGAGAAGATTGTAAGTTTGCATGGTATTCCGTCAAGTATTGTTTCGGACAGAGATCCTAGATTTACATCGAAGTTCTGGGAAGGTTTGCAGAGAGCTTTGGGAACTAAGCTGAGGTTGAGTTCTGCATATCATCCGCAGACTGATGGTCAGACTGAGAGGACGATTCAGTCATTAGAGGACCTTTTGAGAGCTTGTGTTTTGGAAAAGGGAGGTGCTTGGGATTGTTATTTGCCTTTGATTGAGTTTACCTACAACAATAGTTTTCATTCGAGCATTGGTATGGCACCGTTTGAAGCTTTGTATGGTAGGAGATGTCGGACACCTTTATGTTGGTATGAGTCCGGTGAGAGTGCTGTGGTTGGACCGGAGATTGTTCAACAAACTACGGAAAAGATTAAGATAATTCAGGAGAAGATGAGAATTGCTCAGAGTCGTCAGAAAAGTTATCATGACAAGAGGAGGAAGTCACTTGAGTTCCGAGAGGGAGATCATGTGTTTCTTCGCGTCACTCCGATAACTGGTGTTGGTCGAGCTTTGAAGTCGAAGAAGTTGACACCTCGATTTATTGGTCCTTATCAGATTTTGGAACGGATAGGGGAGGTAGCCTATCGTATCGCTTTACCGCCGTCGCTTGCGAATTTGCATGAGGTCTTTCATGTGTCTCAGTTGAGGAGGTACATTCATGATCCGTCGCATGTTGTCCAAGTAGATGATGTACAGGTGAGAGATAACCTGACTGTTGAAACATCACCTATGAGGATCGAGGATCGAGAGTTGAAGCAGTTGCGGGGTAAAGAGATTGCCTTGGTGAAGGTAGCGTGGGGAGGACCAGCAGGTGGCAACATGACTTGGGAATTGGAGAGTAAGATGAAGGAGTCTTATCCAGAGTTGTTCGCTTGAGGTATGTTTTCGAGGACGAAAACTCTTTTAGTGGGGGAGAGTTGTAACACCCCGATAATAATAAAATAATTATTTAAATTGAGTTAATAATTTATTTATTAATTTAATTAAATAATTGGAAATTTTATTATTATTATTATTATTGGATTATTATTATTATTATTTGGAATAATAATTATTGGGATAATTATTTATTGGAATGTATAAGTTGGAATAATGAAAAGTCCCAAATTTTGGAAAAAGGTTTTTCACGTGAAAAGGAAAAAGGAGACAGAACGTGGAAAAGGGCAAAAAGAGAAACAGAAGAAGCGATCGTGAAAGAGGCAGAGCAAGGGCTGAAGGGTGAAGAGAGAAGAGCTTGAAGCTTGAGATTCGTCGATTAATCAGGTAAGGGGGGTTTATCTCGATTAATGGGTATTATGGGATAATATGTGATGGGTAGTAATAAGCTGTTAATTTGACCCTAATTGGGATTCTTGATTTCTGAAAATGATGTTAGATAAACTGTGTTAAAAACTGTAATTGAACCCGTAAATGAGTGTGTCGTAATTTACTGGATGTAGAGCTTTTTACGGAATTGGATTCGGAGGTCCGGAAGTCCTCCAACGGCGGAAAATGCGGAGAATTCTGCTTTCTGCTGTGTGTTAGCGCAGGGACAGCTTTCTGTCTTGCGTTAACCGGTTAACCCAGGGTGTTAACCGGTTAACACTGTGTTGAATTGTGAAAATATGCTGTTTTGTCTGCGTTAACCGGTTAACCCAGGGTGTTAACCGGTTAACACTGTTGTGATTTGTGAATATTGCTGTTTGCGCTGCGTTAACCGGTTAACCCAGGGTGTTAACCGGTTAACACTGTTAAGTTTTGAGACAGGAGGCGTGTTGTGCTGCGTTAACCGGTTAACCCAGGGCGTTAACCGGTTAACGCTGTAGCAGAATGGAAAAATTGTTGTTTAAATGTTGTGTACCTATCTGAGGGTTGGTCTATGTTGGCCTATGGTGTAATAGGGATTAATTCCCGCTGTTTTGAGCAGTATATGAAATATTGAAATGTACTAATATTGTGGTTGTTGTTTGGCATAATCTGACATGCTTATGTGATGAAATATTGATGATGTATAATGATGTGCATGATGCTGTGAATGTATATATTATGCATGCATGTGTGAATGGACTGTTGTATGGCTTAGAGTGTGAGCTTGTGTCCGTTATGAATTGTTGTTGGTGCTGCATTGCTAGATGATTAGCGTGCATAGCATAGCCTTTGGGCTGTAGCTAATTCCCATGGTGAGGAATTAGTGAGTGAATCATTGTGGATTTGTTGTTGATGTTTGCATACTAGATGATTAGTGTGCATAGTCTAGCCTTCGGGGCTGTAGCTAATTCCCATGGTGAGGAATTGGTGAGTGAGTCATTAGATCTCAAATGAGTGGGACTAGTGAGCTTAGTAGCCGTATCTGGAGTTGATCGGTGAGCTTGAACTATATGTTCAAGAATAGTCGGTACCGCATGTGTAGAGTCTCATTGCATAAAAATATGTATGGCGTATAATATGAATGGATGTGTTCCAATATTATACGTGTGTTGTGTTGTTGTTAAGTATGATTTGAGATTATACTGGTATTGTATATTGATGTTGAGTATGATGTTCAAGCCAATGAGCTATTACTGAATGTGTATTGCAATTAGGGTGATTGATGTGTTAATTACTTAGCATTACATGATATTTCATAATGCTTATTATATTGATTGAGGAACTCACCCTTACACTATTTTTCAGGTAACGAGAAATGAGTTGAGTAGAAGCAAATGCTTGGAGTCTAGTGTAGTCTCCCTAGGGGGTCATGCTCTGATAGATGTAACATCGGGCGGGAACACTTTGATTATTATTGTGTTGTTGTTGAACTAAATTACATGTGATGTTACATGTTTTGCATGATTGAGTTGATCTCTATCCGCTGCGTAATTGTGCAAATACTTTATATTTAAATTAAATAAAAGAGCATGACTGTTATATTGTTTAAATGGTGTGGAATGTTTGTGTGACACCCTTGGTGCACTATTACTCTGATTATATGTTTATTATTTTAAATAAATTTTGGGGTATTTTAGAAGGGTGTTACAATATGCCCTTGATCTTGAAATGTCTATTTATAACATTAATACTAAAAGGATGAAACCTAATGAGTTAAATCCAACTTACCTTTGGCATTGTCGATTAGGCCACATAAATGAGAAACACATTTCCAAACTCCATAAACATGAACTCTTGGACTCTTTTGATTATGAATCATATGAGACACGCAGATCTTGTTTAATTGGAAAGATGACAAAGTCTCCATTCACAGGAAAAGGTGAAAGAGCTAATGATCATTTGGCCCTCATACATACTGATGTATGTGGACCACTGAACATACCATCAAGAGGAGGTTTTCAGTACTTCACTACTGATGATTTTAGTAGATATGGTTATGTGTATTTAATGAAACACAAATCAGAGTCCTTTGAAAAGTTCAAGGAATTCAAGAATGAAGTACAAAACCAACTAGGTAAGAATATTAAAACTCTTCGATCAGATCGAGGTGGTGAGTATTTAAGCCTAGAGTTTGATGACCATTTGAAAGAGTGTGGGATCCTATCCCAACTTACTCCTCCTGGAACACTCCAATGGAATGGTGTATATGAGAGAAGAAATCGAACCCTGTTAGACATGGTCTGATCCATGATGAGTCACGCCGATCTTCCAAACTCCTTTTGGGGACATGCACTATTGACAGTAGCTTACACACTTACCCGTGTTCCATCCAAAAAGGTTGAGAAGACACCATATGAGATATGGAGTGGTAAGAAACCACATATGTCTTACATGAAGATTTGGGGTTGCGAAGTTTATATGAAACGACAAATTTCAACTAAGCTTGAGCCCAAATCTGACAAATGCTTATTTGTGGGGTATCCTAAAAAAACAAGAGGGTATTACTTCTACAATCCTTCTGAGGGCAAAGTGTTTGTCGCTCGAACTAGAGTTTTTCTAGAAAAGGAATTTATTTCCAAAGGAATCAGTGGGAGGAAAGTAGAGCTTGAAGAAATTCAAGAATCACAAAGCATTGATACACCTATGGAGGAATTAGAGCAGGAAACACAAGTAGTTATGGAAGCGCAACCTGCTCAAGTAGAACAACACCAGCGTAGGTCAAGCAGGATACGTCACCTACCTGAGAGATATGGATATCTCATAACTGACCAAGGTGATGTATTACTCATGGATCAAGATGAGCCTGTGACCTACTAAGAGGCCATAACTGGTCCCGAGTCTGAGAAGTGGCTAGAAGCCATGAAATCTGAAATGGATTCCATGTACACAAACCAAGTTTGGACCTTGGTTGAGCCTCCTGTAGGAGTTAACCCTATAGGATGCAAGTGGGTCTTCAAAAAGAAGACTGACATGGATGGTAAGGTACATACCTCTAAAGCAAGACCGATTGCAAAAGGATATAAACGAATTCATGGGGTTGACTATGATGAAACCTTTTCACCAGTTGCAATGCTTAAATCTGTTCGGATTTTACTTGCTATCGCTGCATATCATGATTATGAAATATGGCAGATGGATGTCAAAACTGCTTTCCTTAATAGGAATCTTCTTGAGGATGTGTGCATGACATAACGTGAAGGATTTGACATACAAGAAGAAGCCCAAAAGATATGTAAGTTACAAAGATCAATCTATGATTGAAGCAAGCTTCCAGAAGCTGGAATCTTCATTTTGATGAAACAATAAAATAATATGGATTCATCAAGAACGAAGATGAGCCTTGTGTCTATAAGAAGGTTAGTGGGAGCATGATCGTTTTCCTGGTATTATATGTAGATGACATATTACTCATTGGAAACGATGTCCCTACCCTGCAACAAGTAAAGTCTTGGTTGGGGAAATGCTTTTCTATGAAGGACCTAGGTGAAGCAGCCTATATATTAGGAATTAGAATCTATATTGATAGATCACAAAAACTGCTTGGCCTAAGTCAGAGTACGTACATAGACAAAGTGCTGAGACGCTTTAATATGCATGATTCCAAGAAAGGATTCATACCTATGCAACACGACATGTGTCTATCAAAAACACAATCCCCTTCAACTAAGGAAGAAAGGGATCGCATGAATAAGATTCCATATGCATCTACAATAGGATCTATCATGTATGCCATGTTATATACTCGACCAGATGTCTCGTATGTTTTAAGTGCAACGAGTAAGTACCGATCTGATCCTGGTGATGCTCATTGGGTAGCTGTCAAGAATATCCTTAAGTATTTGAGAAGGACTAAGGACTCATTCTTGATATATGGAGGTTAGGAAGAGCTGGCTGTAATTGGATACACCGATGTTAGCTTCCAGATAGATAAGGATGACTTTAGATCGCAATTTGGTTATGTGTTTTGCTTAAACAGTGGCGCTGTGAGTTGGAAAAGTTCAAAGCAAGATACAGTTGCTGATTCTACAACCAAGGCCGAGTATATTGCTGCCTTAAGTGCAGCAAAGGAAGCTATTTGGATCAAAAAGTTCATTAGTAAACTTGGCATAGTTCCTAGCATTGTGGATCCCATTGGTCTCTATTGTGATAATAATGGTGCTATCGCATAAGCTAAGGAACCTAGATCTCACCAACGATCCAAACACATACTTAGGCGTTATCACCTCATTTGAGAGATAATAGATAGAGGAGATGTGAAAATATGCAGAGTACCTACACTTGACAATATTGCCGACCCACTGACAAAGCCTCTTGCACAGCAGAAGCATGATGGTCATACTAGATCTATGGGCATTAGGGGTATGCCTGATTGGCTAGTGCTAGTGGGAGATTGCTGGTGAAAGCCCTATAGGACAATACTTTTGGTACTTGTATCGAATTATTTATTAATAATAAAAGGCTTTTTCTTTATTATGTTTGTCTAATAAAGTCCCTAGAATAGATAGTCCATTTAATGTATCAAGTGTGACTTAATCATGAGATCACATTAAACATAAGGACATTATTCTTAAAGTATCCATAGTCGAGCTTTATTGTGAAGTGGGATAACATTAAAGCATTAAGACTATTATGTATATAGACTAATGATCACATCTCATGGATCATGGATAAGGAGTTATCAAGTCTTAAACATAGGTATGAATATTAAGAGTAATATTTATACTGGATTGACCCGCTATGAGAATACTATATAGAATGTTATGCAAAGTGTCATAAGTTATTCTCATGGTGATAATGGTGTATACCACCTTTCGACCTGAAACCACTATGGACCCTAGATGTAGAGTTGAGTGCCTTATTGCTGATCAAACATTGTCCGTAACTAGATGACCATAAAGACAGTTGATGGGTACTCCACGAAGCATGCTAAGGGACATGAGTGACCTAGATGGAATTTGCCCATCCTGCGTAACAGGATAAATGTCTATGGGCCTAATATTAAACTGGACAAGGATGACACGGTCTATGCCTTGTGTTCAATATAGACATAAGGGCAAAAAGGTAATTGTACACATAAGTATTATCACAAAAGGATTTGTCATATCACATGTCATTTTCGTGTCTTGGGTAGCAGTGATGTGTTGCTAGATATCACTCACTGTTTATTATGTTAAATACGTTATTTAATATAATTGCCAATGCCGCGAAAACCTACAGGGTCACACACAAAATGACGAATTGATGAGAGATAGAGTAACTAAGGAATACCATAATGTACGGTGCACTTAAGTGAATTGTAGAACATCGTAAGGTACGGTGTACTTAAGTAGAATATGAAATATGGTAAGGTACCACGCGCTTAAGTGATTTTGGCATATTATAAGATATAGGCCACATACACTTGAGTGGGCTTTTTAGCTTGCAACCCACACAAGTGGTTCTATAGCATAGCTACGAATGAAGGCTTTGAGCATGTGTGTAGTTGCAATTTCGTTTCTCTCTCTCTCACTCAAAGCCTTCATTCGTAGCAGCTATCACTGAGATTGAAGGAATCTGTTCGTGTGGACTGAGTAGAGGTGTTGTCATCGTTCAACGTTCGTGATCGCTCCGTATATCTGCATTAAAGGTTACAATTGCAACAAGAGGTAACAATTCTATCACTGATTATGCCCATTCGTAAGGATCATTAAAGGAGAAATTTTAAATTCCGCTGCGTTTTGGATAGCTCTTCTCCTTCACCCTCCATAAACCCCCCCACCATTAGGGACTTCTGTGTTTAGACCTTTTATGCCTCCTGGGTTTTCGATGTCGTCAAGTGGTCGAGATTAACCCTACGAAATATCAACTTCGATGATGGAAAACTTACAAAACGCCCCTCCAGTATTTTCAGAACCGGTGAAGCCTTCGTCGTTACAGGGATCAGGTTCTGAGGTAAACATGGATCGAAATAGCCAGCCTTTAGGAATGAGATACTCTACCCGCATGCCAAACTTGACGAATAACTCTGCTATAGTCATTAGAGAGCAAATGGATGAGAGTAACCATGACATGGTCTATATGTTGGTTCAAACTATAAGGACAATCCTGAATCCTCTAATCTAAAATACTACACATACCAATAAACAAATGGAAGCACTGATGACGCGTCTGGAGAACTTCTTTGGTGTGCCTCAGCCTTCCCGACATCCACAGAGAGAATATATGGTAGAAAACTAAGGGGTGGCCTTCGAGGAGGAGCTTACCATTAACCAAGTTCAATAAAACTAAAGAGACATACTTGGGGCGAACGTGGAAAACCTGGGAGGAGCGGTCGAACAACATAGGGCCGAACCCCTAGAAACCAAACATGATGCCCTATAGAGGAAGAACCAAGGATAGAATTGGTAAATAAGAATCAGAATGTTGATAATCTCATACAACAAATGCGACACTGATATGGAAACAGATAATAATCTGGAAGCCATGGTCGAAAAAATCATGGCTCGAAATGGAGTAAACTTTGGCCTTCAAAGGCCAAACTATACGTCACCACTCTCAGAGTATATCCTCCAGTCATACTTGCCCCCTAGATGGAAGGTCCATAAATTCACTAAGTTTTCTGGGGATACTATTGAATCCACTATTGAACATGTGGCTAGGTATTTAATAGATGCAGGAGAAATTTCGAACAACAAAAACCTTAGGGTAAAGTACTTTCCAAGTTCTCTCATAAAGAATGCCTTCACGTGGTTTACAATCTTGCCACAGAATTCGATTCACACTCGGACTCAGTTGGAAAGAATGTTCCATGAGAAGTTTTACATGGGGAAGACGAAGATTAGTCTAAAAGAGTTGGGTAGTACCAAGCGAAAGTTTACTGAGCCAATTGATGACTATTTGAATAGATTCCGCTTATTAAAAGCCATATGTTTTTATGCAAGTGCCAGAACACGAGTTGGTCGAAATGGACGTTAGAGGCCTTGATTATTCCATAAGGAAGAAATTGGACACCCAATACTTGTGGGATATGGCCAACTGGCTGATAGGGTTTGACAACTAGAGCGTTTAAAGGAAGAAAAATCTATAGCAAATAGGAATAAGAGAGTCTCCTATGTCGAATTTAATGAAGATAACGAAGGACCATATGATAACCCTTCGAGCTTTGACGAAAGTGAGATCGACCTTGCTGAACTAAAACAAGGCTCTCCCTATTCCTGTAAGGTCTTAGCCCCTTCGAATGGAAAAAACCCTATCGAACTGGAAAAGAATGATAAATTTCCTAAGAAAACTTATATGTTCGATGTTACAAAATGTGATGAAATCTTCAATTTGTTAGTTAAGGATAGCCAAATGATAGTGCCTCTTGGTGCTAAAATGCCTCCTTTAGAACAAAGAAAGAAAAGAGGTTTTTGTAAGTAACATAATTTTCTAGGTCATAAAACGTCTCAATATTTTCTTTTCAGGGATCTTGTCCAAAATGCTATTCAGGAGGGAAGACTCAAATTTGGAGAGAAACCTAGGATCCAGATAAAGATTGACTCCGACCCTCTGCAAGTAGATGACGCTCACTACACGGAGCCAGATGATGTAAATATGGCCGAAGTTACAGATGACTTCAACAACACCATCAACATGGCCGAAGTTACTGAGGACTTTGTTAACAAGGTTGTCATGGTCAGGGTCTCTGAGTACCTCGACCAGGAGTTCCTCAAGAATTTTGCTCAGGGGGCTGCTGAAAGCTTCGCCAACGGAACCACTGACGTTTTCGACCCTGGAGTCACTGAAGATTGCAATTTGATGATGGTGACCAAAGAGACTGATGATAGCTTCATACAAATGGATAAGGCTACTAAAGGCCTTCAAATGAAATTCCATAAGCTGGGCATCACTGAAGATATCAACATGGAAGTCAACATGATCGAAGTCTCGCAGGAAACCCCCATGGAAGTTGACGACGAGCGTCGACAAGACGAATACAACAAATTGGCATTCCCAAAAGAAGAGGAGAATCTAATGGACTTCCTCCATAGGTGCTAGAGGGAAAAATCAGAAGTCATGTTATGCCCTTGATGTAATGTCGTCTTCGACAAAAAAGCGGCACACAATCTTGAGGGAGTCAAGAAGGCAAAAGACAACTGGGATCAAAGAGCTCCTCAAGACCAATGGGTTTTTGAGCCTAGAGGAGCTTTCGATCCAAGAAGGTATTTTGACCCAAGCAGAACTCTGGTGAAGCTTGATGGGACGAGACAAACGGGTCATGCTACCAAACCTATCTCCTTCAAACCCAGTGTAGAGGCTTCCAATGGAAAATGGGTGAAGCCAGCTTACGACAGAAAGCATGGCCAGGGAAAATGGCAGAACTTCGAAGTAGACAGAGGTTCGTCGTTGGCCTACCGTAAAGAATTTCAGGCTTCCAGAAAAGCAGCCTACATCTCTGAGAACTACAAGGGGAAGAATCCCATGACAAGGTCCCAATGGAGAAGGGAACATAGAATGAGAAAGGCGTAGAGGGATACTGGGGCAGAAGGAAACGTTGAATCCAACACTAACGTACCTGCTAGAAAGAAGGAGAAAGAGGATTTAAGACTTGTCGAGAGGAAGCTTGCCACTCAAGAAAAGGCGGCCAAAGAAAAATGTGATCGAGAGGTAGCGGAAGAAGAAATGCTCACAGATGATTTCAACTCTGGGTCGGAGCCTTTGCTGGATATCAGAGTTAATGTGGTCTCAGTGCTCCCTGGAGAATTTGACTAGATAACTGAGGTCGAGGATACTGACAATATCACAGAAATGAAAATGGTGGCCTATAAACTAGTGTGATATTACGTAATGAACAATGATCGCGTGGAGGAATAAAATGTGTTTTTCGAGTGACCAGATGAGGCTATGAAGGGTCATCTTAAGCCTTTTTTTATTACTGGGAAGATCGAAGACGTCCCAATTAATAAGATTTTGGTAGACTGCGGTGCAACGGTGAACCTGATGCCGCATCACATTTTGAGGAAAATAGGTAAATATGACACAAATGCCAAGCCTCATAACGTGGTACTTTCCAACTATGAAGGAAATGTAGGTACTACCCTCGGGGTAATCCAGGTCGAGCTAACAGTGGGAACTGTCACCATATCAACGATGTTCATGATTGTGAAGACAAAGGCCAACTATAACTTGCTACTTTGACACGAATGGATACATGGAGTAAGAGCTGTACCATCCTTCATGCACCAAATAATCACCATCTGGCGGCCAGGAGGTATTATGGAGAACGTAGAAGCATACCAGGATACTTCAAGACTCCAATCAATCATGTCGACAGACGCTAGTTTAACAAACACTTGGCCAATATTGCTCCATGCGATTAGGCCAGCTTTGCATTCACTCCAGACGATAATGCATATTGCTCTTTATATCTACACCCCACCAATGGTTTTCAATGGGATCGTGAGGTGGTGGGTGAAGATGATTTTGGGTACATAGGAACGCCAGGAGTCGACCCAACAGGTTCGGGAAGCGAATTCGATGATGATGACTGAGTTCGGAACACTAAAAAGAATTTCGGCTTACATAGCTGAAACCAAACAACAAGTGGTCTTAGAGGTTGAAGATAAACAGATGGTTGTCGAAGCAAACAAGGACCTTCACCAATGAGGTTCTGGTAAGGACTTTGGTCCAGAACCACCTGATAGAGTTCAGGGTGAAGATCAAGGTCAGAGGCTCGACGCCATCTATGATGACGAGCCTTTAGGATTCAAGAAGGATTCGCTGGCAGAAAACATCAAGATGCTAGCTCAAGATCCACTTGAAGAAATTGACTTAGGAGAGGGGTTGACAAAAAGGCCAACTTACATCAGCTTCAATATCATCCCTTAACTCAAAGTCGAAGTGACCCAACTGTTGAAAGAGTTCAAGGACTGTTTCACGTGGGATTACGATGAGATGCCTGGTTTGATCAGAGGTCTGGTCGAAATGAGGTTGTCAATCAAGCCTGGGAAGAAGCGCATCAAGCATAATATGAGGCGATTTGCACTTGAAATTCTCTCAAAGATCAAAGAGGAGGTCAAAAGGCTTCTTCATTGTAAATTCATGCGTACGACCACGTACGTCGAATGGTTGGCAATATTGTACCCGTCATTAAGAAAAATGGTACTTTGAGGGTTTGCAAGATTTTAAAGACTTAAATACTGCTGTCATACCCCAAAATTTGCCCATTAATATTTCAAGACATTTTTCAAGGCATTCCGACTCATTTTTATGACACTGATCTTAAAAGAACAAAGGCCTAGCTCACGAATGGCCCAATCCAGAAAATGGCCCAAACTGGCCTGTTTGCTACACGCTCGCCTAGCGAACGTTACGTTCGCTACACGCTCGCCTAGCGAATGTTCGCTACGCGTTCGCTACCAGCTCGCCTAGCGAAGCTGACAGACAACAAAAAATTTCGGGCTTCATTCTGAGCCCATTAGGTCATGGAAAAAGAGCATTATAAATACCAACACTTCAGTAATGAAAAGGGGGACGAAAAACAGAGGGAGACAGACGAAAACCCTGGCACAAAAACCCTGAAGGCTACTTTAGAAACCCTGAAGGCCGCTCCTCCGCTCCGAAGCTACCGCCGCCCAACTCAATTCGGCTCGCCAATTCAAGGCTGCAATTCGATTGCAAACAGGTGCATTACTATTATCGCTTTATTTTCTTAATTTGCATGTGATATCATAATCGAATTCATAAACATATTTGAGGTTTTGCACGTGAATTTAAGTGTGCCTGAATATTGTGAATGCTGAACCGTATAATTATGTGTTGGATGCCATAAGCCATGCCGCAGGTTGAAGTCATACTGTTCTGAAATTCAAAACCCGCAGCCGCTCGCTAGCACATCGCTAAGCGAGCATGTAGCGAGCATTCGCTAGGCCCTCGCTAGGCGAGGCAGAGGCGAACGGGACAGTCGCTAATATTTTGTTTGTTATGTCCTATGCGTATCTGATCTATTCTATGTTAATTATGCACTGTTTTGCCTGACATTCATGCTGCTGTGTTCTCTTTTGCGGTGTAATCCTCGATTGCACCCTGATTGGTATTCTAACCCGTTTGCTGAATTTTGTAAAGGTTCACATATCCCAGGAAAAGGTTGCTGTTTAGGTCTTCCACTTTATTTGTGGGATACCCTTGGGGAGACTCACCCTAAATGGCTTAGTTAATTTTAATGTGTTGATTTTAATGTATTAATTTTAATGTATTGATTTTAATATGGACCTAATTACCTAATTGATTACGGTTATCTGAGTAATTACGACACATTGCCTTTAAATAAGTGATCTTGGACCTCTCTTTATTGCCTCACGATATTACGGTATTACGGTCATGTCCCGCGAATGTAGGGATACCCTTAGCAAAGACCCTTCGATTACATCATCATAGTCCCTCGGATGTTGCCTTCGGAAATACGATTTTGTCCCTCGATGACCCTTCGGTGTAGCCTACGGTTAAATGATGATCGTCCCTTCGAATGCTAAGGTATCCTTACAACTGTTGCCTTCAATGACCTATCGATGACCCTACGATGACCCTTTTACATCCAAAGGAGAAAACTACTTACTTCTCAATAGTAAGGACAGTTTTACCCTCATAAGGATAGGAAATGCCCATAACGACCTTAGGAAGGTATAACTCTCAATTACTGGATCATAACCTAAAACATTTTCACACTTTACACTTTACAAATCCTAGAAAATCACCACTTGGTATACATTCATACAAGAATCATTACCGAGTTATATTTTTCTGAACAACTTTCAAAACTAAACGAGATAACCACTTTGTATACATTCATACAAGAATCATTACAAAGTTAAATTCTCTTTTCAAAACCTTTTCTAAACCGCTTTCAAAATCAAACGAGATAAATACTTTGTATACATTCATACGAGAATCATTACAAAGTTAAACTCTCTTTCAAACATTTTTTAAGCAATTCACCAACACTTTTTCAGACAAAAATATAAGTGATCCAGTAATTAAGAGCCCATGGATAACCATGGATACAAAGGGTGCTAACACCTTCCCTTTGTATAATGTACCTCCCGAACCCAAAATCTAAATCAAGGTCTTTCCTGTTCTTTTCCACCTTTCCTTATTGGATAAAAGAAAAGTCGGTGGCGACTCTTGCTAACCGCGACATTGCGATTAAAACCACAAAAAGTCAGTTCACCGTATGACAGAACTGGCGACTCTGCTGGGGACCCTTAAAAAGAGAGGTTACCTTAAAACAAGATCACTTATTTAAAATTGTCTGATTTACTTTTAAGGGATTGCTTGGGTATTCTTGAGTGAAAGATCCTACGCCCGGATCTAGTGTACCTTAGGTAAGTAGCAAAAGATCACCGCGACTATCCGGCGTATACTGGAATGGTCAAAATGATGGCTACGGTTAATGTGACACTTTGGTTGTCCTGATGTTCCTCATGTTACTTGAGGAAAAATTTGGCTTCCGCGTGGTGTCATCAAAGCATTAACCAGACCTTTAGAACCCTAATTGACTCATCCTAGCCATTAGAAAGTAGTGAGATAACTGACTTCGATTCCGACTGGGGTTGGTTGAGACTCGATGCTACACTCTTTGAGATTGGACTTTAGGGAAGCTTCGGTCAACCACTTGGTGTTGCACTGAAGTGGACTTAAAGGAAGGTCAATGATTTGAGATCCTTCTAGAACCCGGTTACTATTCTAGGACAGGTTGAACCAACCAAACTTCAGTGGGGAGGGTACTTACCTATGGAACTCATGCAAGCCTTGAAACTTAGGAATGATGGTTGTGTGACTTGCTTGTGCTTGTTATTTATTTAACCTCATAACATCATAACATCATGACATCATAACATCGTACTAACCATTTCGAGGACTTAGGGATTTAACTTTGCTCTATTTTGTCAAAACAAAAAAAAAAACAAAAAAAAAAAAAAAAAAAAAAAACAAAAAAAAAGTCTCCTTTTTGCAAGGTTAAATCCAAAAGTCCTTGAAAACATTTCATACATTGCATAGCATAACATTGCATAACAGGTGCTCTAAAGGGATCAATGTTCTCACGGTTTTCATGCAAACAGAAAAATGGACCTCGAACAAATTGTCAAAGATCTCCAGGCTCAGAATGCTCAACTCCAGAAGATAATCTTGAACTTATCCAGGGGGCAGAAGGAACTGAAGGCTCTCTTGCTCGAGAAGAAAAAAGACAAGAAATCTGTGAGGCACACTAACCCGGGAAGAAGGCAGTTTACGAAGATCAATATGACTTTAGCACAGACACTGCAGGGTATGCTAAAAGCAAATTTAATTACCCTCAGAGATCCTCCTGCAAAACCCAACACTACTTCTCCTCGTTATAATCCCAATGCCAGGTGTGCATATCACTCCGATAGCCCCGGGCATGATACAAACAATTGTTGGTCGTTGAAGAACAAAATTCAGGATATGATCGACGCCGGAGAATTTGAATTTGATCCGCCTGAGACTCCTAATGTCATCACTGCCCCTCTGCCTAATCAAGATGAGACTGTCAATGCTGTGGAAGATACTGATAACGATTGTGACTTGGATAGCTGGATTTCCCCAACAATTGATTACAACTTCAATAATTGGAAGGCTGAAGACACTATCCCGATCTCCTTTAGTCAGGAGTGATTGTTATTGCTTATTTAGTGTATCAAATTTGGTTAAATGTTTTGTCATTTTCATAAGCATATTCATATTCAATAAATCAATGGACGTTTTGCATTCAAATATTGCGCTCTTTATCTTTCCTGTCATTTTTCAAACAAGCTATGTTTTCTTGCACACACTCACATAACAAATTGCATATCCATACCCACTCGGGATCCTGTTGATAATAGTTCTGCTACTGTTCATTATGACTTTGAAAATCCGATCTACCAAGCCGAGGATGGAAGTGAGGAAGATTGTGAAGTCCCTGGAGAACTTGCCAGACTGGTACTACAAGAAGAGAAGACCACACAGCCGCATGAGGAATCAATTGAAATTGTAAATCTGGGTACTGAAATAGACAAGAAAGAAGTCAGAGGTTTCTTGGGACACTTGAATTACATTGCCCGATTCATTCCACACTTGACTGCTACCGGCAAACCCCTCTTCAAATTACTAAAAAGGAAAAATCAAGAGATGGTATGGAATGATGAATAACAAAATCAGGAAATATCTCCAAGAACCTCCAATTCTGATGCTACCAGTTGAAGGAAGACCTCTAACTATGTATTTGACCGTGTTAGAAAATTCAATGGGGTGTGTGTTGGGGCAACATTACGAGTCTGGTCGAAAAGAGCATGTCATACACTGCCTTAGCAAAAGGTACCGACTGTGAAACAAGATACTCACAGCTCGAGAAAGCTTGCTGCGCTCTGGCTTGGGCTGCTCGCCGACTAAGACAGTATATGTTGAATCATACCACTTTATTGATTTCTAAGATGGATCCTATCAAATATACATTCGAGAAACCTGCTGTCTCCCGAAAGAGTTATCACTGATAATGGTACTAAACTGAACTCTGCATGCAGTTCAAAATAAAACACCATAACTCTTCTCCGTACCGGCCAAAGACGAACGACGCCGTGGAGGCTGCTAACAATATCAAGAATATAACAGTAACATACAAAGACCGACAGGAGATGTTACCTTTTGCTCTTCATGGTTACCGCACTTCGACAGGGGCAACCCCTTTCTCTTTAGTCTATGGAATGGAAGCCGTTTTACCAGTGGAAGTTCAGATCCCCTCTTTAAGAATTGTGAAAGATGCAGGCTTAGATGAGGATGAATGGATTCAAACTCGACTCGATCAGATAAATTTGATTGATGAAAAGAGACTTGCGGCTGTTTGTCATGGGCAGATATATCAGAAGCGCATGACCCAGGCATTTAACAAAAAGGTCAAGAGACAGGTGTACCAACTTGGCGCCTTGGTGGTCAAGCGTATCATTCTACCACAAGGTGATCCCAGAGGCAAATGGACTCCCACACACGAAGGGCCATTTGTAGTTAAGAAGGTATTCTCTGGTGGAGCCATGATGCTTGCTACAATGGATGGCGAAGAGTTCCTGCATCCTGTGAACGCGGACATAGTTAAAAAATACTACGCATAAAAGAGACCCGCTAGGTCGACGTACCTTGGCAAAAGTAAGGGCATCCCGGCGAACCAAAAGGGTTCGGGCAAAAATTAGGGATAAACATATAAATACGTATGGGCTTGGAATGAGGGAGACCCAAGTCCAAAATAATTTGTTATATTTTATTTATTTATTTTAATTATTTAATTATTTATTTATTTAATTAATTAATTAATTAATTAATTTTTTTTTTTTTCGTTTTCGTTTTCGTTTTTTTTTTTTTTTTTTTTTTTTTTTTTTTTTTTTTCCAGGGAAAATGAAGGGTAAATTTTGGGGTATTACAGCTGCCCCTATTCAATCAACTGGAGACCCGAAAAGAAGATAGCGGCGGCTTTCGCATTTTCGAGGTATCAAGGGATTGAATACAATAAAAGCCCAAAAATTTGCACTGAAGTAAAAATGCCTGTCTGAATCGGCAAAGAGGTGGTCTTGAAAGAAGAATCCGTCTGGTACGGTGAGAGTCAGTCTGAATACCGAAAAAGAATGCTAATCTGGATACCCAAAATAAATGGTAGCACGGAAATAACCATGGCCTGAATGCCGCTCATCAGTCTGAATACTGGAAATAACTTCGATCTGAACATTGGAAACTTGGCCTGAATGCCACAAGTCGCATCGACCTGAACGTCGGGAACTTCTTCGATCTGAACATCGGAAAATCGGCCTGAATGCCACAAGTCGCATCGACCTGAACGTCGGAAACTTCTTCGATCTGAACATCGGAAAATCGGCCTGAATGCCACAAGTCGCATCGACCTGAACGTCGGAAACTTCTTCGATCTGAACATCGGAACACTGGCATGAATGCCACTTCGATCTAAATATCGGAAAAACGGGCTCGAACGCCACTTCGGTCTGAATATCGGAACACTAGCCTGAATGCCACTTCGGTCTGAATACCGGAAAACTGGCTCGAACGCCACTTCGGTCTGGATACCGGAAAACTAGCCTGAATGCCACTTCGGTCTGAATACCGAAAAACTGGCCTGAATGCCACTTCGGTCTGGATACCGGAAAACTGGCCTGAATGCCACTTCGGTCTGGATACCGGAAAACTGGCTCGAACGCCACTTCGGTCTGGATACCGGGAAACTGGCCTGAACGCCACTTCGGTCTGGATACCGGGAAACTGGCTTGAACGCCACTTTGGTCTGGATACCGGAAAACTGGCCTGAATGCCACTTCGGTCTGGATACCGGAAAACACTGGCCTGAACGCCACTTCGGTCTGGATACCGGGAAATTGGCCTGAACGCCACTTCGGTCTGGATACCGGAAAACTGGCCTGAATGCCACTTCGGTCTGGATACCGGGAAACTGGCCTGAACGCCACTTCGGTCTGGATACCGGAAAACTGGCTCGAACGCCACTTCGGTCTGGATACCGGGAAACTGGCCTGAACGCCACTTCGGTCTGGATACCAGAAAACTGGCCTGAATGCCACTTCGGTCTGGATACCGGAAAACTGGCCTGAACGCCACTTCGGTCTGGATACCGGGAAACTGGCTCGAACGCCACTTCGGTCTGGATACCGGGAAACACTGGCCTGAACGCCACTTCGGTCTGGATACCGGGAAACTGGCCTGGACGCCACTTCGGTCTGGATACCGGGAATACTTCAGCATCGGCAGAAATAGAGAATGATAATAGAGGCGGCGCCTGGGCCAATGACACTTGTTGGGGATAACAAAGGTAAGTCATGAACAATCTTCAGTCTGAGTACTGGGAACAACTCCCGGCTTATCACTTGGGATACCGAGAATGCTTTATGTTTACAATGCGTATGTTTGAATTTTTTCAATGGCGTAATGATCCATTAAAATGTAAATGTTATGCGATTTTGGAAGATGCAATGCGAAATGATTCTACATGCAGGGATGCGAAATGCTGGGTAGAATGCCAAGCTGAGGCAAGGGGATCTGCTGGGGAAATGATTACCATCCTCTGGGCTCTGGCAAGGCTGCTGGAGATACACATCGCAATGAACTCTGCGGGGAGATGACTAGCCATGCGGTGTTCTGGCCATACCGAGACTCTGATCGGGGAAAGAATGGCATTGGAAGCCTGCTGCTGAGGAAAGCTACAATGGTTCTGGCAACCACGATTTGCGAGAGATGACTCAGCAGGGGGAGCAAACACTGATACGGTACCGAGGTTCTGCTTCAAGGAAAGAAACCATGGATCTGGCATTGGGATTATTGATCTGGCATCGAACTCTAAGGAGCAGCCACTTCTGCTGGGAAGATACAGTCTGGCACTGTCAACTCCACTGGGGATATATAGTCTGGCACTGTCAACTCTACTGGGGAGTGTATGTCCTGAAATAACCGCTTGGGGAAGTACGGTGGTGAGAAACTGATGGGGATTGAAGAATCCAACGCTCTGATCAGCTCTACAGGGATAAGACACCAGATTTGTCTGTTGGTGACTTCACTGGTAAAGATATTCACGATCATCTGCAGGGAATTTTAAGGAAATGCCCCGAGGGTATCTGTTCTGAATAGACGATCCAAAGCACTTAAAATTTACAGCAATTTTAAATGTTTATTAAGCATGTACCTGTAAAGCCCTTACGTGTCATGATGCAATGTTTATCAAAAATTCGGACGTCATTTTTGCAAACAAAACAGTAAAATGAAAATGAAAACAGAGATATACTGAATAACATGATTTTATTGATTGAATGGCCTCTAAATAGGCATTTACATCAGGAAGCAATCCCTGGAAAGAGGTAATCGCACAAAAGATAAAAACAGAAATTAATCTAATGGCAATGTGAAATGGATTTCTATTGGGTTCCAATTCTGCTATGACTTGCTCGTCTTCAAGATCCTCCAGATAATCAGCCTTCTGAAAGAGTGATTGGACTGTTTCCTATCCTTCAAAAATTTCCAGTCATTGGCACGAGATGAGATTCAAAACTACTCAGAACGCAGTCATTCGCTTAATCCCTAACTTTTGCCTGGATCGCCCTTTTCGGGTTTTCAATCCACCAGGATACCCATTTTTGCCTAAGTTGCCTTTTCAGGTTTTCAACTTACCGGGTGTACAATCTTTTCATTTTTATTTTTGTCCCTAATTTTTGCCCGAACCTTTTCATTTTCTTGGTTCGCCGGGATGCCCATTTTTTGCCTGGACTATTCTTTTTACTGTCCAGCGGGTCTATTTTATGCGAAGTATTTTTTAACTGCGTCTGAGTTCACAGGGGAAGTGAAGTTTTCACCATCCATAGTTGCAAGCATTAAAGCCCCACCATCAAAAACCTTGGTGACAATATACGGTCCATCATAGTTAGGAGTCCACTTGCCCCTGTGATCTGTCTGAGGAGGAAGGATCCTTTTCAACACTAAATCTCCGACTTGGAAACAACGAGGACGCACCTTCTGATCAAAGGCTCTCTTCATCCGACTCTGATACAACTGCCCATGACAAATGGCTGCCATTCGCTTCTCTTCGATAAGACTCAACTCATTGAACCTTGCCCGAATCCATTCAGCTTCGTCTAGCTTGACATCCAACAAGACTCTTAGAGAAGGAATCTCCACTTCAACAGGTAGGACTGCTTCCATACCATACACAAGGGAGTAAGGGGTTGCCCCGATCGATGTATGTACTGAAGTGCGGTACCTGTAACACCCTTCTAAATACCACAAATATTTAATTAAGACAACAACAAATAAATCATACATATCAGAGTAAATATTGCAACTCAAGGGTGTCACATAACAACTTCTTCACAAAATTCACTATAAAATCAGTCATGCTCATTATTTAATTCAACATAAACACTTCTTTAAAAATTCGCAGCGGATAGAAACATTCAACATCTGTAATATCTTAAAATTAACATTTATTCAACAATTAAAACCTCCCGTCCCGATGTTACATCTATCAGAGCATGACCCACTAAAACCACACTAGACTTCAAGCACTAGCTTCTAATCACTCACTGCTCGTTACCTGAAAAAATAGATGTAAGGGTGAGTTCCTCAATCGATATAACAAATATTATAAATTATCACGTTATGTTAAGTAATACCACACGTTAATCACCCTAATCATATCATGCATTTAGTAACGGCACATTAACTCAATCACGACGTAATTACAACTCGATAACAACATACAATGCAACTCAATAACAACATAAAATGCAACTCAATAAGACTCGACTCTTCATGCATGTGGTACCATTTGGAGTAAAACTCCCAACTTAAAATCATTGCCAGTTTAGTGGGCATCAAGGCATAAGCCTTCAACTTTCAACTTAAAATTTTTGCCAATCCAGGCCAACGTGGTGTGAGCAAAAGCCCCATAATTTTGCCAATCCAGGCCAACGTGGTGTGAGCAAAAGCCCCATAATTTTGCCAATCCAGGCCAACGTGGTGTGAGACAAAGCTCCGACTTAATGCATATGAATGTATATGTCATGTACGACTTGAAAGTTCAACAACATAATAATAACAGCCACACAACAGCTTGTCAACAAAACAACTCATAATCAACTTTGGCTCATCAGCCTACAACTTAATATTTTCAACAAGCAACTTAAAATCAACTTTGGCTCATCAGCCTACAACTTAATATTTTCGACAAAACAACTTATAATCAACTTTTCAACATATTTGCATCAACATTTCACAACATAAACCAAACAATTTTATTCATCACAATTAACTACAATAGGCCAGCTACCAATTGCATTTACCACATAAAAATCAACTATTTTTCCCACTGCAACAGTGTTAACCGGTTAACGCTATAGGTTAACCGGTTAACGCAGGAAAATTACACTTCCAGGCAAAACGCAACAGTGTTAACCGGTTAACGCTATTGGTTAACCGGTTAACGCAGGCAAAACTCAACATTTTCTCAATTTATAACAGTGTTAACCGGTTAACACCCTGGGTTAACCGGTTAACGCAGGCGAAACAGCAGTTCCTGCGCTAACACAAGGCAGAATGCAGAGTTTCCGCATTTTCCGCCGTTGGAGGACTTCCGGACCTCCGATTCCAAATCCGTACAAAGCGATACGTTCAGAATTTCACGATACACTCAAATACAGATTCAATTTCAGCTTGAATTCAACTTATTCATCATAATATTTCAGCATCCACAATCCCAATTAGGGTCAAATTAACAGCTTATCACTACCCATTACATGTTAATCGATAATACCCATTAAACGACGATAAACCCCCCTTACCTGAGATAATCCGACAAATCTCTAAGCTTTAGCTTTTCCGTTCTTCAACCGTGCTCTTCAGTTTTTCTCTTGCCCTTTTCCTCTTCTCTGCAGCTTCTCAACTTTTCACATGAAAACTCTTCTGTTCCAAGAATGAGACTCTTCTCTTAATTCCAACTTATATATTTTCCCATAATAATAATTATTCCAAATAATAATAATAATAATCCAATAATCCAATTTATTTAATTAAATTAATAAAATAATATTAATTCAATTTAAATAATTCTCTTATTTTATTCGGGGTGTTACAACTCTCCCCCACTAAAAGAGTTTTCGTCCTCGAAAACATACCTCAAGCAAATAACTCTGGATAGGACTCTTTCATCTGACTCTCCAGTTCCCAAGTCACATTGCCACCTGCTGGTCCTCCCCAAGCTACCTTCACTAAGACAATCTCTTTACCCCGCAACTGCTTCAATTCTCGATCCTCAATCCTCATAGGTGATGTTTCAACAGTCAGGTTGTCTCTCACCTGTACATCATCTACTTGGACTACATGCGACGGATCATGAATGTACCTCCTCAACTGAGACACATGAAAAACCTCATGCAAATTCGCAAGTGACGGCGGTAAAGCGATACGATAGGCTACTTCTCCTATCCTCTCCAGAATCTGATAAGGACCAATAAATCGAGGTGTCAACTTCTTCGACTTCAAAGCTCGACCAACACCAGTTATCGGAGTAACACAGAGAAACACATGATCTCCCTCTTGAAATTCAAGTGACTTCCTCCTCTTATCATGATAACTCTTCTGACGACTCTGAGCAATTCTCATCTTCTCCTGAATCATCTTAATCTTTTCTGTAGTCTGTTGAACGATCTCCGGTCCAACCACAGCACTCTCACCGGACTCATACCAACATAACGGTGTCCGACATCTCCTACCATACAAAGCTTCAAACGGCGCCATACCAATGCTCGAATGAAAACTATTGTTGTAGGTAAACTCAATCAAAGGTAAATAACAATCCCAAACACCTCCCTTCTCCAAAACACAAGCTCTCAAAAGATCCTCTAATGACTGAATCGTCCTCTCAGTCTGACCATCAGTCTGCGGATGATATGCAGAACTCAATCTCAGCTTAGTTCCCAAAGCCTTCTGCAAACCTTCCCAGAATTTCGATGTAAATCTAGGATCTCTGTCCGAAACAATACTTGACGGAATACCATGCAAACTTACAATTTTCTCAATATACAACTCGGCTAATCTCTCTAACGGATAGCCCATTCTGATCGGAATGAAATGAGCCGACTTTGTCAATCTGTCAACAATCACCCAAATAGCTTCACAATTCTTACTTGTCCTTGGCAAACCAGAAACAAAATCCATACTGATACTATCCCACTTCCACTCTGGAATAGCCAACGGTTGCATTAGCCCAGACGGCTTCTGATGCTCAATCTTTGACTTCTGACAAGTCAAACAAGAATAAACAAAGCTCGCAATTTCCCTTTTCATCCCCGGCCACCAAAATAACTTCTTCAAATCATGATACATCTTCGTGGCTCCAGGATGAATACTCAGGCCACTACGATGTCCTTCTTCAAGAATACTCTTCTTAAGTTCGGCAACATCCGGAATGCACACCCGACTACCAAATCTCAAAACACCATTCTCATCAACTCTGAATTCGCCACCTTGACCTTGATTCACTAGAGTCAACTTATCAACCAAAAGCATATCGGATTTCTGACCCTCTCTGATCTCATCCAGAATACCACTTGTTAACTTCAACATTCCCAATTTAACACTATTGTGAGTACTCTCACACACCAAACTCAAGTCTCTAAACTGCTCAATTAAATCCAATTCCTTAACCATTAGCATAGACATATGTAATGATTTCCGACTCAATGCATCAGCCACTACGTTTGCTTTACCCGGATGGTAATTCAAACCAAAGTCATAATCCTTCAGAAACTCTAACCATCTTCTCTGTCTCATATTCAGCTCTTTCTGATCAAACAAATACTTTAAACTCTTATGGTCACTGAAAACCTCAAATCTTGACCCATACAAGTAATGCCTCCATAACTTCAGAACAAATACCACGGCTGCCAACTCTAAATCGTGCGTCGGATAGTTTCTCTCATGAACCCTCAGCTGTCTTGAAGCATAAGCTATAACCTGCTTATTCTGCATCAACACGCCACCCAAACCCAACAATGAAGCATCACAGTAAACCTCAAATGGTTCCGACGGACTCGGTAATATCAGAATAGGAGCAGTAGTCAGCCTTCTCTTTAACTCTTGGAAACCTTCTTCACATTTTGAGTCCCAAATAAACGCTTGCCCCTTTCTAGTCAACATTGTCAACGGTAACGCCAACTTGGAAAATCCCTCAATGAACTTCCTGTAATAACCAGCCAAACCAAGGAAACTTCGAATCTCAGCAACAGACTTCGGAGCTTCCCACTTAGATACCGCTTCTATCTTGGAAGGATCAACAGCAACACCACCTCTTGAAATCACATGACCAAGAAAACTAACCTCTTCTAACCAAAATTCACACTTGGACAATTTAGCAAATAACTTCTTTTCTCGTAGAACTTCTAAAACCACTCTCAAATGCTCAGCATGCTCTTCTTCAGACTTCGAATACACCAAAATGTCATCAATAAACACCACAACAAACTTATCTAGGTACGGATGGAAAATCCTATTCATATACTCCATAAATACTCCAGGCGCATTAGTCACACCAAAAGGCATTACAGAATACTCATAATGTCCATACCTTGTTCTGAAAGCAGTCTTCTGAATATCCTCGGTTTTCACACGAATCTGATGATACCCAGATCTCAAATCTATTTTGCTGAACACACTTGCACCAACCAACTGATCCATCAAATCATCAATCCTCGGCAAAGGATACCGATTCTTGATCGTCACTTTATTCAGTTGCCTGTAGTCCACACACAACCTCATAGTACCTTCTTTCTTCTTAACCAACAACACTGGTGCACCCCACGGTGACACACTCGGACGAATAAATTTCTTATCCAACAGATCTTCCAACTGACTCTTCAATTCAGTTAACTCAACAGCAGACATACGGTACGGAGCCATCGATATCGGTCTAGTACCAGGTACCAAATCAATCGAGAACTCCACTTCACGCTCTGGCGGCAATTCATTCACCTCTTCAGGAAACACATCAGGAAAATCACACACCACGGCTAGATCGCCAATCACCAGTTTATCTTTAGCCTCCAAAGTCGCTAACAGCATAAACAACTCTGCTCCATCAACTACTTCTTCATTCACCTGTCTTGCTGATAGAAACAAACTCTTTCCTTCCTCAATCTCCGGAAAGACCACAGTCTTATCAAAACAATTGATAGAAACTCGATTAAACACCAACCAGTTCATACCCAGAATAACATCAATCTGCACTAGTGGAAGACACACTAGGTCCATCCCAAAGTCTCTACCAAAAATACTCAAAGGACAATTTAAACAAACCGAAGTAGTAGTCACTGAACCCTTCGCAGGAGTATCAATTACCATACTACCAAACATCTCAGATATCTCTAACTTAAGTTTCACAGCACAATCCAAAGATATAAAGGAATGAGTCGCACCTGTGTCAATAATAGCTACAAGAGGAAAGCCATTAATATAACACGTACCTCGGATAAGTCTGTCCTCACTGGAGGTTTGAGTTCCGGTCAATGCGAACACCTTCCCAGTCTGAGATTTCTTTGGCTTCTGACACTGACTTCCAATATGTCCTTCTTCGCCACAATTAAAACAAATCGCTTCCTTGTGCTTGCAATCAGCTATTGCATGGCCAATCTTACCACAGCGAAAACACCTCTTTACTTCAGCAGTGCATACATTACTCTTATGACCAGCCTGACCACATTTGAAGCAAACTATACCAACAGGAGTACCTCCCCCACTAGTTCTTTGGGCCGGAGCAGCTCTTTGCTTCCCTTTTCCAGCTGGAACATCATATGGCTTGCCACGACTTTGATGCTGCTTTCCCCTGCGGTCACTGACAATCTTATAATGAGCAGTATTGTCCTCTTCAAATATCCTGCAGCTATCAACCAATTCAGTAAAAATGCGTATCTTCTGATACCCAACAGCCTTCTTAATTTCAGAGCGCAGTCCGTTTTCAAACTTGATGCACTTTGAAAATTCAGCACCAGCACCAGTGTAATGAGGATAAAATTTGGACAACTCCACAAATTTCGCAGCATAATCAGTGACAGACATGTTCCCTTGCTTCAGCTCAAGGAATTCAATTTCCTTCTTACCACGGACATCTTCCGGATAATACTTCCGCAGAAATTCTCTACGGAATACATCCCAAGTAATGGCTTCACCTGCCACGGTCAATCTCTCGTGAGTCTCTAGCCACCAGTCATCAGCTTCGACTGCTAGCATGTGAGTACCATACCGAACCTTCTGAGCTGGAGTGCAATCCATAACACGAAAGATTCTCTCAATCTCTTTCAACCATCCTAAAGCTGCATCTGGATCATGCTTCCCTTTAAACACCGGCGGATTCTCTCTCTGAAAAGTCGCCAAGCTACGTGATCCAGCATCACCACCAGCATTTGGCAAGTTCTGCACAGCTTGTGCCATTGCTTGCATTGCGGCAGCCATTGCAGCGTCATTCCTTCCAGCCATTTCAACTTGTCACTACAACACAACTTAAAAGCTAGACTAGTAACAATTACACAATTGTTAGACAGTAACGACACGACAACTGGCCGGACAGACCGACCTGCTCTGATACCACTAATGTAACACCCTTCTAAATACCACAAATATTTAATTAAGACAACAACAAATAAATCATACATATCAGAGTAAATATTGCAACTCAAGGGTGTCACATAACAACTTCTTCACAAAATTCACTATAAAATCAGTCATGCTCATTATTTAATTCAACATAAACACTTCTTTAAAAATTCGCAGCGGATAGAAACATTCAACATCTGTAATATCTTAAAATTAACATTTATTCAACAATTAAAACCTCCCGTCCCGATGTTACATCTATCAGAGCATGACCCACTAAAACCACACTAGACTTCAAGCACTAGCTTCTAATCACTCACTGCTCGTTACCTGAAAAAATAGATGTAAGGGTGAGTTCCTCAATCGATATAACAAATATTATAAATTATCACGTTATGTTAAGTAATACCACACGTTAATCACCCTAATCATATCATGCATTTAGTAACGGCACATTAACTCAATCACGACGTAATTACAACTCGATAACAACATACAATGCAACTCAATAACAACATAAAATGCAACTCAATAAGACTCGACTCTTCATGCATGTGGTACCATTTGGAGTAAAACTCCCAACTTAAAATCATTGCCAGTTTAGTGGGCATCAAGGCATAAGCCTTCAACTTTCAACTTAAAATTTTTGCCAATCCAGGCCAACGTGGTGTGAGCAAAAGCCCCATAATTTTGCCAATCCAGGCCAACGTGGTGTGAGCAAAAGCCCCATAATTTTGCCAATCCAGGCCAACGTGGTGTGAGACAAAGCTCCGACTTAATGCATATGAATGTATATGTCATGTACGACTTGAAAGTTCAACAACATAATAATAACAGCCACACAACAGCTTGTCAACAAAACAACTCATAATCAACTTTGGCTCATCAGCCTACAACTTAATATTTTCAACAAGCAACTTAAAATCAACTTTGGCTCATCAGCCTACAACTTAATATTTTCGACAAAACAACTTATAATCAACTTTTCAACATATTTGCATCAACATTTCACAACATAAACCAAACAATTTTATTCATCACAATTAACTACAATAGGCCAGCTACCAATTGCATTTACCACATAAAAATCAACTATTTTTCCCACTGCAACAGTGTTAACCGGTTAACGCTATAGGTTAACCGGTTAACGCAGGAAAATTACACTTCCAGGCAAAACGCAACAGTGTTAACCGGTTAACGCTATTGGTTAACCGGTTAACGCAGGCAAAACTCAACATTTTCTCAATTTATAACAGTGTTAACCGGTTAACACCCTGGGTTAACCGGTTAACGCAGGCGAAACAGCAGTTCCTGCGCTAACACAAGGCAGAATGCAGAGTTTCCGCATTTTCCGCCGTTGGAGGACTTCCGGACCTCCGATTCCAAATCCGTACAAAGCGATACGTTCAGAATTTCACGATACACTCAAATACAGATTCAATTTCAGCTTGAATTCAACTTATTCATCATAATATTTCAGCATCCACAATCCCAATTAGGGTCAAATTAACAGCTTATCACTACCCATTACATGTTAATCGATAATACCCATTAAACGACGATAAACCCCCCTTACCTGAGATAATCCGGCAAATCTCTAAGCTTTAGCTTTTCCGTTCTTCAACCGTGCTCTTCAGTTTTTCTCTTGCCCTTTTCCTCTTCTCTGCAGCTTCTCAACTTTTCACGTGAAAACTCTTCTGTTCCAAGAATGAGACTCTTCTCTTAATTCCAACTTATATATTTTCCCATAATAATTATTATTCCAAATAATAATAATAATAATAATAATCCAATAATCCAATTTATTTAATTAAATTAATAAAATAATATTAATTCAATTTAAATAATTCTCTTATTTTATTCGGGGTGTTACAGTACCCATGCAAGGCGAAAGGTAGCATCTCATGCCAATCTCTGTACGTGACGACCATCTTCTGCACAATCTTCTTTATGTTCTTATTTGTCGCCTCAACAGCGCCGTTCATCTTAGGGCGGTAAGGGGAAGAATTATGGTGTTTTATTTTGAACTGCGTGCAGAGTTCAGCAATCATCTTGTTGTTCTTCCGGAGAGAGCAGGTTTCTCAGATGTATATTTGATGAGATCCATCTTAGAAATCAATAAAGTGGTATGATTCAACATATACTGTCTTAGTCGGCGAGCAGCCTAAGCCAAAGCATAGCAAGCTTTCTCGAACTGGGAGTATCTTGTTTCACAGTCGGTACCTTGTGCTAAGGTAGTATATCGCATACTCTTTTCGACCAGACTCGTCATGTTGCCCCAACACACACCCTATTGAATTTTCTAACACGGTCAAATACATGATTAGAGGTCTTCCTTCAACTGGTGGCATCGGATTTATAGGTTCTTGGAGATACTTCTTGATTTTGTCAAAAGCTTCTTGACATTCATCATTCCATATCATCTCTTGATTTTTCCAGCGAAAACCTCTACATAGTCACGTAACATCCGACTCAATCTTTCTTTGACACTATTTTCCAAGCCTGCTCCTATTTTGACTTCTTTCTTGGCGTCTTCGGTGCCGAGATTAATCACTTCAACAGACTCTTGATGCGGTTGAATGACCATTTCTTCCTGTTTTAATAATCTGGTAAGTTCTTCAGGGAGTTCACAGTCTTCATCACCCTCTTCTTCAGCTTGAAAGATTGGATTTTCAAAGTCGAAGCGAGCCATAGCAGAACCGTTATCAATAGGATCCGGTGACGTGCATCACACGAGTGATGGTATGTGCTTATGAGTGTGAACAAGAAGTGAAAACTGAACAAAACATTGCCATTTTTTTATTTTGAAAAACTGCAAAAATAGAAAGACAGGGAACGAAATATTTGAATGCAAAAATACGTCCTTTATTTATGATAAAAAATGCAAGTGTCACATAGATGGGTCCTACAATGAGTCATTACGCCCTGGGCGGAACGTAAGACTTGGATATGCATGAATAAACAAAGAAAATTACTCTTTAAGAAGAGTGACTTGGATAATCTCTTCAGAAGACCAATTGTTGATGACTTCACCCGGGATCCTCGGACGCACCCAGTTGTCGATGTCACAATCACTATCCCCACCTTCTTCATTATTGTTGACCGCAGAGACCTCACTGGGAATCACAAAATCAACAGGAACAACATCTGCGAATTCATCAGTAGCATATTCAAACTCCTCTTTCTCAACCCCTTCCACAAACTCTTGGACAGACAAATCTTCAACCTGGAGGATGCCTTTGTCGAGCAAGGCCTGGATACCCTGCTGTAACTTCAAACAATCTCCGCTCTGAGTAGCACAATCCAAACAACCCTTCCCACAACCGGGGAAAACATCGGCCTTCAACAAGTAGCCCTTGATATCCAACAATGGAGTCTTCAACTTCAACACATCCTTGACGGGTCTGACTTCCCTTTCTATCATATTAACATTCGCACCACCATGCTGGGGCATGGGATTGTTAACGACATTCGGAGCTGGTGCAAGGTCGATGGCCTTTGAATCTATGAGGTCCTGAACTACGTGCTTAAAAGCTTTGCAGTTCTCAATGTCATGGCCAGGTGCCCCAGAGTGGAAGCTACACCTAGCGTTGGCGTCGTAACCCACCGGAAGTCTACCAACAGGAGGAGCCAGAGTGCGCAATTGCACAAGTTGTAGTTGTTGAAGACTAGAAAGTAACTGGGCGTACGACATTGGAATGGTGTCGAAACGCCGGTCCATCATCCTTTGCCTCTGTTGATAAGCGGGTCTGTTACCCGGTTGTTGCTGCTGTTGATACTGAGCTGGTTGACGTTGTGATTGCTGTTGTTGTAGTGGTGCTGCAGCTGGAATGGTCACAGCCGCAACATACGGTTGCTGATGATAATTCTGAAAGTTATTCCTCCGGTTATCCCTGTCCTGATAAGAAGATATGGCACTTGCATCCCCTTCTCCCCTCTTCTGTCCCTGAATGTACGGCTTCTTCACTCCTGATGAGGATCCACCTCCACTCTGGATCTTGTAGGTCTTCAGGTAATTCTCCACCCTTTCTCCAGTAGAGACCACATCAACAAAGTTGGAAGCATTGCACCCCACCAGACGCTCCAGATAAGGTCCAGGCAGCGTATTCATGAACATGTTGGCCATTTCCTTTTCTAACATAGGAGGCTGAACATGGGAAGCCGTATCCCTCCAGCGTTGAGCGTATTCCCTGAAGCACTCATTGCTTTTAAGAGACAGATTCTGAAGTTGAGTTCTGTCCGGAGCCATGTCTGCATTATACTGATACTGCTTCACGAAAGCCTCTGCCAAATCCCTCCAGCAACGGATGTGGGCTCTGTCCAGCCTCATATACCATTCCAAGGATGCCCCAGCTAGACTATCCTGGAAGAAGTACATAAGTAGCTTCTCGTCATCAGAGTATGCAACCATTTTACGGAAATAGGCTTGCACGTGAGTTTTGGGGCAAGAGCTGCCATTGTATTTGTCAAATATCGGGACCTTGAATTTCGGTGGCACTCTCACACCTGGGACCAGCCCCAAGTCAGCAACATCTACTCCTAGAGGATTCTGTCCTTCCATTGCCTTCAACCTTTCTTCCAATCTTCTAAACATGGGGTCCATGCCAAAGTCTTCCTGAAGCAAGGGAAACTGATCATCCTGACCAGCCTGAATGGGTTGCTGATCGATGTTGATATGCGGGGTCGGGATAGGTCCCGGCCCACTGGGACCATTAACCTCTTCAGTTGGAGGATCAGCTAGTGTCTCCGGTTGAGTAATAGGGGGATCCCTCTGCATCAGCAATCTAAGCTCCTGTTGTCCTTGAGTCAACCCTTGAATCGCATCCATGAATTGGGTCATGCGGACCCTCATCTCAGTGAGCTCTGCTTGTACACCTTCCATAGCCCTCTGTTGATTCCCTCGGGTACCGTATCGGTGAATGCCTGAGTCAGCTATCCTGCTGGAAATACCAAACGACTGAGAACACTGTGGCGGTACCTGTTATGCAAGACATGCGGATGACTATGCAAATGCAATGACATGTTTATCAATTCCAAAAGGTATTCTACCCCCTTGATTCCAGTCTCACATATGATAAACAGTGTAAAAAAAAGACTAAGCCGTTGATGTGAACCACGAAAATTCCGACTAGAATCAAGTAGGAGATATAAACCCCACAGACATGGATAAACATGTATTTAAATGATATGAATGCAAATGATGTGATGCAATGATGTGAATGCAATGCGGTGGCATGTCAATCAGGATTGCTGTATCTGCTTGAACATCTGTCAGGTTGCACTGTCTGGAGAGACAATCACTGAGGAAAATAATACAAGATCAAAGCTCTACTCCAGAAAACCGGGTTGGTTGGAGGTTAAGGTTTTCCTGAATTTAGCCCGCCCCTCACTGGTAGGTTCTAAGAACAGAAGTTCGTCAACTTCAGCCCTTCAGTCGCGAATAATACGTTTACCACTGAAGGTTTGGCATTATTACGGGATAAAAGACCTCCACTGACTCCCCTCAACAGGACATCCTAAAGCAAGTTCCCAGCCTCGGGGTCCTCGGATTGATCAGCGAGAATGCGCCCACCAGAGCTAACATAATCACGTCTCGGAGGAGAGGCCTCGACTGAGTTCTCGGGAAATGGTCACCAGAGTCGACAATTTCTAGAGGAATATTATGTCGTTACGGAACATCCGCAGGACATAATATATCCTAGAGAAACCTCGTCTGGGTGTGGTTCTTCACGAACGACTTAACGCAGCAACATGCCACGCAAGCCTCATGAACATCCACTCTAAAACCTGTGTGTACACTCAAGCCTGGGTAATGGGCTTATCTCTCGTAGAACATCCCATCCCAACAAACAAACAAACAGCAGATACAGCAGATGAATGCAAGCAAGTAAGTAAATAAATGTACAAAAGCATGAACGCCCAATAAACAAGAAATCACACAAGCTAGGAGGGACTCGCTTAGGGAAACCGGGTCCCCAGCAGAGTCGCCAGCTGTCGCAACCTGAAAAATACAGTGTGCGAAAAAACAACCGGCGAAAGAAAAAAGACAGGAGAGTCGCCACCGTGCGTTATTCATCCCAAAGGAGGGAAAGGAAACGCTCGAAGTAAACCTGAAAAAAGGAAAGGACAAGACGGGGTCATCGCAACCAAATCTTGGGTTCGGGAGTCGGTTATGCGAAGGGAAGGTATTAGCACCCCTACGCATCCGTAGTACTCTACGGGATCCACTTTTGTGGTTTTTGTCTAAAGGGTGTGGGTTTAGCTAATGTATTATTTACTAAAAAAAGGGGTTAGAAGGAAATGACTCGCGCGGATGTCGCATCCACTGCATACGTATCTCATCTGAATATGAGAATCAGAGTCTTTGTAGCTCGGCTGACCTATGGGTTAAGGGTTAGTGTGCTCGCTAAGACATCGCGTCTTATGCCTACGTATCTCATCTGGAATGAGAATCAGAGCAAGCCATAGTTCGGCTAACTACGGGGTTATGGATTGGGTTTTGGACGAACAACGTTACTACGCAATCTACCGGATGCTCGACCTTTGGAGACTTACTCGCCTGTAGTAGAAGGAGTAAACGTGTTGCTTTGGGTTTTAGGGTTTGTTTGCGTCGTTGGAACGCGCATGCAAAAAGGAAGTCCTAGGCGAAGGAACAGTGCTACCTTAATTGGCACGCAGAGGGGAGACTATCCGAAGCCTCGTGTCCCACGGGGGAACAATCACACCACACAAAACATGTATCTTAGAGTAAAATGCCACCAAGGGGCTCAAACATTGCCTCCTATCGAGGACTTCCAGCTAGGAAAGCGTTAAATTACGAGAAGGGGAAACATTACCACACGGATGAAAATCCGAAGCTACAGCAGTTAAAGAAAGCAAGAAACCCAGAGATCTCTCCAGCTGACTGGAGAGCTTGATTGAAATTGAGTTGTACCCGTGAGGTTTACAAGTTGAGTTCCCTTCAGGGTTTGGAGGTTGCTCTGAACTCTGTTGGGTCTTCTCTCACTATCTTTTTCCTCAGGGTTTTGTTCCAAGGAAACCTCAGAGTATTTTGCTTCTCTCCCTTCTTTCTCCAGTGACTCTCCCAGTGTAACTCCAAGTCTAACTCCAAGTGTAATTCCAAGTGTCTGTTTTCCTCTACTGAAACTTCAGTATTTATAGACTAATTTCGTGGGTAATGGGCTTGGAATGAGGGAGACCCAAGTCCAAAATAATTTGTTATATTTTATTTATTTATTTTAATTATTTAATTAATTATTTAATGAATGAATTAATTAATTAATTAATTAAAATTTTTTTTTTTCAGGGAAAATGAAGGGTAAATTTTTGGGTATTACACATTATGATGCACATTCTTCTACTATTCTACTTAGGCAGCTCTATATTTTATTCTATTATTTTTACTATTTTAGTGTGTTTTTATATTTAAGTTTATTTTTGGTTTTATTTTATTTTCGTACATTATTTTCAGCATAAATAGTTATTTGATATCTTATTATTATGCAGATCATAACTTGAGCTACAAGGATCAGATTGATACATTCTAATATGCGTTGGAAAGCTGAGAGGATAAACTAAAAGTTTCATGTTGAAGTCAGAAGCTGATTAGGAGTGAAGAAGAGTCGAATAATTCGTTTTATTTCCAGACTTAAGAAAATACTTAGTTTTTTGGTCGATTTTGTATTTTTTCGGGTCGGTTGCTATCAGACCCAAATTCCCTTGCTCTATTTAAAAAACTTAGTAGTTTTAGGTTTGGGGGGATTCAGAATTCATGAAATAAAGAATATGGCATATGAGTACCATGGAGAGCTAATTCTTAAAGAGTTGATTTGTTGTATTCGAATTCCACTTTGAGGTTTTTATTAATTTCAGTTTAATTTCAATTTCTTTTCAATTCTTCCTATAAACTCGTTTGCTTAATTTGATTACTTTTGTTTACTTAATTCGATTGTTTCTTATAGAATAGAGTTGATTAAATTTGATTGTTTGTATGATCCACTACGCCAAATAAGGGAAAAGAGGACGCTTTTTTTGGCCTATAACAGCGCTTTAAAGCGCCCTCTAATCTGGCGCTGGCATAGGTAAAGACAGCGCTTTTTTTCCTGGTGAAAGCGCTCTCTAAAGTGGCTCTTTAAGCCCTTTAAGGGCCACTTTAGAGGGCGCTTTTTAAAGAAAGCGCCCTCTAAAGTGGAAACTTTTAAGGGTTTAGAGGGCGCTTTTACTGGAAAGCGCCCTCTAAAGGTGAAATGTAAAGGGTTTAGAGGGCGCTTATTTTGGGAAGCGCCCTCTAAAGTGGGTGGTTATTTAATTTTTTTTTTAAAAACGCTATATTTATTTATTTATTTTAGACAACCTGTATATTGAAGCAGTACACCCAAAACTGTATAACTTGAAGCCCTTTTTCACACATTGCATTCAACAAGCCTTATATACAACAATCCATACATATACAACAATCCACTGATATATAATCGTTTAACTTCTAAAGATTCTAAATATACAACCAATTCATAACTTAAAAAGAAATAAAACTAAGTAGCAAAAGCATCTCTGAGATGTATGTTTTTTTTGCTAGCCGCAGTCTTCTTAGCAACAACCTCTTTTTGTTCAATATCAATAGCATGAACCTAAAATATCATAAAATTAGTTAGGTGAAGTATAAGATCAAGAATTAACATTTTCTATGCATAAATATCATATAATTGTGTTTATACCTTTTTTTTTATGCAACTGACTCGATTTGCTGCGTAATCCCCTTATATTTTTGATCCCTTATCTTTTGAAGATAGAATTGATATTTGTTTAGATGGACATGTTCCATTGTCGTAGAGGGATACTTTCAAATATCCAGCATCATCATCTACGCGAATGAGGCTTGACGACAATGGAACATCTCCATCTACACAAATATCAATTGATACTTTCAATCCCTTGCCCCTTGCACGAATGATTGACTTCATAATAGCCATTTTACCTGTAATAAAGAAAACAATTAAAATCAGATGACAAATATAAAAACAATTAAAATCATAAAAGCCATTTTATCTGTAATAAAGAAAACAATTAAAATCATTTGACCTGTACCTTTTTCACTAAGTTCTCTTTCTTTTCTTGGTTGGAATATGTTCTACATGTCTCTTAACAACACGGACGGTTGGATTGATCCAAATACCCTCATTATGATCATTTCTAATATATGAATCATTTGATATAATATTCTCATCTTGATCATTTCTGGTAAACGATTCAATCTCAACATCAATATCACCTTGATCTCCAGTGTTTTCATCAATTACTTTGTTGGAAAAAAGAACTATAGACCATTTCGTACTTTTCGGATCATTGACATAGAACACTTGTCTAGCTTGAGAGGCTAGAATAAAAGACTCATCTTTGTATCCCACCCTATTAATATCCACTTGCAAAAATCCTGACTTATCCATTCGAATGCCGTTATTATTTTCAACCCACTTGCAACCAAATATAGGAATCTGAAACTTCTCATAATCAAACACCCAAATGCGCTTGATAACACCAAAATACGACAGATTTGCAAATTTGGGGTTTAAGTCATTCACACTTGATATGTGCATTGCTTCAGCTACCACGGTGACACCACTATTCTGCATAGTACTTTTATCATCTTGTTCTTTGGTATAAAATGTGTATCCATTAATCGCGTATGCGCTATAAGAAAAAACATGGAAACTTGGACCATATGCTAAGCATCTCAACCTTTCTGTTATTGAAGCGGGATCTGAATAATACTTTGAATAAATATGATCCTTAAACCAAGGTATAAAACATCGATTGTGCTCTCGTACCATCCAATTTTCATTTCTATTGGGATTTAAACCTCGGAGAACATCCTTGTGAATTTCAAAATACGGCTCAACCTCATTCTCATTGTGCAGAACATACAAATGCACTTGATCCCGTTCGACCCTTGATACTGCCACGATTTTATTTCCAATTAGATTTTTTCCTTCTTTCTTTTCGACAAGCTGAGACTTGGGGAGTCCGATTGACTGAACATTAGACAAATATTCAGTACAAAACTCAATCGCTTCTTCAACAATGTATCTTTCAACCATACAACCTTCTGGTCGACTTCGGTTCTTCACGTACCCTTTTAATATTTTCATATAACGTTTAACAGGGTACATCCATCTCATATAAGCTGGTCCACACAATTGTGTCTCTTTCACAAGATGAACAACTAGATGTACCATTATGTCAAAAAATGATGGAGGAAAAAACATTTCAAGCTCACACAAAGTAATAACGATTTCTTTTTGCAACATTGGTAAGATCGTAGGATCGATCACCTTACTGCAAATTAACTTGAAGAAAGAACACAACTTAGTTATAGAGCTTCTTACTTTTTTTGGAAGAATAGAACGTATACCTATTGGGAGAAAATGTTCCATTATAACATGGCAATCATGGGTCTTTAAACTCTTTAACTTGAGGTCTTTCATAGACACAAGTCTTCTAATATCTGAAGAGTACCCTTCTGGAACTTTAACTTCACTTAGAAACTTACACAATGTTTTTTTCTCCTTTCTAGATAGAGTATAAGCAGCAGGCGGTAGATATGTTCGTTTTCCTTTCTTCAAGGGTCCTAATTCAGTTCTTATTCCCATCGCTATCAAGTCCTTTCTTGCCTTAAGGCCATCCTTAGACTTTCCTTGTATATTGAGTAACGTGCCAATAACACTTTCAAATACATTTTTTTTCAATATGCATAACATCAAGAAAATGTCTCACATACAAGGACTTCCAATACGACAATTCAAAAAAAACTGACCTCTTCTTCCACCCACTTTTGACAAGTGTGTGGGCAAAAGGCTTGCCAAACTGAGTATCCAAATCTTTCACCTTTTCAAAAATTTGATCACCCGTCAATATAAGTGGAGCTCTGCCTTGTTCTGTCTCTCCATTGAACGCCTTTCTCCATCCACGATAGTGATGATTTGAATTTAAGAATCTCCGATGACCGAGAAAGACATTCTTCTGACCAAACTCCAAGCGCTTCCAATCTGTTTTATCTTCACAAATAGGACACGCACATTGACCTTTTATGCTATACCCTGATAGATTTCCGTATGCTGGAAAATCATTAATTGTGCCAAACAACATCGCCCTCAAGTTGAAACTTTCTTTCCTATATCCATCATAAACCTCCACACCGGTCTCCCACAAAATCTTTAAATCTTTGATTAAGGGCTTCAAGTACATGTCTATGTCATTCCCTGGTTGTTTAGGTCCAGAAATCAACATAGACAACATCATGTACTTACGCTTCATACATAGCCATGGAGGTAGGTTATAAATCATAATAATCACAGGCCATGTACTGTGTGAGATACTCTGGATACCGTGTGGGTTCATTCCATCAGTAGATAATGCCAAGCGAAGGTTTCTTGATTCTTCTCCAAATTCAGGATAATCATTATCAATTTTCAACCACTGTGGTGAATCTGCCGGATGTCGATACTTTCCATCTATAATTCTTTCATCTGCATGCCAGGTCAAGTGTCTTGAATCGGTTTCACTACGAAACATGCGTCTAAATCTCGGAATAACAGGAAAATACCACAAGACTTTTGTTGGAGACAACTTGTTCTTATATCGCGAGACACCGCATTTAGGACACTCATTTAACGATGCATACTCATTTTGAAACAAAACGCAATCGTTTGGACATGCATGTATCTTATCATAGCTCATGCCAATAGAGCACAACATCTTTTTGGTCTCATATGTTCGATTGGGAAGAATATTATCCTCAGGAAGCATATCTTTCAAAAGGGCTAATAACTCTGTGAAACTTTTATCCGACCATCCATTGCCCGCCTTTAAGTTGTACAACTTTAATACCGCAGACAATCTTGTGAATTTAGTGCAACCATCATACAAAGGTTTCTCTGCATCACTTACCAACCTCTCAAACATTTCGGGACAATCCTTAAGATCTCCTTCAAGTGCTTTTGCAATCTCTTTAACTCGATCACAATCGTATGTATCTGCGCCACTATAGTTTGAGGCATAGGTCGTACTATCCCCCGGTTCAACATTCTCGTTACTTTTCTCACCATGCAAATTCCAACATGTATAACTTCGATCAATTCCATGCCTCATTAGATGCGATGTCAACTGAACTGCGTCAACCCGTTTCCCATAACAACAACCCAAGCAAGGACATATCATTCTACTGGGGTCTTCGGCGTGCGCAACGACAAACTTAACGAATTCTGATACCCCATTCTCGTACTCTCTCGACAATCGATTGGAAGACATCCATGTATTATCCATTACTAATTAGAATATACAAAAAAAAATTTCAGAAGAGATATCAAATTCAGCCGCGAAATCTAAGGTTTCTAATGTCTCTATAATGCAACCATAACCGAACCCTAACAACAGTATTTGAATGTGATTCATAGCGATATCAAATTCAGCAATTTAAAAACCAACCGTCAATTGCCTAATAAACCCAAACTATTTAAATGACTATGAATATTGAAACTTTACAGGTCGAAACAAACGTAGCATAGACAACAATAACATAAAACTGAAATGGGGCAAAGCTAAAAGAAAGCAATAGTGCAAGTAATAATGTATGCTAGAATAAATACACTCATAAGCTGCATCGTGTACCTTTGATTGGTAGAAGGAGGAAACGTCGTAGATCTAACAGAGGTGGAAGGAGAACGCCTTAGAAGTAGGGAAAATCGTAGCAGTGAGAACCCTAACGTGAAAAAGAACGAAAATAACAGAGAGTGAAATAACAAAACGCGCAGTATGTTATAATTTTAATGTTTACAAAAGGGGACCTTAGAGGGCGCTTGTGGAAAAAAAGCGCCCTTAAAAGGGGGCCTAAGAGGGCGCTTATGAAAGTGCTCTCTAAGGCTTTCCAGAAGCGCTTTATAAACTGGAAATGCACATGGACTTATAACAGCGCTTTTTTAAAAGCGCCCTCTAAGGGTAACCTTAGAGGGCGCTTTCTAAAAAGCGCCATGTATTGTTGTCCCTCTATCTCCTCCTTATTTTTTCGCTTCACCTTAGAGGGCGCTTTATTACAAAAGCGCCCTCTAAAGTGCGCTGTCTATTGCTCCTTATTTTTTCGCTTCACTTTAGAGAGCGCTTTTGAAATAAAGCGCCCTCTAAGGTGCGCTGTCTATTCCAGTTTTCGGCGTAGTGATCCTTAACTATAATCATGTTAGCGTAGCTTTTCGTTATCGTGTTTGATTAAGTCGCGTTTGCTTAATTCACACTTGCTTAAATCTGTTTGCTTAATTCGAAAATTAGGAACATACATCATATAATACCAATTGCGCTTGTCAGTGAATATTATAATCGAATGAGATTGAATCCATTAGGAAATTGATATTATAAGAATTGACGATAAGTCAAAAATCGATACAGTAAATTAGCTTATCTATCAATTTTGCTTTTAACTTTAATCATCTTCGATTTAAGTTTTGAACCTTAAAAACCCCTTTCTTTTTATTCATTTGGTTGTAACATTCAAGAGTCCTTGTGATACAACATTCGAGTGTCACTTCTATTTTACTACACTTTTAAACTCGTTCTTGACCTGTGTGCGACAGCGGATCATATTGGCGCCGTTGTCGGTGACTCTTGTAGATTTTAACCATTATTATAGTCTAACCATTATTATAGTCATTGGTGTTGTGTTTTAGCATTTTTTGGCCCTAACTTTCTTGCGTTCGGGTCTTTTTGCGTTTTAGGATAAAGAAATCTGTTTTTTTAAGAAATTGTCTCAATTTATTCCGATTCTTTGTCGATTAACTAGGAAAAAATCAAGGATGAAAAAAAAACCTTTATTTAGAGACTAAATAATGGACGCCGCCCTAAAAATCCGAAATTCCTTATTTTTCTATTTTTTTTCTTCTGTTTTGGTAGTTTTAGAAAATTTCGCAAAAATCCTCAAAATTCTTGATTGACTTTATTAGACTAATTTTCATGTTTTTGAATTTTTATTTATTTTATTTTAATCATTTTTTACATATTTCAATTGTTTTTACTTAATATGGACATTGTCGGTATTTTCCTATTTGTTGCTGCAATGCTGAATTAGTTATGTGTTTTCTCATTGTTGATTGATTTTTTTTCTTTTCTATTGAGTTTAACATGGCTGACTAAAGAACTCTGAGAGAACTTATTATCCCTGGTGTTAATTATAAGGATTTATGTATTGAATATCATATTGTTGTTGTACCTTTCGAATTAAAATCTGGTTTAATACACTTGTTGCCAAGGTTTAATGGTCTTGCAGGGGAGGATCCGCATAGGCATCTAAAAGAATTTCAGATTGTGTGTTCTACACCATTGATGCCTCAAGGAATTACCGAAGATCATGTCAAGCTTAGATCGTTTCCATTCTCACTACAAGGTGCTGCAAAAGATTGATTATATTATCTTGAGTCAAATTCTATTACAAGTTGGAATAATATGAAGAAAATATTCCTAGAAAGATTTTTCCCTGCTTCAAGAGCTTCTTCAATCAGAAAATAAATATGTGGTATTAGACAAGTTGACATGGAATCATTGACCGAATACTGGGAAAGATTCAAGCAGTTAGTGTCTAGTTGTCCTCACCACCAGATTTCTGAACAACTGTTAATACAATACTTTTATGAGGGATTGATACCAATGGAAAGAAACATTTTAGATGCTACTAGTGGTGGGGCACTTGTTGATAAGACTCCAGTTGCTGCCAAATCCTTGATTGAGAACATGTCACTTAACTCCCAACAGCTCACAACAAGAGATAATTTCGTGGTCCAAGCAAAAGGTGTGAATGAGATTCAAGTTTCTTCTTCCAACAAAGCTCTAGAAACTAGAATTGATGAACTTACCTCTTTAGTGAAACAATTTATGCTACCTCTTCCACCACCACCACCATATAACCATTCACAAGTAACCACCTCTTCACCTTTTGAACCTTCACTAGAGGAACTTGTCAAGCAAATGGCTGTAAATAGTCTCCAATTTCAGCAGCGAACAAATTTTAGTATTCAGACTTTGCAAACACAAATTGGACAACTTGCCATTTCAATAAATGTCATGCAACAAGCTCAAGGATCAAGCCAACTACCTACCCAAACAGTAGTTAATAAAAAATGCCCTAATGTGAGTGCAATTTCCTTGAGATCCAAAAAAGTTATAGAACTAGCCCCAGAAAAAAATAAAAAAATTGTTAGTGTAACACCTGGAAATAAACCTGAACCTTTTATTGTTGTTGAGGCTGGAAAAAAAAGCATGTATCACCAATCCCTTTCCCACAAAGAGTACTGAAAAATAAGAAGATTGACGAGGAAGAGCATTCTGTTTTTCAAATAGACTTGTTTTCTGAAGTTGTTGATAAAGCTTATTCTGATTTGTTTTCAGTTGATTTTCTAACTTTTTTTGGTTTTGATGATATTTACTCATGTGATGATTGTACTAACATTAACCTTTGTGTTGTTTATGCTGAGATTGATGTTGCCTTGCAGTGTGACAGTGTAAATGAAGTTGTTTATGTAGCTGAAGCTCTTGACATCCCGGCTGCCCCAAACATACCATCCATTGAAGAACCACCTTCTTTAGAGCCTAAACCACTTCCCGAGGATTCATATTATTCATCAAAGCTTCAACTTAAGCAGAAACATAAGAAGGGAGTTGGATGGACCTTGGCTGACACTCGTGATATTAGCCCATCCATATGTATGCATAGGATCCCACTTAAAGATGAAACAAAAGTAGTGAAACAACCCCGTAATTCTTTGATTCTTGATGTGGTGAAAAAGGAGATCACTTTCACGTGCCCATTCAACACTTTTACTTTTCGAAGATTATTCTTTGATCCTGGAATACAAGGCAAATGCACTAATCAAAATTTCAAGGTCAATGGACACTATCCAAAGTTACTCCATGAGAACCCGACTTTGGAAGAAGAGACTGTGGAAGAACTCTCTTTGGGAAAGGTTGCTTATGCAGTCATTTATCCGCCTTGACTCCTCGGGTGTGTTCTTTCCTTTCTCTCACTCTTATTTTATATTTATGCTCTTTCATTAAGGACAATATATATTTTAAGTATGGGGGAGAGAGCCATTTATTTATTTTGTTTTCAGTTTTTCTCTGTTTTGGTTTTTGTTTTCTTTCTTAAAAAAAATTGCATGTTTTTTTCCTTTGGTTTTTGAGTTACAATTATGAGTATTTTTCTTAGTTCTCTTGACTAAAGTCTTGTGGTGTGATGTGAAAAATTTACAGTGCATTTTTAGTATGATAGGTAGGACTAAACTCTAAGTTGTACATCATTTACGGTAGATCAATTAACCTTGTGAAGTTTTAAGCCTTATATGGATAATATACAAAAATTCATCTCTTTCTTTCTTGTGTGATTCACTCATGTCTGTTAGTCTCTAGAACTTGAATTGACTCTTGTTGATGATGTTGTTTACTTGTGCACACTGATATGATAAATACAATTTTTTTTTTGTTGTTTTTTTAGTCAGTTAGCCAAAAAGCCAACCCTGAAATAATATCATCCCTTGTTTGAAACCCCCTTGAGCCTATTATCCCTTTTTTGTTTAAAACTCATTATAAATCGAGAAGTGAAAAACAATGTTATCACCATATCCAAAGGGTTGAAAGAATCTTGTTTAAAGTTGTGTGGGGTTGAATAATTATGTTTGTAATATTTCAGAAGTTGGTAGAAAAAGAAAAGAAAAATAGAAAAAGAAAATAGAAAAGAAAAAAATTGAAGGATATATACATGTCAATACATACTCCTTATGAAAAAGAAATAAAAAGAAATAAAAAGAAAAAGGAAAAAAATGAATAAAAACAGTTACTATAGAGTTGTTGAAGTGAATGAAATATTTTGTTAATTCAACTCCCGCAGTTTCTTTCAAGTCTCTTTTGTCTCTATGAATTTTAGCCTAGTACCCCTTAGGATTTATCTCACCCTTACCTTGGCCACGTTACAACCAAATAAAAGTCCTTTTGATTTTTGTGTGCATGTATTTCAATTGTGGATGTTAGAGTCTTTTCAAGCTTATGGTAGTACTAACTTTCATGTTGTGCTTTGAGTGTAAACAGTTAACCTAAGAGTTGAGTGAATTTTATCCTATGAGAATCTTACTACTTTAGGATGTACTCTTTAGTAATCTGTTTTCCTATCTTGTTTGAATGTCACAAGAATTTGCTCACTAACACCATATTCTTGAAGCTTAGACTTAGAATTCTGTTTGTACCTTGTATCTTGATAAACTTTGGAATTGCATATTTTGTTTGTTCTTATTTTTTTTTTTCTGTTTTAAGTTTTGAATTTATAATTTTGCTCGGAGTGCAAAAGTTCAAGTGTGGGGGAATATGATCAGTGCATTTTGATGCATATTCTTCTATTATTCTACTTAGGCAACTCTATAGTTTATTATATTATTTTTACTATTTTAGTGTGTTTTTATATTTAAGTTTATTTTTTGTTTTATTTTATTTTCGTACTTTATTTTCAGCATAAATAGTTATTTAATACCTTGTTATTATGCAGATCATAACTTGAGCTACGGGGATCGGATTGATGCATTCTAATATATGTTGGAAAGTTGAGAGGATAAGATAAAAGTCTCATGTTGAAGTCAAAAGCTGATTCAGAGTGAAGAAGAGTCGAATAATTCGTTTTATTTCCAGACTTAAGAAAATACTTAGTTTTTGAGCCGATTTTGTATTTTTTTCGGGTCGGCTGCTATCATATCCAAATTCCCTTGCTCTATTAATCAACTTAGTAGTTTTAGGATTGGGGGGATTCATAATTCATGAAATAGATAATAGGGCATATGAATACCATGGAGAGCTAATTCCCAAAGAGTTGATCTGTTGTATTCGAATTCCACTTTGAGGTTTTTATTAATTTCAATTTAATTTCAATTTCTTTTCAATTCTTCCTATAAACTCGTTTGCTTAATTCGATTAATTTTGTTTGCTTAATTCGATTGTTTTTTATAGGATATAGTTGATTAAATTTGATTGTTTGTATGATCCTTAACTATAATCACGTTAGCGTAGCTTTTTCATTATCGTGTTTGATTAAGTCGCGTTTGCTTAATTCACACTTGCTTAAATCCGCTTGCTTAATTCGGAAATTAGGAACATACATCATATAATACCAATTGTGCTTGTCAGTGGGTATTGTAATCGAATGAGATTGAATCCGTTAGGGAATTGATACTATAAGAATCGATGATAAGTCGAAAATTGATACAGTAGATTAACTTATCTATCAATTTTTCTTTTACCTTTAATCATCTTCGATTGAAGTTTTGAACCTTAAAAACCCCCTTATTTTTATTCGTTTGGTTGTAACATTCAAAAGTTCTTCTGATACGACATTCGAGTGTCGCTTTCATTTTACTACACTTTTAAACTCGTTTTTGACCCGTGTGCGACAGAGGATCAAAAGAACACCATTCACCTTCTTCGAACTCAGGATCACTCTCTAGAGACAAGTCATAGATATCTTCAGAAAAAACATCAGGAATCACATATCATTAGTACTTCACTAGCCGTAACATTTGTTCTCCATTCTCCAAGGAGCAAACATCAAGAATACGTATTCGTTCTCCCTCAAAGACATCTCAACTTGATGGACATGCAGGAATCTCGAATACACATCCACTTTCATTTTGAAAAAACCACATAGCTTTAATATCACCTAAGCCCTTGCAATCAACATCTTGTTGCACCAACTCTTCACTCCAGCACCAACGTAGAGAAACAAAAGTTTCTCTCCCACTTGTTTCAATCCCTCTCCTGCTAAAAAGCGGTAAAGGAAACAAGTAAGTACCAAACGTGTTTCACACATATGTCACATACTAGGAAATAAACAACATTACAAAAACATGTCCAGATGGACCGACCTGCTCTAATACCAATATGTAACACCCTAAAACCCCAAAATTTATTTTTATATAAAATTCACACGTAGGATGTTACTTCACCGAAACATTGATACATAAACATGCAAATTCAATAATCCGCAACGGAAAATAATAGAAAAACATAACATAAGACTGAAATAAACATTATTGAAAACTCCATGAAAATGAGTTACAACTTAATACATAAGAACATAAGTGTCTCGTTCTCTGATGTTACAAAATCAGAGCATTATTTTACTAACAAAAAAGCAATAAATGCTAAGAGGGCCACAAAGCCGTCTCACAGTCATCACGAGATATCACTTATGTTGATTACTTGTATAAACATTGTATAGAGCCATCCAACAAACAAATAAGAGGTGAGAATACACTTACAAATAATAATGGTGAAATTTAGCAGCATGATGATAAACAGAACGCATCATTAATACAAAACACAAACACAATCATATTTACAAGCACATGTATCATCCATAATATATGCAACACTAATATGCACAAACTTCTTCATCTATATGCAAGTGATACCAATTTTTTGATGAAATTTTATTTCTCTCTCTCTCTCTCTCTCTCTCTCTCTCTCCTCTCTCTCTCTCTCTCCGTCTCTCCTCTCTCTCCTCTCTCTCTCTCTCTCCTCTCTCTCTCTCTCTCTCTCTCTCTCTCTCCCTCTCTCTCTCTCCCTCTCTCTCTCTCTCTCTCTCTCTCTCTCTCTCTCTCTCTCTCTCTCTCTCTCCTCTCTCCTCTCTCTCCCTCTCTCTCTCTCTCTCTCTCTCTCTCTCTCTCTCTCTCTCTCTCTCTCTCTCTCTCTCTCTCTCTCTCTCTTTCTCTCTTTCTGTCTCTCTCTCTCTCAGCCTTCATTCATAGCATCTAGCACTGAGACTAAAGGAATTCGTTCATGTGGACTGAGTAGAGGCATTGTCACCATTCAACGCTCGTGATCACTCCTTCGATTTACATTAAAGGTTTCAATCGCCACAAGAGGTAACAGTTTCTCTAATTGATCATACTCATTCGTAAGGATCACTAAAGGATTTTTTTTAATTTCCACTACGTCTTGGATCACAGTTTTCCTTCAGTGGTATCAGAGCCACTTACGAAACCATGCATCTGATAGTTATTTATTTTCTATATTTTCTGTATTAATACGATTAAAAGACAGAATGAATTAAATAATAAATGAGTAATTAAATTCGGCAACATGTGTGTACAATTTGGATTATTGATCTTGACTATGCTTAAGAATCCGACGTTAGTACGGTGAAGCCGCTATACATCGATCGTCCATAGGTTACACAAATGAGATCGATCAATTCATATATATGATATAAGTAATTCTGATGCAAAATATGGTATATATATGATACATTGTTTCTATTTTGTTCATTCAAACAGTTAATGGTTGTTATTCCATTGAGCGAGCAATGGTCATTTGCTTCAGAATCCGACATTGGTATGGTGAAACAATGAGGAATTGATCAATCATATTGAATTATAAATCGAGATATGTTTGATGGTATGAAATTGATGCATTAGGGTTCATGATGGTACAAGGGTTGTGTTGTCAAAGAGTTATGCGATTAGGGTTGTGACTGCACAAGAGTTATGCTTTAAAGTATCAAGTGTTGATGCAAAAAATGACGCCGGTTTCAAATGAATTGTTCATTAAAATTTTGCGCCGGGGCACTGCCTCTGACAACCCCGCAGAGGGGGCTTCCCTCTTGACCCATGTCCGTTGAACGATCAACGGAACCACCGTCCGCTGACCGGGCAACAGAACCCCCGACTAACTCTGCGTAGTGTGACCAATCGCCGAAATATAATTTGGTTTATTTAATTTACAAAATTTAAATTAATAATAATAATGTGTTTATTATCATTGTCTTTTGGTGATCAGTTATGGACTTAGTTTTCCTTTATTTTGTCTTTGGGATTTTAATATACGGGCTGCGTGTCGTGCCTCTCTTTTAATCTCTTAATGTAATTTCTTTTCTCATCTCACTCCCTCGTATGTTGATCAGTCACCATTTACATTGAGTTTTCATTACTGATCCGACGCAAAATAGAGAAATTTGACATACTGTGCAAGCATTTATGGTACATTTCGAGCTAGTTTTTACTTCCGTTATTTTATTTATGCATTTCTAATCTTTGTTATGTTTTACTTTTTTTATCTTGATTTTATGCGTGGGATAACTGTGTTTTTGTCCGACAGATCCAGGTAGAAGAACCGGAGAACTCAGAACACTACAATGCTAGATTCCGGCACACAAAAGAGCAGAAAATCCCGGTACAGAAGGCCTGACACGGGCACCCGTGTCACCTGACACGGGCCGTGTCAGGGCAAGGGAAGCAAAGGAAGGAAAATAGTATCCTGACATGGCCACCCGTGTCAGGCAGAAACAACAACCGTGTCACCCTACTGTGGGCGTGTCAGCTAAATAGTAGGCTGACACGGCCACCCGTGTCAGCCCAAGCCCAAAATTTCCAGTTTTCTTGGGCTTTTCATTTTGCGGGCTCTTTAGAGACATCCTTGGACCTGTCCAACTGCTGCTGGGAACTTTCACTATAAAAAGAGGTCTTCTGCCAAAGGAAAAATCATCTTGGAATACGGCAAACCACAGTATTGTGAAGCAATCAAGTATTACGAAGATCAAGGGATTTGGAAAGCTGAAGAGATTCATGAGCAGAAGCGATTGAAGATCAAAGTCATCCAATTACTTGTAATGTGTAATTTTTATCTTGAATTTGTTTTAAACAATATGAGTAGCTAAACCCCCCAATGCTAGGGGGTGTCCCTGATTTAGAAATGTAATGAATTTAAGTTTACATTTGCATTTATAATATTGTTTTTACGGTAACCTTTTGATGTGTTTATTGCTTTCTCTTTCGGGCCAATTGAGATTGATTTATGGTTATCAATTAGGCTGGACCGCCATTGATAAGGTTTTCATAAGGTTACTCTGCAGTAGATATCACCTAGGACTAGGGGTACCCTGTATGAACCAGAATATTCTTGATATTATACAGCTTCACTTCACCCTAATTGGCTATGGACATAGGAACTAACGTAGATTGATTAAAGGTTTTCTCACCAAGGACTTAGGAGAAAATACCCTTGAGAACTGGTAGTAATTGATATTTGTTGATGCAATCGTAACTCAGAGTTGTTACAGGGATAAATCATACACCTTCCCCGTCATTGTTCCTTTTTCTCTATAAACCCTTATTTTCATAATTCTTTACCTTTACTTTTCAAATTATATTTTTACACTCAAAAACCAAATTAATACTTTTTGTTTAATTGAATGATAATTTAACTCAATATTAACGTGCAGTCCTTGAGATCGACATTCGGGGAATTTCCCCATTATTACTATAAAAGGCAAAATAGTACACTTGCTATTTTCCCGATCAAGTTTTTGGCGCCGTTGCCGGGGACTGCCAAAAATATAGAGTTTTATTTTATTTTTATTAAAATTTTGTTGCTCTGCCATAAAATTATTTTTGTCATTTGTAATTTACTAATTTGTGTATGCGAGGAGAACCCTCAGCTGAATTTCTTTTTGATGCAGAGATCGAGAGAACCCTTCACCGAAGCCGCAGAGAAAAAAGAGTGGATTCTACAAAAGAAAGTACCTCAGATCAACCAGAAGTCAAGGAACCAATGGCTGAAGTTCCTCCAATTCCACCTCCTCCACCTCCGGAAAGACTCCTGGGTGACTATGGAGGTGCAAATGCACCGGGTGGTCGACTGACCATTGTTAACCAACCGGTGAATGTGACAAATTTTTAACTGCATCGTAGCTCGATCAATCAATTGGAAAGAAAACCTTTCACCGGAAAGGTTAATGAAGATGCCAACAAACACCTGCAAAGATTTCTGACCATGAGCACCACCCTGAAAATTGATGGTCACACTGATGAAGCAAAAAAATTAAGAATGTTCCCGCTCACTTTAGCTGAAGACGTGGAAGAATGGTTATATTCTCTCCCTGCCGGTAATATCACTTCCTGGGAGGAGATGGAAACTGCATTCTTAAATGAGTATTTTCCAGCATCAGTATTCCTGAGAAAAAGGTATGAAATTCTGAATTTCAAACAGAAGGATGGTGAATCATTCGGAGACACTTACAAAAGATTCAAAAGGATCTTAGTCGCGTGTCCCACTCATAATATGGATCAGACAGAACAAATGCAAATGTTCGTTAATGGGCTGAAAATAAAGACAAAATAGTTGATTGATACAGCAGCCGGTGGCTCAACAAATTTCTCAACAGCCACTAGTATCAAGAGGATTATTAAAGTAATAACTGCCAATGAGCATCTAGAGCTATATGACAGGTGTACCAGTCAACCAGATGGGGTGATTGATCTAAAATTAGAGACAAATAAAATTTGTCTGGAAGACACTGTTGCTGCCGAAGTAGACACAAAGCTGAAAGCTATGAATATAGGTACTCAACAAATAGCACAGGTTCAGCCAGCTCCGGCGAGCACGTGTGAAATCTGTAATGGACCTCATCACACAGTCTATTGCTTTGCGAGTCCCCAACAAATTGAAGAGATCAAATTCTTGAAATAGAATAATCCCTATTCTAACACTTACAACCCAGGTTGGAAGAATCATCCAAACTTCTCCTGGAAAGATCAGAGAGGGAATGTTCCGCAACATGGTATAGGGAGATATCAGACTCAGTATCAGTAACAACAGCAACAACAACAGGCACCTAAAAAGGATGAATGGGAGATTGCCATTGAAAAGTTAGCAGCCCACAACATACAGTTTCAAGAAGAAATAAGGACTAATCAGAAAAACACCACAACCTCCATCAAAAATCTTGAAGTTCAAATGGGACAGATAGCACAACAGTTAGCTTCAAACTCTCAAGCCCCAGGCACCTTACCTAGTGGTACGGTGACAAATCCGCGGGAACATAACACTGTGAACGCTGTCACAACCCGAAGTGGAAAGTCAACAGAGGAAAATGATATAGAAAAAGATGGATTAATAGAGGTGGATTTAGAAATCAAGGAAACAAAAGTCCAAGATGAAGAAGCAATACCACCTCCTGTCAAGGAGAAAGAAACGGTTCCTAAACCCGTAATCAAACTCCCTTACCCTCCAAGACAGAAAAAGAAAAATCAACATGAGAAGAATTTTGAGAAGTTTCTGGAAATGTTCAAGAAACTCGAAATCAATATCCCTTTTTCTGAAGCATTGAAACAAATGCCAATATATGCCAAGTTCATGAAAGACATAATTTCCAAGAAGCATTCCACTAATACGGAACCGATCATCCTGACTGAAACATGCAGTGCCATTCTTCGAGGCATGAAAATCCCAATTAAAAAGAAAGACAGGGGATCCGTTACTATTCCTTGCACTATTGGTGATAGAAAATTCAAGAAGGCTCTGATTGACTTAGGGGCAAGTGTAAGCTTGATGCCACTGTCCATCTATAAGAAATTAGGCATCGGTTTTGTTCAAGATACTCGAATGACCCTTCAGTTTGCGGATTGTTCTGTTAGGCGACCCTATGGTATTGTGGAAGATGTTCTTGTAAAAATTGACAAGTTTGTCTTTCCAGTCGACTTTGTCATTCTGGAAATGCTGGAGGATGAGGAGATTCCTCTCACATTGGGAAGAACTTTCTTAGAAACAGGGCGGTGTATGATAGATATTGAGGAAGGAACTATGACCCTCAAGGTCTATGATGAAGAGTTAAAGATAGATGTGAGGAATAAAATGCAATACAAAGATGATATCGGCACTAGCAACACTATAGAGATAATCGACCAAGTAATTGCTCAAGAAAATGACCAGCATAGACCCCGGTCACCTCTAAACCGGGTCTTAAGCTTGTCCATTTTTGACAGTAATGAAGATGAAGAAGAATCTGAGGTGCTTGCACTGATGGAAAAATAACCTGAATGGATTAGATCTAGACCACACCGGTGGGAAGATCTAAGACCACCACCATCCGATGTCACTGAAGAACCAAAAAAAGGGGTGACTCTGAAGCAGTTACCAACATATATGAAGTATGTATTTCTAGACACTGAAGAAAAATGTCCAACCATCATTAATGCTAGTCTATAGAGTGTCCAAGAGGCAGAACTCATTCAAGTGCTAAAAAAATACAACGGTGCAATCGGATGGGCAATTGAGGACTTAAAAGGTATAAGCCCTACTGTTTGCATGCACAAGATCTTAATGGAAGATACCATAAACCAGTAGTGCGACCATAACGAAGACTTAACCCAGCTGTCGCAACTAGGCGAAAAAACCACTGGCTAAAAAGAAAAACAAAAGAGTCGCCACCGTTCGTTATTTATCCCAAAGGAGGGAAAGGAAACGATCGAAGAAAACCTGAAGAGAAGGAAAAGACAAGGTGTCGCAACCAAATCTTGGGTTCGGGAGTCGATTATGCGAAGGGAAGGTATTAGCACCCCTACGCATCCGTAGTACTCTACGGGATCCACTCTTGTTGTTCTAGTCTAAAGGGTGTAGATATATCTAAGGTACTATCTGCTAAAAGAAGCCAAAATAAAATGACTCGCAAGGATGTCGCATCCACTGCCTACGTATCTCATATGAGTATGAGAATCAGAATCTTCGTAGCTCGGCTACCTATGGGTTAAAGAGAAGTGTGCTCGATAAGACATCGTGTCTTATGCCTACGTATCTCATCTGGACGGAGAATAAGAGCAAAACTTAGTTCGGCTAACTTCGGGAACAATGGTCTCAATTGCAACTGGGGCAAGAGAAAGGGAAGGTCTCGATCGCAAAGAGGGCGAGAGAAAAGAATCGTAGCAAAGGCGAATGCAAACAGGGATTAGTTGTTAGTCATCAGTCAAAAACTAGGCAAGACATCGCGTCTCATGCCTACATATCTCATCTGAACATGAGAATCAGAGTTGTCGTAGTTCGACTAACTAGAGGTTAAGGATTTCCATCTGAACATGGACTTACAAAAGAGGACACCAGCTGTGTCAAAGGAAAGTGGGCAATATGTTCAACGTCCTAGCAGTAGGTGTCGCAGCTCGCTGAATCGAGTCTTAGGCAGTTACCTCTTTGCAATAGAATGAATTGACATGCCACAGGATCGGAAACGCACAGAAGGTCTAAAAGTGGGGAAGCTCTGCCCTAGAGTTATCATGCAATATGAACTTATGTGTTAGGATTTACAGAAGGGGACATCTACCTAATGTTAGCATGCAAAGAATAAGGGAATTCTACCTATGTTATCATACAAAGGATTCTACCTAATGGGTGCTACGTAAACGGAACAAGAGTCGACGGATGGAGCAAGGAGAGGAGCCACAGATAAGGGTAGATGGCGATGCCTGAGGCAATCGACTTACAGGTAGATGGCGATGCATGAAGCAATCGACTTACAAAAGGATGGATAAAGGTAGATGGCGATGCCTGAAGCAATCGACTTACAAAAGAATGGATGAATACGTGCTGGTTCTGTTAAGTTTTGAAAATGATACTCGAAGTTGGATCGAGCTTTTGATCTTGTTTTGAAATGATTATCGGATGTTCGTTTTAGTTCTTGTATTAACAGATGAATAAAGAATGAAAGAATAAATATTATACACTTCATGGGAGAGGGGTACATTTGTTATGAATGGGGATGGTTCATTGCAATTAAACAATAAGAGTATATGCCTCATACATCATACAAGTAGGCAACAATTACCAATCAAACAGTAAGGTAAGTAAACAGGAATATAATCCAATCAAAAAATCAAAGAATGAAATAATGGAGCATTAAACAATGCATGGGAAGTATGAACATGTTAAACAAACAAGCAATGGTAAGCATGGATGAAAGAAACAAGTGTGACAAATGACAGATGAATCAGACCGGTGAAAAGATGCACACAAAGGCCATTGAGATAATTAAATCAAGAAATAATGTAAAGATCAAATAAAATCAAGATGAAAAGCCTATAATACATGGCATATGAGATGAACAAGGGAGGATCAAAAGATCTCTTCAATTGCCATAAGAAATCCCTAAGTCAAACATCGGTCATAACGAAGTCAACTGAAAATTCAAGTCAACTTAATAATTATTAAATAAATAGCAAATTAATCAAGAAAATCATGAAAAATTAAACTAAGTAAGATGGGGTCAAGAAATTATCATCCCCCAAAAATATTTTAAAAATAATGAAAATTGGCACGTGAATTAATTAAAACAAAACATAGGTCAAACCAAAAGTCAATTAATAAGACTAGGTTAGAAATGAATCATGAATAAATAGTAAATTAATCAAGAAAATTATGAAAAATTAAACTAAATAAGATGGGGTCAGGACATCATCATCCCCCAAAAATATTTTAAAAATAATGAAAATTGGCACGTGAATTAATTAAAACAAAACATAGGTTAAACAAAAAGTCAGCCAACCAAACTAGGTCATGTTGATCATGAGACAGTGGTCAACCTTCATCCCAAAAATCAAATGCTGACAATAATTTTAAGTCATAAAAATAAAATCAATAAAAAAGTGTGTTAAAATGGACCATTTAGAATAAATAATTAAAATAAAATATTAATATTTAAAAAATACGAAAATAAAAATTATATAAAATTAAATAAAACGTTAAGAAAAGTGAAAATAATTTTTGGGTAATGTTATGGACAAAGAAAATATTTTAAATAAGAAAAAGAAATATGAAAATGGAAGGATTAATGGTGACGAACATGGTAAGCAAGCATAGATATATCAAAACATGGCCATGGAAGAGATGATTACCTAATGGAAAATAGAAGTGGAATGGAATATGATATGTGATGAAGCTTTACCTCCTTGCCACCAAATTCCAATGCTCCTTTAGGGTTAGGGTTTCAGCTTCTTAAATAGGGTGGATTAGGTGTTCTCAGGGGCTTTTTAATAAGTGATTTATCCATAAGAATAAAAGTGTGAAGTGAGGTGTAAAATGTTGTTATTTTGGGCCAAACTTAAGTGAATGGATGTCCAATGCATGGACAAAAGAGGTAAAAAACGTGACTGGCTTGTGCAGCATGCTTAGAAAATCTGATTGGGTCAGCCAGACCCAAAATCTGCCTAGAAAATCAAGTCATGGTGCCGACTTTAAATGAATGTATCTCTTAAACCATGGATCCAAATGAGATGATTCCAAAAGGATGTGTAAGAGTACATGGCAAGGTACAATTATTGTGAAGAAAGTATTTTCAAATAATTCCTTGAAGTGCAAGAGACCTGGCCAAGAAGTCTTGACAAATTTTGAAGATTTTTGGACTTAGAAATTTTTCTAAGTGTTCTAAAAAAATGTCTCCCTTTGACTAAGCATAACTTTCTCAACTTTGATCCAAATGAAGCAAACTTTATATTTCTAGAAATCTTGGAACAAGATGAACAAATTTCATGTTGGAGAAATTTTCAAATGGAGCTTTTATCTTGATGGACAAAGGGCTTAAAGTGAGTGCAACGATCATGAAAACTTGCCCTGAATGGAAAGTCAACCATTTCCAAATTAAGTAACTTTTCCAATTCCTGATTAAACGATGAATCCATGATCCAACCTTGATCAAATTTCACATGTAGGATCCCCTAGGCATGGATTTTGAGATTCCACTCTCAAAATGTCATAAGTTGACTTTTTTGGCCCCACAATTGACTTTTCCCAAACCGTCTGATTCCCGATTCCATTGATCAATTGAAGCACTTCTAGCTCAAATAAAGAGCTGATTTTTTGTATGTAGACCCTTGTGGACATATGGAGGGCCATGGAAAAGAGTTTCACCCAAAGAATCAGGAATAAACTAATTTTATACCAAACCCTAGTTTAGGGCAAAAATGATTAAGATTTGATTGCACTGATTGCCAATGGATCTTTCTGAGATAATTGTGAATCTTCCTAGGCCAAAATACTTCTCCAATCATGACATGGATGAGCCCCTATACTTTCAACCAAGCATTTCCTGTTGCAGGTAGCCATGAAACCCTAATTTCCTTATTAAATCCAGATGAACAATCCGATAGCTCTGAATCATTCATTGATGAACTCAGGACCATAATAAGATACCTGGACCCCCCCCCCCCCGAGACCCTTGAGAGTTGTATATTTAGAAAATGAATTCCAATTCTCAATCTTGCTTTGTGTGGGCTCCTTCTGTTAAGGAGTGATCAATCAAAGCCTGATCTCCATGTCACTAATGCAGTATGCAATGAGTATGACCTAATATGATGCTAATGAAGTGTAAAACATAATCCCATGCTTCCAGGAAAAATGAAGGGTAAATTTTGGGGTATTACAGCTGCCCATATTCAATCAACTAGAAACCCGAAAGGAAGATAACAACGGCTTTCTCACTTTCGAGGTATCAAGTGTTTGAATACGATAAAAGCCTAAAATTTTACACTGAAGTGAAAAAATGAAGTAACAATGCCTGTCAGAATCGGCCAAGAGGTGGTCTTGAAAAAGAATCCGTCTAGTACAGTGAGAGTTGGTCTGAACACCGAAACATGGAACGTTAGCCTGAATTCCAAAATAAATGGTGACACAGAAATAACCATGGCCTGAATGCCGCTCATCAATCTGAATACTGGAAATGACTTCGATCTGAGCATCAGACGATACTTGATTATCAAACATCGGTCTGAACACCAGGAAACTGGCCTGAGTGCCAGTTCGGTTTGAATACCGGAAAACTGGCCTGAATGCCACAAGTTGCATCGACCTGAATGTCGGAAACTTCTTCGATCTGAACACCAGGAAACTGGCCTGGATGCCACTTCGGTATGAATACCAGAAACTTGGCCTGAATGCCACAAGTTGCGTCGACCTGAATGTCGGAAACTTCTTCGATCTAAACATCAGAAAACTGGCCTGAATGCCACTTCAGTCTGAATACCGGAAGCTTGGCCTGAATGCCACAAGTTGCGTCGACCTGAACGTCGGAAACTTCTTCGATCTGAACATCGGAAAACTGGCCTGAATGCCACTTCGGTCTGAATACTGGAAACTTTCATGCCTGTCAGCATCGACAGAAATAGGGAAAATGATAATTGAGGCAGCGCGTGGGCCAACGACCCCTGCTGGGAATAATAAAGGATAAGTCATGAACAACCTTCAGTCTGAGTACTGGAAACAAGCTTCTGGCTTATCACCTGGGATACCGAGAATGTCTTATGCTTTACATGCGTATGTTTGAATTTTTCGATGGCGTAATGCTCCATGAAAATGGAAATGCTACACAATTTGGGAGGATGCAATGCGATATGATTCTACATGCAGGGATGCGCAATGCCAGGTTAGAGAGAACGCCAAGCCGAGGCAAGGAATTCTGCTGGGGAAATGATCACAATCTTCTGGACCCTAGCAATGCTGTTGGAGATACACATCACAATGAACTCTGTGGGGGAATGACCCGCCACACGGTGTTCTGGCAATAACAAAATACCGAGACTCTGACTAGGGAGAGAATGGCACCGAAAGCTTGCTGCTGAGGAGAACGACAATGGTTATGGCAACCATAATCTGCGAGAGAGACGACTCAGGAGGGGAGGCAGACATCGATACGGTACCGAGATTCTGCTTCGAGGGAAGAGACCATGGGTCTAGCGTTAAGATCATCGATCTGGCATCAAACTCTAAGGAGTAGCTGCTTCTGCTGGGAGGATACAGTCTGGCACTATCGACTCTACTGGGGAGTGTATAGTCTGAAACACATGCTTGGGGAAGTACAGTAGTGAGAAACTGTTGGGGATTGAAGAATCCAATGCTCGGATCAGATTTGTAGGGATAAGATACCAAATACCAACTCTTGTAGGAAAAACATCCGCGATCATCTGCTGGGGACTTTAAGGAAATGCCCCGAGTGTACCTGTTATGAATAGACGATCCAAAGCACTAAAAATTTACAGCAATTTTAAATGTTTATTAAGCATGTACCTGTAAAGCTCTTATGTTTCATGATGCAATGTTTATCAAAAATTCGGACGTCATTTTTGCAAACAAAACGGTAAAATGAAAATGAACCCAGAGATGTACTGAATATCATGATTTTATTGATTGAATGGCCTCTGAATAGGCATTTACATCAGGAAGCAATCCTTGGAAAGAGGCAATTGCACAAAAGATAAAAAACAGAAATTAATCTAATGGCAATGTGAAATGGATTTCTATCGGGTCCCAATTCTGCTATGACTCGCTCGTCTTCAAGATCCTCCAGATGATCAGCTTTCTGAAAAAGGTGATTGGACTGTTTCCTATCTTTCGGAAGTTTCCGGTTATCGACACGAGTTGATATTCAGAACTACTCAGAACACAATCATTCGCTTAATCCCTAACTTTTGCCTGGATCAGCCTTTCGAGTTTTCAATCCACCGGGATACCCATTTTTTCCTAAGTTGCCCTTTCAGGTTTTCAACTTACCGGGTGTACAATCTTTTCATTTTTTAATCCCTAACTTTTGCCCGAACCTTTTTCATTTTCTTGGTTCGCCGGGATGCCCATTTTTTTGCCTGGACTATTCTTTTTATCGTCCAGCGGGTCTATTTTATGCGAAGTATTTTTTAACTGCGTCTGAGTTCACAGGGAAAGTGAAGTCTTCACCATCCATAGTTGCAAGCATTAAGGCTCCACCATCAAAAACCTTGGTGACAATATACGACCCATCATAGTTAGGAGTCCACTTGCCCTTGTGATCTGTTTGAGGAGGAATGATCCTTTTCAACACCAAATCTCCGACTTGGAAGCATCGAGGATGCACTTTATGATCAAAGGCTCTCTTCATCCGACTTTGATACAACTTCCCATGACAAATGGCTGCCATCCGCTTCTCTTTGATAAGACTCAACTCATTAAACCTTGTCCGAACCCATTCAGCTTCGTCTAACTTGATATCCAACATGACTCTTAGAGAAGGAATCTCCACTTCAACAGGTAGGACTGCTTCCATACCATACACAAGGGAATAAGGGGTTGCCCCGATCGATGTACGTACTGAAGTACGGTACCCATGCAAGGCAAAGGGTAGCATCTCATGCCAATCTCTGTACGTAACGACCATCTTCTGCACAATCTTCTTTATGTTCTTATTTGCTGCCTCAACAACACCGTTCATCTTAGGACGATAAGGGGAAGAGTTGTGATGTTGAATGTTGAAGTTCTTGCATAACTCCTTCATCGTTTTGTTATTGAGATTAGAACCATTATCAGTAATGATTCTTTCGGGAACCCCATAACGACAAATGATTTCTTTCTTAATGAATCGGGCAACCACATGTCTTGTGACCTTCGCAAATGACGCTGCTTCGACCCACTTGGTGAAATAGTCGATGGCAACAAGGATGAAGCGATGCCCATTGGAAGCAGTCGGCTCAATCTTTCCAATCATATCAATGCCCCACATAGCAAACGGCCACGACAAAGACATCATATTCAGAGGATTTGGCGGCACATGCACCTTATCAACATAAATCTGGCATTTATGACACTTCCGAGCATATTTGAAACAATCAGATTCCATGGTCATCCAGTAATAACCCGCTCTCAACAATTTCTTAGCCATTGCATGTCCGCCGACATGAGTACCGAAGGAGCCTTCATGAACTTCCTACATTAACATGTCTGCTTCGTGTCTATCCACGCATCTGACAAAACCATGTTGAAGTTCCTCTTATACAGCACATCGTCTTTGTTCAAGAAGAAACTGCATACCAATCTTCTCAAAGTCTTTCTATCATTGTTGGATGCCCCTGCAGGGTACTCTTGATTCTTCAGAAAGCACTTGATGTCGTGGTACCAGGGCTTGTCATCAACTACCAGTTCAGCAACAAACACATACGCGACCCTATCAAGGCGCATAACACCGATCCTGGGAGCATAGTTCCACCGAATCACCTTGATCATGGAGGACAAAGTAACAAGAGCATCTGCCATCTGGTTCTCATCACGAGGTATATGATACAACCTTACTGTTGTGAAGAAAGTCAACAGTCTTCTCGTGTAGTCTCTGTAAGGGACCAAATTAGGCTGGAGAGTATTCCAATCACCATTCACTTGATTGATCACTAGAGCTGAATCTCCGAAGATGTCCAAAGTCTTGATTCTCAAATCAATGGCTTGCTCAATACCCAAGATACAAGCCTCATACTCAGCTTCATTATTGGTGCACTCGAAAGTCAGACGGGCGGTGAAAGGCATGTGGGCACCTTTCGGAGTGGTAATGACAACTCCAATTCCACTTCCTTTGGCATTGACGGCCCCATCAAACATTAAAGTCCATTTTTCATATGGATCAGGTCCCTCTTCAACAACTGGCTCTTCACAGTCTTTCATCTTGAGGAACATGATGTCTTCATCCGGAAAATGAAACTCCATCGACTCATAATCATCAATCGGCTATTGAGCAAGATAGTCTGACAAAATACTCCCTTTGATGGCTTTCTGGGATGTATACTGGATGTCGTACTCTGTCAGTACCATTTGCCAACGAGCAACCCTTCCGGTGAGAGCTGGCTTCTCAAATATATACTTGACTGGATCCATCTTGGAGATCAGTAAGGTTGTGTGAGTCAGCATGTATTGTCTCAATCGCTTAGCAGCCCATGCAAGTGCATAACATGTCTTTCCAAGCATCGAGTATCTCGACTCGCAATCTGTGAATTTTTTACTCAGGTAGTAAATGGCATGCTCTTTCCTACCTGTCCCGTCGTGTTGACCGAGAACACAACCCATGGAATTATCAAGTACTGTCAAATACATAATCAACGGTCTCCCTGGGACTGGAGGCATAAGGATTGGAGGATTCTACAAATACTCTTTTATCTTTTCGAAAGCCCTTTGGCAATCATCATTCCACCTGATAGCCTGATCTTTTCTCAACAATTTAAATATTGGCTCACACGTGGCTGTTAGGTGAGAGATGAACCTTGCAATGTAGTTCAACCTCCCTAAGAAAACACAGACTTGTTTTTCTGTTCTTGGCTCAGGCATTTCTTTTATTGCTTTCACTTTGGCAGGATCCACCTCAATCCCCTTTTCACTAACAATAAAACCCAGCAGTTTTCCAGATCTCACCCCGAAAGTACACTTGTTCGGATTAAGCCTCAGCTTGAATTTCCTCAAACGCTCAAACAGTTTCTGCAAATTCACCAAATGTTCTTTTTCCGTCTGAGATTTGGCAATCATATCATCAAGATAAACCTTGATTTCGTGATGAATCATATCATGGAAAAAAGTTACCATAGCTCATTGATATGTTGCCCCAGCATTTTTCAGACCAAACGGCATCACCTTGTAGCAGAAGGTGCCCCATGGGGTTATGAAAGTTGTCTTCTCCATGTCTTCTGGTGCCATCTTAATTTGATTATAGCTAGAAAAGCCATCCATAAAGGAGAATACCGAGAACTGAGCCGTGTTATCCACCAAAACATCAATGTGAGGTAATGGAAAATCATCTTTAGGACTAGCTCTGTTCAGATCCCGGTAGTCAACACACATCTGTACCTTTCCATCCTTCTTAGGTACTGGAACAATATTTGCAACCCATGGTGGATAATTTGTAACCGCTAGAAACCCTGCATCCAACTGTTTGTGCACTTCTTCCTTTATCTTGACAGCCATCTCTGGTCTCGTTCTTATAAGCTTCTACTTGACCGGAGGACAACCCTCTTTGAGAGGCAAACAGTGTACCACAATGTCTGTGTCCAACCCTTGCATGTCCTGATAAGACCAAGCGAAGATGTCAACATACTCTTGCAACAATTCAATCAGCCCCTTCTTCACATTATCTTCCAAAGCAACCCCTATCTTGATTTCTCTCTTGGCGTCCTTGGTGCCGAGATTAATCACTTCAACAGACTCTTGATGCGGTTGAATGACCCTTTCCTCCTGTTTTAATAACCTGGAAAGTTCTTCAGGGAGTTCACAGTCTTCATCACCCTCTTCTTCAGCTTGAAAGATTGGATTTTCAAAGTCGAAGCGAGCCATAGCAGAACTTTTATCAATAGGATCCAATGACGTGCATCTGCATGAGTGATGGTATGTGCCTATGAGTGTGAACAAGGAGTGAAAACTAAACAAAACATTGCCAAATATATTTTTTGATTTTTGAAAACTGCAAAAATAGAAAGACAGTGAACAAAATATTCGAATGCAAAAAGACGTCCTTTATTTATGATAAAAAATGGAGGTATTCATATAGATGAGCCCTACAATGAGTCATTACGCCCTGGGCGGAACGTAAGACTTGGATATGCACGAATAAACAAAGAAAATTACTCTTCAAGAAGAGTGACTTGGATAATCTCTTCAGAAGACCAGTTGCAGAGAACTTCACCTGGGACCCTTGGACGCACCCGGTTGTCAATGTCGCAATCACTATCCCCATCTTCTTCGTTGATTGCAGAGATCTGGCCATACTGAATGACGCCAGCACTGGAGAAAGACATGCTAATGGATATGCAAATGCAATGACATGTTTATCAATTCCAAAGGGTATTCTACCCCTTGATTCCAGTCTCTCATCAGATAAAACAGTGTATGAAACCCTGACTAGAATCAAGAAAAAGATATAAACCCCTGGGAATAGATAAACACGTGTTAAATGATGTGAATGCAAAATCATGTGATGCAATGCAGTGACGTGGAAATCAGGATCTCTGTCTCTGCTTGGACAACTGTCAGGTCGCACTGTCTGAAGAGAAAACCACTGATGAACACATAAGAGATCAAAGTTCTGCTCCAACAAGAATACCTGAAAACCGGGTTGGTTGAAGGTTAAGATTTCCTGAATTTAGCCCGCCCCTCACTGGTAGGTTCTAAGAACAGAAGTTTGTCAGCTTCTAACCCTTCAGTCGAGAATAATACGTTTACCACTGAAGGTTTGGTATTATTACGAGACAAAAGACCTCCACTGACTCCCCTCAATAGGACATCCTAAAAGCAAGTTCCCAGCCTCGGGGTCCTCGGATTGAGCAGCGAGAATGCACCCACCAGAGCTAACATAACCGTGTCTCGGAGGAGAGGCCTTGACTGAGTCCTCGGGAAATGGTCACCAGAGTCGACGATTTCTAGAGGAACATCATGTCGTTACAGAACACCCGTAGGACAGAATATATCCAAAAGAAACCTCGTCTGGGTGTGGGTCTTCATGAACGACTTAACGTAGCAACATACTACGCAAGCCTCATGACTATCCACTCTAAAACCTGCGTGTACGCTCAAGCCTGGGTAGTGGGCTTATCTCTCATAGAACAACCCATCCCAACAAACAGAACCAGCAGATACAACAATCATATGTACATAATGCAATAAGATAAAGCAGATAAATGCTGAAAGTAAATAACTGTACACTAGAATAAACACCCAACAAACAAGAAACTCACAAAAGTTAGGAGGGACTCGCATAGGGAAACCAGGGTCCCCAGCAAAGTCGCCAGCTGTCGCAACTAGGCGAAAAAATCACCGGCGAAAAAGAAAAACAGAAGATTCGCCACCATTCGTTAATTATCCCAAAGGAGGGAAAGTAAAGGATCGAAGAAAACCTGAAGAGAAGGAAAAGACAAGGTCTCACAACCAAATCTTGGGTTCGGGAGTCGATTATGCAAAGGGAAGATATTAGCACCCCTACGCATCCGTAGTACTTTACGGGATCCACTCTTGTTGTTCTAGTCTAAAGGGTGTAGGTGTATCTAAGGTACTATCTGCTAAAAGAAGGCCAAAAGAAAATGACTCGCAAGGATGTCGCATCCACTGCCTACGTATCTCATCTGAGTATGAGAATCAGAGTCTTCGTAGCTCGGCTACCTATGGGTTAAAGAGAAGTGTGCTCGGTAAGACATCGCGTCTTATGCCTACGTATCTCATATGGACTGAGAATCAGAGCAAAACGTAGTTCGGCTAACTACGGGAACAATGGTCTCGATTGCAACCGGGGCAAGAGAAAGGGAAGGCTCGATCGTAACGAGGGAGAGAGAAAAGAATCGCAGCAAAGGCGAAAGCAAACAGGGATTAGTTGTTAGTCGTCAGTCAAAAACTCGGCAAGACATCGCGTCTCGTGCCTACGTATCTCATCTGAACATGAGAATCAGAGTTGTTGTAGTTCGACTAACTAGGGGTTAAGGATTGCCATCTGAACATGGACTTACAAAAGAGGACACCAGCTGTGTCAAAGGAAAGTGGGAAATGTGTTCAACATCCTAGCAGTAGGTGTTGCAGCTCGCTGAATCGAGTCTTAGGAAGTTACCTCTTTGCAATAGAACGAATTGACATGCCACAGGATCGGAAACACACAGAAGGTCTAAAAGTGGGGAAGCTCTACCCTAGAGTTATCATGCAATATGGACTTATATGTTAGGATTTACAGAAGGGGACATCTACCTAATGTTAGCATACAAATAATAAGGTAATTCTACCTATGTTATCATACAAAGGATTCTACCTAATGGGTGCTACGTAAACAGAACAAGAGTCGACGGATGAAGCAAGGAGAGGAGCCACGGATAAGGGTAGATGGCGATGCCTGAGGCAATTGACTTACAGGTAGATGGCGATGCATGAAGCAATCGACTTACAAAAGGATGGATAAAGGTAGATGGCGATGCCTGAAGCAATCGACTTACAAAAGAATGGATGAATACGTGCTGGTTCTGTTAAGTTTTGAAAATGATTACTCGACGTTGGATCGAGCTTTTGATCTTGTTTTGAAATGATTATCGGATGTTCGTTTTAGTTCTTGTATTAACAGATGAATAAAGAATGAAAGAATAAATATTATACACTTCATGGGAGAGGGGTACATTTGTTATGAATGGGGATGGTTCATGGCAATTAAACAATAAGAGTATATACCTCATACATCATACAAGTAGGCAACAGTTACCAATCAAACAGTAAGGTAAGTAAACAGGAATATAATCCAATCAAAAAATCAAAGAATGAAATAATGGAGCATTAAACAATGCATGGGAAGTATGAACATGTTAAACAAACAAGCAATAGTAAGCATGGATGAAAGAAACAAGTGTGATAAATGACAAATGAATCAGACCGGTGAAAAGATGCACACAAAGGCCATTGAGATAATTAAATCAAGAAATAATGTAAAGATCAAATAAAATCAAGATGAAAGGCCTATAATACATGGCATATGATATGAACAAGGTAGGATCAAAAGATCTCTTCAATTTCCATAAGAAATCCCTAAGTCAAACATCGAACATAACAAAGTCAATTGAAAATTCAAGTCAACTTAATAATTATTAAATAAATAGCAAATTAATCAAGAAAATTATGAAAAATTAAACTAAGTAAGGTGGGGTCAGGACATCATCATCCCACAAAAAGATTTTAAAAATAATTAAAATTGGGACGTGAATTAATTAAAACAAAACATAGGTCAAACCAAAAGTTAATTAATAAGACTAGGTTAGAAATAAATCAAGAATAAATAGTAAATTAATCAAGAAAATTATGAAAAATTAAACTAAATAAGGTGGGGTCAGGACATCATCATCCCCCAAAAAGATTTTAAAAATAATGAAAATTGGCACGTGAATTAATTAAAGCAAAACATAGGTCAAACCAAAAGTCAACCAACCAAACTAGGTCAAAAATAAATCCAAAATAAATTGAAAATGCGAAATAAAATTCCAAGAAAAGGTCAGGTTGACCATGAGACGGTGGTCAACCTTCATCCCAAAAATCAAATACTGACAATAATTTTAAATCATAAAAATAAAATCAATAAAAAAAGTGTGTTAAAATGGACCATTTAGAATAAATAATTAAAATAAAATATTAATATTAAAAAAATACAGAAATAAAAATTATATAAAATTAAATAAAACATTAAGAAAAGTGAAAAGTATTTTTGGGTAATTTAATGAACGAAGAAAATATTTTAAATAAGAAAAAGAAATATGAAAATGGAAGGATTAATGGTGACGAACATGGTAAGCAAGCGTAGATATATCAAAACATGGCCATGGAAGAGATGATTACCTAATGGAAAATAGAAGTGGAATGGCATCTGATATGTGATGAAGCTTTTCCTCCTTGCCACCAAATTCCAATGCTCCTTTAGGGTTAGGGTTTCAGCTTCTTAAATAGGGTGGATTAGGTGTTCTCATGAGTTTTTTAATAAGTGATTTATCCATAAGAATAAAAGTGTGAAGTGAGGTGTAAAATGTTGTTATTTTGGGCCAAACTTAAGTGAATGGATGTCGAATGCATGGACAAAAGAGGTAAAAAACGTGACTAGCTTGTGCATCATGCTTAGAAAATCTGATTGGGCCAGCCAGACCCAAAATCTGCCTAGAAAATCAAGTCATGGTGCCCACTTTAAATGAATGTATCTCTTAAACCATGGATCCAAATGAGATGATTCTAAAAGGATGTGAAAGAGTACATGGCAAGGTACAATTGTTGTGAAGAAAGTATTTTCAAATAATGCCTTGAAGTGCAAGAGACCTGGCCAAGAAGTCTTGACAAATTTTGAAGATTTTTGGACTTAGAAAATTTTCAAAGTGTTCTAAAAAAATGTCTCACTTTGATTAAGCATAACTTTCTCAATTTTGATCCAAATGAAGCAAACTTTATATTTCTAGAAATCTTGGAACAAGATGAACAAATGTCATGTTGGAGAAATTTTCAAATGGAGCTTTTATCTTGATGGACAAAGGGCTTAAAGTGAGTGCAACGATCATGAAAACTTGCCCTAAATGGAAAGTCAACCATTTCCAAATTAAGTAACTTTTCCAATTCCTGATTAAATGATGAATCCATGATCCGACCTTGATAAAATTTCACATGTAGGATCCCATAGGCATGGATTTTGAGATTCCACTCTCAAAAAGTCAAAAGTTGACTTTTTTGGCCCCACAGTTGACTTTTTCCAAACTGTCTGATTCCCGATTCCATTGATCAATTGAAGCACTTCTAGCTGAAATAAAGAGCTGATTTTTTTGTATGTAGACCCTTGTGGACATATGGCAGGCCATGGAAAAGAGTTTCACCCAAAGAATCAGAAATAAACTGATTTTATACCAAAGCCTGGTTTAGGGCAAAAATGATCAAGAACTGATTGCACTGATTGCCAATGGATCTTTCCGAGATAATTGTGAATCTTCCTAGGCCAAAATACCTCTCCAACCATGACATGGATGAGCCCCTCTACTTCCAACCAAGCATTTCCTGTTGCAGGTAGCCATGAAACCCTAATTTCCTGATTAAATCCAGATGAACACTCTGATAGCTCTGAATCTTTCACTGATGAACTGAGGACCATAATAAGATACCTGGACCCCCCAGAGACCCTTGAGACTTGTATATTTAGAAAATGAATTCCAATTCTCAATCTTGCTTTGCGTGGGCTCCTTCTGTTAAGGAGTGATCGATCAAAACCTGATCTACATGTCACTAATGCAGTATGCAATGAGTATGACCTAATATGATGCTAATGAAGTGTAAAACATAATCCCATGCTTCCAGGAAAAATGAAGGGTAAATTTTGGGGTATTACACCAACCATGAAAGAAGTGGTGCGCAAAGAGTTGTAAAACTCTTGGATGCGGGCCTAATCTACCCTATCCCGATAGCTCTTGGGTAAGTCCAGTCCACGTGGTACCAAAAAAGGGGGGCACAACGGTAATAAAGAATGAAAAGAATGAGTTGATTCCAACCCGCACTATTACACGTTGGAAAGTTTGCATCAATTACAGAAGGCTAAACGTGGCAACAAGGAAGGATCACTTCCCGTTACCATTCATTGATTAAATGCTGGAAAGGTTAGCAGGACACGATTACTATTGTTTCCTAGACGGTTATTCGGGGTACAACCAGATTGCGGTTTCCCCTGAAGACCAAGAGAAGACTGCATTCACATGCCCCTACGGTATTTTTGCTTATAGAAGAATGCCATTTGGCTTGTGCAACACACCGACCACTTTGCAAAGGTGTATGACTTCTATTTTTGCTGACATGCTCGAAAAGCATATGGAAGTATTTATGGATGACTTCTCCGTATTTGGTTCTTCATTTGATAATTGTTTGACTAACCTGTCACTTGTTTTAGAAAGATTCCAACAAACAAATTTGATCTTGAATTGGGAAAAATGTCACTTCATGGTCCGGGAAGGAATAGTCTTGGGACACAAGATCTCCAACAAGGGTACCGAAGTGGATATAGAAAAAGTGGAGGTAATAGAAAATTTACCACCACCGGTGAATGAAAAGGGCATCCAAAGCTTCTTAGGACATACGGGTTTCTACCGCAGATTCATAAAAGATTTCTCAAAGATTGCCAAACCACTGACCAGTCTGCTGGTAAAAGATACCCCGTTCTTATTTGACAAAGAATGCAAAAAAGCCTTCGAGACCTTGAAGAAGGAGCTGGTGTCAGCACCCATAGTTATTGCCCAGATTGGTCTCTTCCTTTTGAGATAATGTGTGATGCAAGCGATAATGCAGTAGGGGCAGTACTAGGGCAACACAAGGAGAAACTCTTGCATGTGATCTATTATGCAAGCCATGTACTCAACCCTGCTCAAATGAACTATGCAACCACAGAAAAAGAACTCCTGGCGGTGGTATACGCGTTTGACAAATTCAGATCCTATCTCCTGGGATTAAAGGTAATCGTATATACTGACCATGCTGCTTTAAAATATCTTTTTACTAAACAGGAATCAAAGTCAAGGCTGCTGCGATGGATCCTCCTAATACAAGAATTCGACCTGGAAATTAGAGACAAAAAGGGTAGTGAAAACACTGTTGTTGATCACTTGTCTCGGATGACTCCGATTCAAGAAACAGAAGAAACGCACCCCATCATAGATGAGTTCACGGACGAACGTATTCTAGCCGTTACGCATATCCCTTGGTTCGTCGATTACGCAAACTTTGTGGTAGGTGGATGTTGAAAAGTATATTTTCGGCAAATATTTTTATATCGTATCCATAGAGATTGGTTATTATTACCGCCGTTCTATAATCCAATTTGTTATAAGTTTAGAAAGTAACCAGGTTGTTTGGTTTGGAAATTTATCTTTTCAAGTAAAATATCACTAAAAAACAGTAAAATGGTTTTAATCAAAGGTAAAAGCTTGGCAAGATTGGAGTTCACTATTCCAAATGCTTATGATTCCTTATGAAAACTATATAGATTTAAGATTATTGATGATGTTCAAGTATCCTCTCAATATTATTTATGTCTAAATGATATTGTGATAATCACTATATTGATCCTTAGACGATCTCTCCACCTAACTATCAATATAGCAATCTTTAATAGTTGATACCAATGAAGAGTAATGAACAAATCTATCTCTACAACTTATTCACTACTTGAAAATCTATTTTATGTCAAGACTCAAATAATCTCTTTCAACAACTACTCAAATCTGATTTTCAACTTAGGGCAAAAACAACATTCAATACATCAACAATCTCTTATCATATATATGAATCAAATAGAATACATAAACAAATGAGAATAGCTACTACCTCCAATCTTGACAAAATGGGGTTTAGCTCCTCATCATCATTTTCAAAAGCAAAAATGCAATGGAAGAAAAACTCTGTTTTCTCTCTTACAAAATATCAAAGTATCTCTCAATGTGTGAATGTGTTAGAATGAATATCACTTTCCATTCTGATTTCCTAAAAGGGTTGACGTTTCCTAAAATGATCATTTTTCATCTAAGGAAGAAAAGCTCTCCCAAGGCAGACACCAAAATGGCAAAACCAGTTGGTCATGAAAAACAACACCCTTGACCCAAAAACAACTTGCTGGATTCGCAGCCTTCGCATCGCGAACTGAAGCTATCTCAGCTTCCTTGCTTTGCAAGCTTCATCCAAAGTCTTCCAAGTGGTATTCTTCCAAGTTAGGCTTCCAATTTGCATTCAACACTTCTTCCATATTATGATGTTGCATTCCAAAAACTCTTTTATCCAAAAATTCTACAAAACTAACAAATATGTGAAATAACTATTCAAAACAAAATAAATTAACCTAATTGCATTTATACAGAATAGTGAGAATAAAAGTGTGTAATTACATCAAAAGTTGGTAAAAGGGACCAATAAAATGATATAAAAAGTAGTACTAATTGGTCCCTAACAACTCTCCCCAACTTAGCATTTTGTTTGTGCCTAAACAAAAGTTTCCACCATCACAACCAAAGAAATGATATAAAAGATTGAAACAAGGATTTACCAAGGACATTCAAATGGTTCAAAAGTGTTTGGCAATTTCTCAATCCTAGACAAAACATAAATAAGAGAAATGGTTGGGTGCAAAAATCATACCAAGAAATTCAAAGTCATGTATGTCAAAATCGAATCAACTTACACACACATCATAGTAATGATGAATAACATGAAGGGTTATTTTCACTCATCCAAGCAATTAAATCAACAACAACTCAAATCATGCGGTCATCAAAGCAAATACCAGATCATGTGAAAACTGAGAATCAAGAGGTCTTTCAAGGGTTGTAATGTGGCTTGGGTTATAAGAAAGGATATGATTAAGAGAATTTAACAAGATTGCCTATCCTAAGGGAGCATTCCCTTACATTCAACTCTACACAATTTCCATTTCTTTGATCCTCTTCTTTTTCTTTTTCTTTTTCTTTTTACAACCACACAACCATGGGCCTTTTCTTTGTTTTCTTTTCATATTTTTCTCTATGGTTTCAAGGGTGATTTATTTTTCTTGTTTCTTTTCATATTTTCACCCTTTCGTAAAACTCACTTTTCCAAGTTTCTAATCAACTCTTCTTACTTTACTCTCCCCAACTTAGATTCCAAAACCAAATTTATTCAATAGTGCTCCCTACTTAGACATAAGCAAAAGGCAAAACTTGTAAACAACTCGGTTTGAAGGTTCAATTGACACGAAAGAAATTAGGATTCATGTATTCACCAAATTTTCAATTGATTTTTCAATTATCAATCAAATGAATCCTAAAATAAGCTCAAAGGGGGTTAACTAAGGATTACTCCTCACAAGGTTAGTTGATTCAAAACTTTTTGGTCAAGTGGTTTTTCTCAACAAACAATGCCTCTATCATTTCCAATATTTTCACACAAAAATAGCTTGATGCATGATTTAGCATGATAAGAATGAGTTAAAATAATGCTCGGTTTCCCGCATTTTAGTGTACAATGGAAAGCCTCCTCACAATTGGTTAAGTCCTATTTTGATTCAAAGATGACATGTATTTCAATGAATTTATGATATGGAATTTGCACACACCATCAAACTACTCATGTTAAGTCTAGAAAGCGATAAAGTGTACCTTGAAATGCCGACACTAATTCTTATCATTACCACTCGAAGTGTCCTATGCTTGTTTCATTGCGAGCATTTCTTGGTTCCTTTAAGCTTGACTTACGAGTAAGAACAATTAAACAAAAATAATGTTGGTTTGATTGTAACACACTTAAATCTCAAAGAGTATTCATGCAATTATCAAAACAACTAACAAATCAAAATTTTTGGTGAACTAGAGCCACCCAAAAGTACAATCAAAATTAAACAAAAACAATAATACTAAAAAGAACCCAAAATAAAAGTCTACTATAATTCAAACAAACTTATCAATCTTCCTCATCATGGCCACCACCTACTGATCCAAGGACATCCTCCATCTCATCATCATGGGTTGCACTACCACCTCCTGCACCCCCCATAAAAGTTGGTCTTCCCTCAGGCCAATTAGCATAAGTCACATATTCCGCCTGGGAAGGAAATGTGCGGGCTTTAGGTGCAAGGAAAGTGTTCTGAAATTGTTGGGATTTGGGAGATGGAGAGGAACAAATTTTGAGTTTTGGAAGTGGGGCAGTGGGGTTGTTGAAGAAAAGTTGCAGTTTTGTGAAAATAAGAGTGAACAGAAAATAACCTAAACAGAACTTAAGTGGTTCTGCCACGCTCCGTTCGCTGGGCGAACTGAAGCTTTCCATTTAGTTCGCGGGGCGAAAGATGATCGCGGGGTGAACTGAAGGAATTTCTGAAAAAATTAATTTGCAATGGACAGAACCCAAATTTCACAAAAATTAACACAATAGAATATCATAACATCAGAATTGAGAAAATATAAAATGCAGACTCACAACGTTGGGTTGCCTCCCAACAAGCGCTTTGTTTAACGTCGTTTTGAGCTTGACGGTTCAATGATTAGCTTCACGATCTGGCTTTGCTGAGCAACTTACCCAAGGGCTTTGTTGTCTTTAAGAGGTTCTTGATACACCTTCGATAAAATCTGATACCACCCTTTTTCGGAACTACTTGCACCCGACTCACCCATTCACTATCGGAGATAGGACAAATCATCCCGGCCTCCAATAGTTCGACAACTTCCTTCTTTTTCAGCACTCGTATCAATTTGCACTCCTCTTTTATGGACAAGGTGTTTCTAATGATCACCGGTTTAGTACACTCGTCACCAAGGAACACATACTTTAAATGTGAAGGTAGCATTTTCAATTCTAGTTTTGGTTCTTCCACTTTCTTTTTCGGATCCAAGTCTTCCTTTGTTTCTTGATGATAATCAATCTCCCCACAAGACTCTAATTCATGCAACATTGCTTCAATCTCTTTTTCTTCATTTTCGGTCAACACATTGTAAGCTCCAATAAGAGATCTTTCTAGAGGATTAGAAATATGAACTTGGTTTGCGACCTCCACTATTTCCTCGTCGGTTGCATCAATTCGGAAAGAATCATACTTATCATTCGGATGCTTCATGGCTTCAAAAAGATTAAATGTCACCTCTTCATCTTGCACTCTCACCTTCATTAGTCCATCATCAATGTCAATTATCATCCGGGCTGTTTTCATGAATGGTCTTCCAAGAATCAGAGGAACATCACGATCCTCATCCATCTCTACTATCACGAAATCTACCGGAAACAAGAATTTGTCCACCTTCACTAACATGTCTTGAGCAATTCCATATGGTGAAGTGGTAGATTTGTCGGCTAGTTGTAAAGTCATCCTTGTGGATTTGATCTCAACATTTCCCAATATTTTAACAATGGATAGGGGGATTAAATTGATGCTAGACCCTAAGCCAATCAAACCATTACCAATGTATGTGCTTCTAATGGTTACCGGTAGAACGACTCGGCCCGGATCGGATTCCTTCCTTGGGAGAGTCTTTTGAATGATGACACTACAACGTGCATCGAGCAAGATGGTTTCGTCTTCCACGTGTCTCCTTTTCTTTGTAAGAATGTCCTTCATGAACTTTGCATACCTTGGCATTTGCTCTAATGCGTCGGCAAATGGAATATTGATTTGAAGTTGTTTGAATATGTCCATGAACCGTGCATAATGCCTGGCATTGTCCTTCTTCGATGGAGCATGCGGATAAGGTAGATGTTGGGTTGGAATGACGCTCACACCTTTCTCTCCTTTCTTCTTCTTTCTTGGTTCGGTATCCTTTTTCACCTCCAATTCAGGCTGCTGCTCTGTTGGCAAATCCTTCTCTTTTCGCGGTGCGAAGGGGGATTGCGGTGCGAACTGAAGAGTTCCAGCCACTTTCTCCCTTCCACCAACCACATCCTCTTTTTCCAGCACCCCATCCATATTATTCTCTACTATAATTTCCTCACTTTTTTCACTTGTCAACTCTTTACCACTCCTCGTGACAATTGCTTTGCAATGCTCCTTTGGATTGGTTTGAGTGTTAGCGGAAAAGGAAGATCCTGCGTTTTGTTCCGACAGTTGCTTCGCAAGTTGGCCTACTTGATTTTCCAGATTCTTTATTGCTGCTTCGTTACTCTTCTGATTTGCCATGGAAGCTTGCATGAATTGTTGAAGAGTGTCTTCTAGCTTTGAATTTCCTCCTTGCGATTGTTGTCCTTGAGAGTTTGGGTGTTGATATGGACTTTGTTGCTGAAAATTCTGATTGTTGAACCTTGATGGTTGATAACCTTGATTGTTTCTTGGTTGATAACCTTGATTGTTAGGAGGTTGTCTTTAATAACCTTGATTTTGATTGTTTACATAACTCACTTCTTCTAGTGGAGGACAAAAACCAGTAGGATGATCTCCTTGACATAATTCACCACATGCTACTTGATGTCGAACTTGAGATCCTTAAATTTCCTTCATTTGCTGTGGAAGCTTGGCCATTTGTTGAGTAAGCAACTCCACTTGTTGAGAGAGTATCTTGTTTTGAGCAAGAATGGCATCATTGGTATTTAACTCAAGCACTTCCGGTTTACGTTGTGACGGACTACGGTCATGTTGACTTTGACGATCATTGAGTGCCATCCGATCAATAATGACTTTAGCTTCTTCCGCATTCTTTGACATAAGAGAGCCACCCGCGGTAGCATCCAAAAGTGTCTTGTGAGTTGATTGGAGCCCATTTAGAAAAAATATGGATTTGAGTGAGCTCATCAAAACCATGACCCTTGCATTTCCTCAACATTGACTTGAATCTTTCCCAAGCCTCATTTAGAGACTCGTTACTTCCTTGAGTGAATACCGCAATGGCTGTTTTGGTTTTTATGAATCGGGATTGAGGGAAATATCTTTCTAAGAAATTTTCTTCTAGCAAATTCCAATCCGTCATCACTCTTGGTGCTTGATCAAGGTACCACTCTTTTTCCTTTCCCACTAAGGAGTGTGGGAACATCCTCTTGAATAGTGCTTCTTCACCCGTTTCATCAATTCCCGTAGAACCCGCAATCTCATAAAACTTGATGAGATGGGTATACGGATCTTCATGGTCCATTCCGGTGAATGGATTGGCATAGAGAAGTTGGAGGATTCCGGTCTTCATCTCTGTGTTCCTTCCTCCACGGGCAAATTGAGCATTCCTTCTTGGACTATTAGCGGACATTTCGGTACGATTGTCATCCGCCATGTTTCTGTCATAAGCCTTTACAACCGCTTCGTCGATTTGAACAAGTGCGGAAGTAGATGCTTCTTTTCTCCGGTTTCTCTCTTCGGCTAGTTTACTTCTTCTTCGTGTTTTGCTATTGAGCTTTCGAAGTGTTCTTTCAATTTCGGGATCGAATTGAAATTGCTCCTCGGTATCTTTTCCTCGCATGCACTAGAATCTACAAAACTAACAAACCAAGTGAAACACAAGAGTGATAGTAAGTACAAAACTTAAAACAATGAATTATTGCAATGCTTGTAATAATGAACACCAATCCCCGGCAACGACGCAAATTTGTTGAAAAGTATATTTTCGGCAAATATTTTTATATCGTATCCACAGAGATTGGTTATTATTACCGCCGTTCTATAATCCAATTTGTTATAAGTTTATAAAGTAACCAGGTTGTTTGGTTTGGAAATTTATCTTTTCAAGTAAAATGTCACTAAAAAACAGTAAAATGGTTTTAATCAAAGGTAAAAGCTTGGCAAGATTGGAGTTCACTATTCCAAATGCTTATGATTCCTTATGAAAACTATATAGATTTAAGATTATTGATGATGTTCAAGTATCCTCTCAATATTATTTATGTCTAAATGATATTGTGATAATCACTATATTGATCCTTAGACGATCTCTCCACCTAACTATCAATATAGCAATCTTTAATAGTTGATACCAATGAAGAGTAATGAACAAATCTATCTCTACAACTTATTCACTACTTGAAAATCTATTTTATGTCAAGACTCAAATAATCTCTTTCAACAACTACTCAAATTTGATTTTCAACTTAGGGCAAAAACAACATTCAATAGATCAACAATCTCTTATCATATATATGAATCAAATGGAATACATATACAAATGAGAATAGCTACTACCTCCAATCTTGACAAAATGGGGTTTAGCTCCTCATCATCATTTTCAAAAGCAAAATGCAATGGAAGAAAAACTCTGTTTTCTCTATTACAAAATATCAAAGTATCTCTCAATGTGTGAATGTGTTAGAATGAATATCACTTTCCATTCTGATTTCCTAAAAGGGTTGACATTTACTAAAATGATCATTTTTCATCTAAGGCAGAAAAGCTCCCCCAAGGCAGACACCAAAATGGCAAAACCAGTTGGTCATGAAAAACAACACCCTTGACCCAAAAACAACTTGCTGGATTCGCAGCCTTTGCGGCGCGAACTGAAGCTATCTCAGCTTCCTTGCTTTGCAAGCTTCATCCAAAGTCTTCCAAGTGGTATTCTTCCAAGTTAGGCTTCCAATTTGCATTCAACACTTCTTCCATATTATGATGTTGCATTCCAAAAACTATTTTATCCAAAAATTCTACAAAACTAACAAATATGTGAAATAACTATTGAAAACAAAATAAATTAAACCTAATTGCATTTATACAGAATAGTGAGAATAAAAGTGTGTAATTACATCAAAAGTTGGTAAAAGGGACCAATAAAATGATATAAAAAGTAGTAATAATTGGTCCCTAACAATGGACTGATACTTGATGACTTTGACTCTAACAGACGAAAAAAGTTTTTGCATGATTGCAGGTTCTATGTATGGGACGACCCGTTCCTTTACAAAAAGGGATTAGATGGCCCAGTCAGAAGATGTGTTCCAGAGGAAGAGCAGAGGTACATTTTAAAGTCCTGTCATAACTCAGAATATGGAGGACATTTTAACGGAGACAGAACCGCAGCCAAAGTCCTCCAGTCTGGATTGTACTGGCCCACACTGTTCAAAGATGCACAAGCAGTGGTAAAAGAGTGCAACAAATGTCAAAGAACAGGCAACATATCTAAAAGAAATCAGATGCCTCAGAATGCCATGTTAGAAGTCGAACTGTTCGATGTATGGGGGATAGATTTTATGGGACCCTTCCCACCTTCCTTTGGAAAGCAATACATTCTGGTTGCGGTTGACTATGTGTCAAAATGGGTGGAAGCAGTTGCACTGCCCACGAATGATGTAAAGGTGGTAATCAATTTCCTCAAATTGTATCTTCGCATGGTTTGGGGTACCAAGAGCACTGATTAGTGACGAAGGTCCCCACTTCCTAAATAAATTAATGGAAAACCTACTACGGAAATATAATGTCAAGAATAGAATCTCCACACCGTACCATCCCCAGACCAGTGGACAGGTTGAGGTATCCAATTGGCAGATCAAGCAAATTCTAGAAAAAACTGTCAGTGCCTCAAGAAAAGATTGGTCAATCAAGCTTGATGATGCACTTTGGGCATACCGAACAACGTTCAAAACACCAATAGGTATGTCCCCTTATCAGTTAGTCTATGGTAAAGCTTGTCACCTACCACTCGAACTTGAGCATAGGGCATTTTGGGCTACCAAACTCCTCAACTATGATCTGGCCAAAGCGGGTAAATCTCGGATCCTTCAATTACAAGAGCTGGAAGAGTTCAGGAATCGAGCGTATGAGAATGCCAAGATATACAAAGAACAAACCAAAACCTGGCATGACAGGCGCATTCAGAAGAAAGACCTTTAGGAAGGACAACTTGTGTTATTATTCAACTCAAGGTTGAAACTCTTCCCAGGGAAACTGAGGTCCCGATGGTCGGGACCCTTTGAGATACAAAAGGTATTTTCACATGGAGCCGTTGAACTAAGAAATCCAACGAACGGAGACACGTTCAAGGTGAATGGACAGAGAGTGAAACCTTACATACAAGACCAGGAGGGGGGTCCTATAGAAAAAATCCGTCTCTCCTAAGCAGACAGAGAACCGTCAAGCCATGCGACGTTAAACGAAGCGCTTTGTGGGAGGCAAACCACGCTTTTTATTTCTAATCAGTTGTGTGTGTCTGTAGGTATACAGGAGTTCTACAAGGAGGAGCCAGAGGAACCAACGGTTGACCTGACAAGAAAACAAAAAAATGGCCAAAAGGACAGTCTGACACGGCCACCCGTGTCAGCTGACACGGGCCGTGTCAGGAGAGGAACAATGTATGGAGGATCTTGGAAAACAGTGGCCTAACACGGCTACCCGTGTCAGGAGCACTGTAGGAAAGAATGTTTTTGGGACTGGTAAACAGTGGCCTGACACGGCCCGTGTCAGGAGCACTGTAAAAGAAATTTTGGAATGAGGTAAAACAGTAGCCTGACACGGCCACCCGTGTCAGCTGACACGGCCGTGTCAGGCATGCAGATTTTTTGAATTTTTTAATTTTTCGTGGGGCCCACCCACTTAATCCACTCTTAACCACATATTTTTCCCTATCACCTCATCATTATCAGATTTTTACCATACAAATCATTACTCTCTCTCATCATTCTTCATCTCCTTCTCTCACTCTCTTCCAAACTCCATTAAACCTCACTCACCTCACCACACAAAACCCTCCATACACCCAAGTTCGACTCACATATCGCTAAAACACCCTTCACAAATATTTCTCACCTTGCCGTCCCGGTCATAACCACGGTTTCAGATTTTCCTAACTCGACAGTTCGGAATATTTCTATTTTTTGTAGGTCCAAAATGCCCCTGCAAAGAATCCTTACTGGAAAGCAACAACTTGCAGAGATGGCGAAGTCCCGGTAGCACCCAAGTCGGAATCCTAATCCACACAACATTGTGTTTGACAATCCGGAGCAAGAACGACGATACCAAATTCACCGGAAGCGCAAGCTCACGCCAACCAGGTATATTTGTGAGCATACTCTGAATGCTCTAGGGCTGAAAATTGAGGTAGACCGAATGTTCCATGTTTTGGGCATGCTCGAGTTTATGAGTTTGGAGGCACCGACCTACGAGCGCATTACTCTTGAGTTCCTCAGCACTTTGGAGTTCCAGCTAGAAAAGCGGTGGATTAACACAACCAGGTATTATTTCGGCACCTTACGTTTTCGGTTGTTTAACAATTATCATGAATTGTCTGTTGAGGAGTTAGCTGCAATACTCCGACTCCCTTTGAACGGACCCAGAGCGGTCCCAAACAGGTTCTCACCTAAGGATTTCTGGAACGCCATAACTGGTAGGACGGATTACTCCTCCAAGGGTGCGAAAGCCTCGGGCATCCAGAATCCCTGTTTCAGGTACGCCTAAAAAGGTTTAGCCAATACCCTGTTCGGAAGAGGCGATAACACTGGGGTAGCTACTCAGAGAGAGTTATTCTTTATGTACTCGATGGCTCAAACCCAGACCATCAATGTAGTTGCCTTTGCAGCATACTACCTGGGCAGAGTCCGCCGAGCCAACTCTGGAGGAATATCCGTGGGGGGAATGATCACCCAAATTGCATTGCATTTTGGGTATCAGGCTGTTTTACTCGAGGACACGCCAATTGCAGGTAACACAAAAATTGACATGTATGCTCTAATTTCCCAAGGTATGATTGTTGTTGCCCCTACTTATTATTCCGTACTCATTCATAAGAGGTTTATCATCGCTCTGCCGGATCCGGCCAGAGTTGCTATTACTGACTGCGCGAATTGGTTGTATGTGAGTGCCGATCCCGATGCGGATGAAGACCACGAAACTGACCATTTTACTGCAGGTGAGCAATTTGTGGATGACCAGGCAGAAGGAACGGAAATAGAAGAGGAAAATCCTCAAGCACCTCCGGAGCAGTTTGTCCCACAGCATCAGGAACCCACCCAGCAGGCGGCGGGTTCATCATCTTGGTCAACTGACCAATGGAGCTGGGTACAGACCGAGATAGGTGACTTGAGGACTGAACAACAAAGGCAAGGCATCGAGCAAGCCCGTCAGGGAGCGATGTTGGATGAGATGAGCAGCATGATGCGACCGTTGATGTTGCGTTTCCCACACCCACCTCCTTAGTAGAATCCTGTGACTTCACTCCTCCGCTCTTGTTCACAAACACGGTGGACAATGTTGAGTTCAAGTGTGGGGGAGATTTTATGTCTTTTATTAGTATTTGAGTATTGTGTTATTTTTACTTTTGTAGTCTAGATTTAATTTGTCTGTTGAAAGTACATTATGTTGTAAGTGTGTGTATCAAGTCTGTGTTGATAGGTTGGTAAAGTAATGATCACAATTGAGAGTGGATGAAAGATCACACCACTCACCATGGCTTGTTGTGAAGGATCTCCCCAGAAAGTGACACTGCTGAAAGTAAAGATCAGACGCAACGTATACAACTTAATCATCATGAGCGTCATTCAGGTTTGTCTTTATCACTCTAAATTGCATAGACTCTGGGACTATCACTGCATGATACACACACTGAGGCACGTTGTTTGTAATTAACCCCGAGCCTTTCTAGCCATCCCGAATTATTATATCCCTCGTTAACCCCCTTTGAGCCTATATCCATTTTTTTGTTTAAAACACCATAAATATAACCATTGGCCAAAACACTTCCTCACCCTGTTCAGAGTCATGAAAATGCATTCAAAGCTGTGTTGAAAAGCTAAGTTTGGGGTAAAAAAAAAACCCAAAAGCTCTCAAAGCCCAAGAAAGTGCAAAAAAACAAAAGAAAAAGAAAAATTGATGAATCGAGAAAAAGAAAGAAAAAGAAAATTCGACAACTCGAAGATTCAAAAAAAAAAGCACGGAAAAGGGCAATCGGTGAAAAAGAAATAAGAAAAGAAAACCGAGGAAATAAAAGAAACAAACACAGGATGTAGCATCGACTCTGAACTAAAAGCCCCTTGTTTTCCTTTTTTAATCCATACCCTAACCCAAGCCAAGCTACAACCCTAAAGACCTCAAAAGTGTGTGTGTTATGTGCAGGTGATGAGAAAAGAGAGATTATTCAAACTTGTGAGTGATATTGCATAGTTTGAATTATGAGTGTAAACAACTTACCCCGAGAGAATTGGTGAGAATGTGATATAATCTAACAAGTGAAACGGTGCTTTGAAGTGGAAGTGTGAATAATGACTTACAAGGATGGGCAGGACTTGTGGAAGGAAAAGGGGAGACGTTAGCGAATGATCTCAGCAGTTATGGAAAGCTGAAGAATTCTGGGGAGTGATCATGAAACATTACTTGGGACAATCAATGAGCTAAGTTTGGGGCTGTGGTCAGTCACCATTTACATTGAGTTTTCATTACTGATTCGACGCAAAATAAAGACATTTCACACACTGTGCAAGCATTTATGGTACATTTTGAGTTAGTTTTTACTTCCGTTATTTTATTTACGCATTTCTAATCTTTGTTATGTTTTACTTTTTTTATCTTGATTTTATGTGTGGGATAGCTGTGTTTTTGTCCGACAGATCCAGGTAGAAGAATCGGAGAACTCAGAACACTACAGTGCGAGATTTCGGCATGCAAAAGAGCAGAAAATCCCGGTACAGGAGGCCTTAAACGGCCACCCGTGTCACCTGACACGGGCCGTGTCAGGGCAAGGGAAGCAAAAGAAGGAAAACAGTAGCCTGACACGGCCACCCGTGTCAACTGACACGGGCCGTGTTAGGAAGAAACAACAACCGTGTCACCCTGCCATGGGCGTGTCAGCTTAAACAGTAGGTTGACACGGCCACCCGTGTCAGCTGACACGGGATGTGTCAGCCCAAGCCCAAAATTTCCAATTTTCTCGGGCTTTTCATTCTGCAGGCTTTTTAGAGACATCCTTGGACCTGTCCAACTGCTGCTGGAAATTTCACTATAAAAAGAGGTCTTCTGCCAAAGGAAAAATCATCTTGGAATACGGCAAACCACAGTATTGTGAAGCAATCAAGTATTACAGAGATCAAGGGATTTGGAAAGCTGAAGAGATTCATGAGCGGGAGTGATTGAAGATCAAAGTCATCCAATTACTTGTAATGTGTAACTTTTATCTTGAATTTGTTTTAAACAATATGAGTAGCTAAACCCCCCAATGCTAGGGGGTGTCCCTGATTTAGAACTGTAATGAATTTGAGTTTACATTTGCATTTATAATATTGTTTTTACGATAACCTTTTGATGTGTTTATTTCTTTCTATTTCGGACCGATTGAGATTGATTTGTGGTTATCAATTAGGCTGGACCGCCATTGATAAGGTTTTCATAAGGTTACTCTGCAGTAGATATCACCTAGGACTAGGGGTACCCTTTATGAACCAGAATATTCTTGATATTATACAACTTAACTTCACCCTAATTGGCTATGGACATAGGAATTAGGGTAGATTGATTAAAGGTTTTCTCACCAAGGACTTGGGAGAAAATACCCTTGAGAACTGGTAGTAATTGATATTTGTTGATGCAATCGTAACTCAGAGTTGTTACAGGGATAAATCATACACCTTCCCTGACATTGTTCCTTTTTCTCTATAAACCCTTATTTTCATAATTCTTTACCTTTACTTTTCTTATTATATTTTTACACTCAAAAACCAAATTAATACTTTTTGTTTAATTGAATGATAATTTAACTCAATATTAACGTGCAGTCCTTGAGATTGACATTCGGGGAATTTCCCCATTATTACTATAAAAGGCAAAATAGTACACTTGTTATTTTCCCGATCATATGTAAACTGAGTTTCTTTTATGTAATGTAATATTATGAAGAAAGAGAAGAATACAATATCAAAGGAGGACAACCTTGAAGATCTAGCTTGGAGAAGCTTAGATCATTATTAGGTTAGCTTAGGTTCTCTCATTGGCTTGGGAGAACAACTGTGCTAGAGGCCATAACTGTTTCATTTTGTATGTATGTTGATGCATGTGAGAGACGATTTATATGATAAATAAGCTGGTGAGATCAAAATAATTGAAAATTCCCTCAAATTAAATATTAAGTTTATGCTTTCCAAGTTTTAGCACTCATCAAGACTAGTATCAAATAATGTAGGCTTCGCCTACGCGAGGTGCATGTTCTATATTAGTAAGGTGAGATGAGATAATTGTAATATCCAATTGCTAAAACAATGGGTCAAACTTAACTAAACAAATTATAATAAGATTATATATGTTTAGAAGCAAGAGTTGGAAATGATCCATATGATGGATTGGAATAAAGAGTTATTCACCCAACTAAAATATTCGAGAGTTGTATTAGAGACAATTGGAAGGAATTCCTACCTAAATAACCTAGTTTTATGTAATCTGCCTACGCAGACTTAAAACAAAGTGAAATTTGGATCTCGACCCACTAGAAAATCTTCCAACGGGATTTTCCGAATCAAATGGTCAGGGTCATTTATTTTATGTAAAATAATGGAAGCATATTTAATTAAAGGCCTAATTAAATATGTTATTTAAATGATACTTATATTTTCATATTTTTCATGTAGATTAAGATGACAACAAACACCTCTAATATCATTTTACGATCAATCCTTGATAAGGAAAAATTGTCTAGGACAAATTTTCTGGATTGACACCGAAATCTGAGGATTATCCTCAAGCATGATAAAAAGTTGTATGTCTTGGAGAAACTTGTTCCTGAAGAGGAACCTCCTAGTTCTGCATCTAAGATATAAAGAGATGCTTATAATAAGCATGTCAATGAAGCTGCTTGCCTCATGCTAGCTACCATGAACTCGGAGTTGCAAAAGCAACATGAGAACATGGTAGCGTTCGATATGATCAGACACCTGAAGATGCTCTATCAAGAGAAGGCAAGGCATGAAAGGTTTGAAGTTTCAAAAGCCACTTTTCAAGGAAAGTTAGCTGAGGGAGCCCCTGTAGGTCCTCATGTGCTCAAGATGATTGGGTATATGGAGAACCTTGAGAGGTTGGGTTTTCCCCTTGGAAAGGAACTTGCGACTGATTTGATTTTGCAATTGTTGCCAGAGAGCTTCAGTCAATTTATCCTTAATTTCAACATGAATGATATGGACAAAACTATTTCTGAACTGCTAGGCATGTTAAGAACTGCTGAGCAAAATCTGAAGTCAAAAGGGAAGTCCATTCTGATGATCGGAAATGGAAAGAAACAGAACAAAAGGCCTACCAAGCAGGGTGGTAAAGTGAAAGGAAAGGAAGTTTCCAAAACTAAACCCATTGCTCCTGCTTTGAAGCCTAGTGGAGGCATAACAAAGGATGACACTTGCTTCTATTGCGGTAAGACCGAGCACTGAAAGAGAAACTGCCCAAAGTATCTGGAAGATAAGAAGAATGTAGTAGTGACTTCAACTTTAGGTGTTTTTATTATTAAAACTAATCTATCTACTTCTGCATCATGGGTATTAGATACTGAATGCGGTTCTCACATTTGTACCAATGTGCAGGGGCTCAAAAGGTGTAGAGATTTGGAAAAAGGTGAAGTTGACATACGAGTTAGCAATGGAGCAAAGGTTGCTTCTTTAGGTGTAGGAACTTATGTATTGACTTTACCTAGTGGTTTAATAATTCAGTTAGAGAACTGTTATTATGTACCTGCAATTAGCAGAAATATTATTTCCATTTCTTGTTTGGACAAGCTTGGTTTTTCATTCATAATAAAGAACAATTGGTGCTCCATTTATTTAAATGATATACTCTATGCTAATGAACAAATGAACAATGGACTATATGTCCTTGATCTTAAAATGCCTATTTAGAACATTAATACTAAAAGGATGAAACCTAATGAGTTAAATCCAACTTACCTTTGGCATTGTCGATTAGGCCACAGAAATGAGAAACACATTTCCAAACTCCATAATCATGAACTCTTGGACTCTCTTGATTATGAATCATATGAGACATGCATATCTTATTTAATTGGAAAGATGACAAAGTCTCAATTCACAGGAAAGGTGAAAGAGCTAATGATCTTTTGGCCCTCATACATACTGATGTATGTGGACCACTAAACATACCAGGCAGAGGAGGTTTTCAGTACTTCATCATATTTACTAATGGTTTTAGTAGATATGGTTATGTGTATTTAATGAAACAAAAATCAAAGTACTTTGAAAAGTTCAAGGAATTCAAGAATGAAGTACAAAACCAACTAGGTAAGAATATTAAAACTCTTCGATCAGATTGAGGTGGTGAATATTTAAGCTTAGAGTTTGATGACCATATGAAAGAGTGTGGGATTCTATCCCAACTTACTCCTCCTGGAACACCCCAATGGAACGGTACATCTAAGAGAAGAAATCAAACCTTGTTAGACATGGTCCGATCCATGATGAGTCACGCCGATCTTCCGAACTCCTTTTAGGGACATGCACTATTGATAGCAACTTACACACTTAATCGTGTTCCATCCAAAAAGGTTGAGAAGACACCATATGAGATATGGAGTGGTAAGAAACCACATATGTCTTATATGAAGATTTATGTTTGCGAAGTTTATATGAAGCGATAAATTTCAACTAAGCTTGAGCCCAAATTGGACAAATGCTTATTTGTGGGGTATCCTAAAGAAACAAGAGGGTATTACTTCTACAATCCTTATGAGGGAAAAATGTTTGTCGCTCGAACTGGAGTCTTCCTAGAAACGAATTTTATTTCCAAAGGAATCAATAGGAGGAAAGTAGAGCTTGAGGAAATTCAAGAATCACAAAGCATTGATACACATATGGAAGAATTAGAGCAGGAAACACAAGTAGTTGTGGAAGAACAATCTGCTCAAGTATAACAAGATCAGCATAGGTCAAGCAAGATACATCACCTACCTGAGAGATATGGATATCTGATAACTGATCAAGGTGATGTATTACTCATGGATCAAGATGAGCGTCTGACCTACCAAGAGGCCATAACTGGTCCTAATCCTGAGAAGTGGCTTGAAGCCATGAAATCTGAAATGGATTCCATGTACACAAACCAGGTTTGGACCTTGGTAGAGCCTCCTGTAGGAGTTAACCATATAGGATGAACGTGGATGGTAAGGTACATACCTATAAGGAAAGACTCTTTGTAAAAGGATATAAACAAATTCATGGGGTCGTCTATATTGAAACCTTTTCACCAGTTACAATGCTTAAATATGTTCGGATTTTACTTGCTATCGCTGCATATCATGATTATGAAATATGGAAGATGGATTTCAAAACTGCTTTCCTTAATGGGGGATCTTCTTGAGGATGTGTATATGACACATCTTGAAGGATTTGACATACCAGAAGAAGCCTAAAAGATATGCAAGTTACAAAGATCAATCTATGGATTAAAGCAAGCTTCCAGAAGCTGGAATCTTCGTTTTGATGAAACAATAAAATAATATAGATTCATTAAGAATGAAGATGATCCTTGTGTCTACAAGAAGGTTAATGGGAGCATGTTCGTCTTCCTGGTATTATATGTAGATGACATATTACTCATTAGAAATGATGTCCCCACCCTGCAATAAGTAAAGACTTGGTTGGGGAAATGCTTTTCTATAAAGGACCTAGGTGAAGCAGCCTATATATTAGGACTCAGGATATATAAAGATAGATCACAAAAAGTGTTTGGCCTAAGTCAGAGTACATACATATACAAAATGCTGAAACGCTTTAATATGCATGATTCCAAGAAAGGATTTAAACCTATGCAACATGGCATGTGTCTATCAAAAACACAATCCCCTTCAACTAAGGAAGAAAGGGATCACATGAATATGATTCCATATGCATCTGCAATATGATCTATCATATATGCCATGTTATATACTCAACCAGATGTATCGTATGCTTTAAGTGCAATGAGTAAGTACCAATCTGATCCCGGTGATGCTCATTGGACAGCTGTCAAGAATATCCTTATGTATTTGAGAAGGACTAAGGACTCATTCTTGATATATGGAGGTCAGGAAGAGCTTGATGTAATTGGATACACCGATGCTAGTTTCCAGACAGATAAGGATGACTTTAGATCGCAATCTGGTTATGTGTTCTGCTTAAACGATAGCCTTGTGAGCTGGAAAAGTTCAAAGCAAGATACAATTGCGTATTCTACAACCGAGTCCGAGTATATTGATGCCTCGAGTGCAGCAAAGGAAGTTCTTTGGATCAAAAATTTCATTAGTGAACTTGGCATAGTTCCTAGCATTGTGGATCCCATTGATCTCTACTGTGATAACAATGGTGCTATCGCACAAGCTAAGGAGCCTAGATCTCACCAACGATCCAAACACATACTTAGGCGTCATCACCTCATTCGAGAGATAATAGATAGAGGAGATGTGAAAATATGTAGAGTACCTACACTTGACAATATTGCTGAACCATTAATAAAGCCTCTTGCGCAACAGAAGCATGGTCATACTAGATCTATGGGTATTAGGGGTATGCCTGGTTGGCTATGGTGCTAGTGGGAGATTTTTGGTGTAAGCCATAGAAGCCAATACTTTTGGTACTTGTATCGAATTATTTATTAATAATAAAAGGATTTTTCTTTATTATGTTTGTTTAGTAAAGTTCCTAGAATAGCTAGTTCGTTTAATGTATCAAGTGTGACTTAATCATGAGATCCCATTAAACATAAGGACATTATTCTTAAAGTATCCGTAGTCGAGCTTTATTATGAAGTGGGATAACATTAAAGCATTAAGACTATTATATATAGACCGATGATCACATCTTATGGATCATGGATAAGGAGTTATCAAGTCTTAAACATATGTATGAATATTAGGAGTAATATTTATACTGGACTGACCCACTATAAGAATACTACATAGAATGTTATGCAAAGTGTCATAAGTTATTCTCATGGTGATAGTAGTGTATACCACCCTTCGACCTAAAACTACTATGGACCCTATATGTAGAGACGAGTGCTTTATTACTGATCAAATGTTGTCTGTAACTGGAAGACCATAAAGATAATTGATGGGTACTCCCAGGGACGGAGCCATAAATGTTAACGAGTGGGGGCAAATAAATTTTAATTAAATTATTGTATGATTAATTTATTTTTAATATTATTAAAAAATATATATTTTTATAAATAATCAAATTTTTATTTAATATTTTATATTGTTAGATATTTAATTTTTCACAAAATTATTGTTGAAACGGGAAAAAAGAATATACATCAACAATTTAAAATAATTTTACACTGTCAATAAATCAACTATTTATATTCCGCCAAATCACATTTATATTTTAAAATTACATTAATGACATGGCATATTAATGAATTTTTATTGAAAAATAATGTAAAACTATTTTATAATTTCAAGACACCATCTTTAACCTTTATTAAAAAAAATTGTTGCTCATAATTTTTGTACACAACAAAAAATAATTTTTAAAATAAATACTACATTTTTAAAAAATTGTTGATTTATAATATAAAAAAATAAATATATCAATAAAGACAAAATATTTTACCAATATTTTTTTAAAGAAATATTAATTTAGTAGGAAAAATATCTTAAATTATATTTAAAATAAATATTAAGTTATTAAAATACTATTATTTAAATAATATAAATTTTTTTAATATAATTAATTTTAAAAAGTAAGTGGGGGCAGCAGCCCCTATTACTCTATATGTCCCTCCGTCCCTGGTTACTCCACGAAGCATGTTGAGGGACATGAGTGACCTAAATGGAATTTTTCCATCCCGCGTAACAAGGTAAATGTTTAAGGGTCCAATATTGAACTAAACAAGGATGAGACGGTCTATGCCTTATGTTCAATATAGACATAAGGGCAAAAAGGATAATTGTACACAAAAGTATTATCACAAAAAGGGTTTTGTCAGATCACATGACATTTTCGTGTCTTGGGTAGCAGTGATGTGTTGCTAGATACCGCTTACTGTTTATTATGTTAAATATGTGATTTAATATAATTGTCGATATCACGAAAACCTACAGGGTCACACACAAAAGGACAGATTAATGAGAGACAAAGTAAATAAGGAATACCGTAAGGTATGATGATCTTAAGTGAATTGTAGAACATCGTAAGGTACAGTGCAGTTAAGTAGAATGTGAAATATGGTAAGGTACCACATGCATCAAATGTTTCAATCGCCATAAGAGGTAACGGTTTTTTATCACTGATCACACCCATTTATAAGGACCACTAAAGGAAGATTTTTTAATTTCCGCTGCATCTTGGGTCACAATTTTCCTTCACCTCAATTGAACCAACGATCCCACCAAATCGATCTGAGGACAGCAAATAGACCGAAGTTCCACCTAACTCCAAAATAAATGTATGCATGAAAGTATGAATAAACAAAAAAACTTCTCACCAAAATAAATAATAAGCCACCAAAAGGTATTCATAATTTATTCACCAAATAATGATCCCGCTTGAGAACCACACGTTGCCGATGAAAGGCCATCAAAATAGTCTCATCAGACTAATATTCACCAAAAGAAATACGCATCACCCAAAAATTATTTATAGAATCTATTCACCAAAAAGTGGTTCCAAAATATGAACCATTCATTGCCAAACACCAGCCACTAAAATCACCACATCAATATGTTTTATTTCAAAATATTTTCACCATTATTACACCTAAATTATATAAATTATACCCACTGTTGTAAAGTATTACATTTTTAAATGAAAAACTTTATTAAGCTCTTAAATATTTTATTTTGTTTACAAAGGAGTTTAATATGATTTAGATCCCGATTCTTGAAAAGAGTACTATCCACCAGAAATCCTAAATTTTATGAAAAAGTACTATTAACTCGAAATCACCTTTCATCCTAAATCACAATTCACCCGAAATCACAATTCAGCTAAAATCTCGATTTTCTAAAAGAGTACTCTAAAGTATTTGAAATTTCTTTGTTGATAATATTTTACGAGTGACAATTTTATTGAACTCTAGTGACTTTATTTATACTCTAACATAATAAGAAAACCACTTAAATTAATCAAATAACTCAAGATGACAAGTATCTTCAACTTAACACTAAAGTATTATAATTAATAATATTAAAATATTATTATTATTATTATTATTATTGTTAATATTCTAAAAAAAATTAAATTGAGATATAGTGTTACTGCAACCATTATTAAGTAACATGGTGCTGCTTCGACACTTATAGTAAATGCTATAGTATTTAAATTGAATCATACATATTGATAATGATAATTATTATAAATAATTACGAAAATAAATTTCATCTTATTTTAATTGAATCCAATTCAATTGTAATAAAATATTTTAATAAAACAAAAACATATAATTTTGATTATATCATTATATAAATATCAATATGTCTAAATCATATTCGAATTTAAGTTAAACATAAATTGCAAAAAACATGACATAATCATATATCATTGACACAAGACTTTCCATCACATACGAAGCAAAGCCTCAAAATTAGCATCCTGTGTAGACATTGTAAGATCCCAATTTTGATCCTAAGATCCCTCATGCAATTTCATCATATGCATTAGCATTGAGATCATACCTTGGCATCCTCCTTACCCCTCTTTTATCGTGTTTGTTTTGGGGGAGAGCACCAAGCACCATGTGATTGTATCATATTTATATTTTATCATTTTACTAACAAAAATACCAAAAATATGTCTTTGCATTTGCCTAACTCTTTTGTAGGTAGGGCCTGATCCCCATTGATCTATCAAATTCATATCTAGGGTTTGAGACCCTCACGACAAAGAGCACAACCATGAATTGATCCAAGAATGGTTATGAGCATCATGTATGAGTTCCATTGATTCCTACGTATCATATTGATCAAGTTTTCTTCAATAGTTTGAGGGTGATTTGCCTTGGAAGCCCTAGTTTGACTGGGTATCTTGAGTAACTTCTCCAACAAGCTATCTCACCAATTGATCAAATCTATCAAGGTACACTTAAAAATTCACCATCTTATTCATATATGATCTACCATGAGCCAAAAAAATCCAAATAATTGAAGGTTAGCAAGTTGGTTGATGGTGGTTGGCCAAATGAATTCATCTGGTCAAAACTGGGTCTCCTAGACCCTATCTCCTACAATTTTCACCATATGGAAATGATTCCAAGATAATAGTTACTCTAAATGACATTCCAAACAACTTTCATGTTGAGACCTAGAGCTAGTTTTGCTTGGAAAATCATTTTCTATATTGAAACATTATAGGTCATTTTTCTAAACCCTAATTTGAAAGTCAACTTCCCAAGGCCATAACTTGCTCAATTTTTATGAGATGAAAGATTTACAAGTTGCACAATCAAACTCAAGATGTCTACTTCAACTTTTATATTTGTAGTGAAATCAAATTCAACTTTTATGAGCATGTGATATGAGGTTACGTTATAGGTCATTTTTGACCTATACCATTGAACAAGTGATTTTTCGAAACTTCAAAAATGCATAACTCTATCATTCCAAATCCAAATGAAATGAAATTGGTGACCATTTTGAAGGTATTTGAAATAGATACAACTTTTATAAAGACACGTTTTTCATTTGAAGCTCACATAAAAAGTTAAGCAAGATGGAAGATTGAGATATATGGTTTGACACTTAGAAAAATTTTCAACATGTTGAAAATTCCAAACTTCCACCTTAAATTTCTCCATGTTCCAAGCTCCAAATGAAAAGTATTGAACATAAAACTTGTTCCCCTTGATCCAAACTTTACAAAGAACCCAAGTTGATACATTTTGGATGAGGTTTGCTAGGTTTACGCATGGCTTTAACAGAGCTGCATTTTTGGAAAGAATCAAGCTTCAAAACTTCAAATCCCTTTGCCTTTCCAATCAAGCTTCCATTCAGACTTCATTTGGAATGATTTTGGACCTTTTTTCATTGTATCATGGGCCTACATATGGCCATGCACTCGTGCCATAAACATTGCTAAAATTGGACAAAATTTGAAGTGTGCAAATATCATTCATTCATGCTATAAATACATGATCTATGTGCTCATTTGAATCACACCTTGTGCGCCAGCTTTTCCCCCATTGAAACCTTCACATTCTAAAGGAAAACCTGATAAATTTCAACTTGAAATTTGAGTTTGAATCTCAACTGTTGGAGATTCAATAACTCTAGGATCCAAAGCCTTGCAACCTCTCTAATGACTTCCTGCTAGCTTCCCAAGTGTGATCAGATCGTGTTTGGAGCAAGCAACATCAAGCACTGCATAACATTGAAGGTAATTTTCAGAAAACTTCATCTCTTCGATTCTCTCTTAATTCTACTCAATTCTCTTGGATATTTGGTTTTCTGAAGTCCTACCAATGTAGGCAAGAAGATTGAGTTGCTTAGAGGTCAAATCGAAGCAACTCAGTTGAGACACCTCAAAATTCAACTCCTCATATATTTCTATATATGTGGAGTTAGTTAAAATTGAGGCCAGATTCGTGCTCTACGCCATTTTTTCTTTTAGATCATGTCCTCAATTTTCATTTTCTTGATGGTGATGAGTGAACCGTTCCGGCCAGGGTCATCGGAGAAGATGGTCGACCTTTGGACTCTGGTGATGCGCTGGAAGTGTTCAGAACCATTGATCTGTTTTAAAACGTTTTAATCTCACACGTCCAATTGTGAATACCAGGCGTGTGGATGAGTTGACTAGCGTGCATCATGGAACGCGCGTTTTAGGCCACTTGATCTGCCACCTCAATTAATGAGGGAGATCAAGTGGCTCTCGTTTTTTTTTGCTATTTTCTGATTTTCATTTTAATCCTTTTATTTTCATTAATTCATATTAATGTTAATATTGATCCAAAAAATATGAGAGTTTCACCAAAAATTTTCAAATAATTTCCTCTTTCATATTCTGAATTAAAATTATTTTTTGGATCATTATTAATATTTTTCATGATTTAATTGATTTTGTGATTATTTTTAATTGTTTAAAAATACTTTTAAGCCTTTAAAAATTTTGAATTTTTTTCTCCAAGGTCCTTTGACCTTGTTTGACCTATGATAAATCTCATGGCCATTTATTTGGTGTTTTGATGAGGTTTTAGTAATTTGATAAACCATATTTAATTTAAATGCCTTACTTTAGTATTTTTAATTTGAATAAATGCCAAATAATTTTGTTGACCAATTGTGATGACTTGTTTGAGCTTGACTCTTGTTGTTGGGCCTTGGTCAAGGTTGATTTGACTTTGTCAAGTTAATATAATTGGATTTAGGGGATTGATGGAATGTACATTCCATTTCCCAAAATGAATGAATGATATTAATTTGGTAAAAGTCCTCCTTTGACCAATTTGATTTTTGATCCATTCCCCTCACTCTTCATCTCATTCCCCTTCTTTATGCATCCATCTCATTTGACCTGTGATATCTCAAAGTCCTAAGGCTAGCTGATTGAAAAATCAACATAAGTATGAATGAAATTAGGCCACCTCTTTTGCATATTCTTTTTGTGTGTGGTATGTTTCATGAGCATAGTCCATTATACTAGGTCTCTAACATGCATTAACACCATAATTCTATTGCCCGACCTCAAATAGTTGTGACTTCTACATAAGTCCAATTACGATTGCTTAATATAGCGCTAAATTTGTGACACAAAAGGCATAGCATTCTAGTTAGTGAGATTGTAAGTCTCTCCTCTTTCATGGTATTGTGTGGAAACTTGGCCTTTTTTCCTTCCTTTGGTAGTTGTCTTGGCATAAGGATCCATGCTTGTGATAAGTGGGTTGAGTGTTCTCTAAAGAATGACTTTAAAATGAAAAGCAAAAGCAAAACAATACTAACTTCTAACTCATTAACAACTAACTTTTAATTTCAAAACCATTTACTTTAATGTCATTTAATTTTAGCCTTTATTCATTTTGCCATTATTCATCTCATTCTAATTTTTTATATTAATGCAATTTTCACTTTGTCCATTTGGACCATATTGTGTGATATATCTTGTTTGTGTATACTTTACTTGTTTGTGTGGTCTTTGACCATTAATGTACATAATAACAACAAAAAACCCTAAAACACTTTTGTGTGGATTGTTGGCTTGAACTTGGACAAATGGACTTAGAACTTAGGCAACATTTCTATGCTAAAGGACTTGGCCAATGCCAACTTTCTGTGAAACCAAGTGCTTGCAATTTGAAACTTCATGTGATACATCATTCAAGATCCCTCTGAGTTCATCTACAACATGATCACTGTGAAGCTGTTATTTTGAACCTGTGACTTGTGGAATTCATCTGCTATATGGGCTAATTTTGAAGAAGATCATGGACTGGCGAAAGCTTGGATGTGGCTATCTTTATTTGATGCCTTTACTCTTCAAGATAATATAATTGCGCATTTGTGTGTTGCTTGATTCTAAATGTCCAAGGGAATTCTGGATTTCTATTGACATTCTTGTCTATTGGATTGCTACCCATTTGGTCAGATCTTTTCAACTCTTAACTTTTAATTTTGTGCATAGGATTAATCTCTTCATCTTCTCCCCATTTCTTTAATTTCAAAATCTCTCCCTCCCTTTTCAAAATCTTGTTTGATTGAACTTATTTTGTTCTAAACTTTGACCACTTTTCAAAAAGATAGAAGCTTTGGCCTTATGCCATTGTATTTTAAAGCTTCTTTTCTTAAACCAAATTTGTAAATAAACTTAACTATACTTGACTTAAACTTTCAGAAAAGCCAAAAAGAACTAACTCATTCAAACCATTTTTAGGCCTTTGTGCCCTTTCAAACTTAATTTTTTGTTAAAAATAATGCATCCACTTTGAAATTTGTATCACGAACTACGAGGTTTTGATCCCTCATTTTCATGTTGGTACTAGGCACAAGTCCGAAGGTATTGTCAAACACAAAAATATAATTAATGAATTCTTTTCTCATCCCCCCATTCTATTTGTTTGTGAACATAAATTTTTGTACCAAATACATATACACACAAAAGGGCTCCCCAGGAGTACCTAAGACACTTTGGGTGCTAACACCTCCCCTCTGTGTAACCAACCCCCTTACCTGTAATCTCAGACATTTTATTAGTTTTGATTTGAAAACTTCTTACTTTTTGGGTTTTGTTCGTACTTTTTCCCTTTTCCCTTGGAAATAATAAAAGCGCGGTGGCGACTCTTATTATTTGATGTCTAGCTTACCCATAGCTTGATGATCATGAATTTATCTCTATAGACATGTGTTACTGCATCAGACATAACCTCTCCATTTGAGCAGCTTCAAAGACATCTCGCCTTTAACAATAATCCACATATCTCTCGTCTTGCCTTAACTGCATATTGTAGCGGTGTATTCGTCGCTATATGATCTATTGATTAAATCATAAGCAATGTAATACAATGAATTAGAGTCGCCACCGCACTTTTATTTATCCAAAGGATTGGCTAAAAAGCGAACAAAAGCCTAAGAAGTTTTACACGTAGAAAACTAATAAAAAGATCAGAGATTCGGGGTAAGGGGTAAGTTACGCAATGGGAAGGTGTTAGGCACCCACTACGTCCTAGGTACTCCTAGGGAGCCCTTTTTCACACTTGTTGTAAAATTTATTTGTTATTGACATAAATGTTGTGCAAACATGATTGGGATGATGAGAGAAGAATGTACAAGTTTTATTATTGGGTTTGAACGGATGAACCCGTTGCCTACGTACCTTCCATCAAAGGTAAGGATCAAAACGCCGTAGTTCGGCTAAAAGATTTCAAAAGTGGGTGGATTCAATTTTAAACACAAGCACTGAGGCTTTTCATTATCAATGGGAGAAAACTCAACCAAGAACAACATCCACCATGCGAGGATAGCTTCGACGTACTGGAGGGGTTAACCCTGTTTTTAGTACGGAAGTCTTACTGTCGACTCACTAAGGATAGGCAAGATTTACATCAACCACAAAGATAATTGAAACCTATGGCTAATGTGAAAAGATTAACAATGGACAAAGCCAAAACAAGTGAATGAGTGAAGTTAATTGATTGTGATTATGAAAATGGAAGTCAAAGTATGATTAATGTTAATTCAGAAGAAGTATTGTGAAATGGAGTTTGAAAAAAGAAGTCAAGGACTTGGGTCCAGGTTTTCAGTTAGAAAAACATGAAAATGTTTGCACAACACTTAATTCAACTTGAAAAGCGAAAGTGTGAAAAGGTTTAGGACATAATGAATGATGAATGGATGGATGGATAGTAAAACTTCTTAAGTGGTTCACTTCTTGAAATCATATAGCGAATGATTCAAGTGTGTCCTTTGGAATGCAATGGATAAGAATAATGCAATAAACAAACAAGTGATACCGGATGCCACTCAATGGTCTTACTCCAATCTCACAGACAAAAAGCAAAAGCGGACACCGGACACCACTCAATGGATTTACACCGCGATCCTTGAAACAAAAACTGGATATCAGAAGCCACTCAATGGACTTACACTAATCTCCTACTAAAGAAATGAAATGTGGATACTGGATGCCACTCAATGGTCTTATACCACGATCCCAAAACAAAAACAAAAATGAAATATGGAAATCAACTGCCAATCTGTCTGGACTTAGGTTAACTTCACACATGATCATAGGAAAACCAATGCCACATTGCAGGGACTTACAATGGATCCTCACATACAAGAACAATGCAATATGAGATGATGAGGAAGCAAATGCCAACTTGCAGGGACTTATAATTGCAAATTCTCATACAATCAAACAAAACAGATTATGATCACAGGAAAACAGATGCCAACTTGCAGGGACTTATAACTGTAACCTCACATACAAATCAAACAGATCAAATTATGATCACAGGACAACAGATGCCAACTTACAGGGACTTATAACTGTATCCTCACAAACAAAGCAACAGAAGATATGAGTGACCAATGAGGTCTTACACTCTATCCTTCCATATCACAGGAGCAAAGGCCAAGAGAAATGGACTTACAATTGTCCTCAATGGGTAAACAACAATGATAGCATCACACAGTCAAATGAGATGATCATGCATTAATGGCAATTGATGATGATGATAAATGCATAACATACAGGCAAACAAGTTCACATGAAGCCATCAATCAATCAATGAATGGCAAACAACACACTCTATAGCCAAACAATGGGGGCTCACACAAGAGGGTTTGACTTTTGAAAGTCCACTGTAATAGGTGAAGGTCGCTCTTAACCTTGCCATTGAGAGGCTAAGGTGAAGCAGATGAAAGGAGATGAGGGGTGTGCCTCATTGCTCTTATCTCAGGTCTGAGAGAGCATATAATAATAGAAAGTGGGGGAGTTCAGAAAGATGGAACTCTCTCCCCATTATTGACTCGATTGATCTTGGGTATTTATCTCAATGCTTCAACCATGTAATGGGAGCAAAGAGAGGACACACTGAATAGTGGGGGATATATTACTTATCCCTACCTTCCACCAATTGCCTTACTTGAAGGACTTTTCCTGCTTGGGACAATTTTAAACACACACAGGCATTGCCTCTTAAGGAGGACTTCAGACAGTTTGCCCGGTCAAATAACAGACCGGGTCTCCAGACTACATGAAGAAGAAAAGTTTATACCTCAAAGCAAATGCTAAATAGCAAAGCAAGCAAGTTCAAAGAACTTAAGCAACTAAAGTACCTGAAAAAGTCAAACTTATTAGTAAACAAGTCAACAGTTCAAAACAAAAGTAATGGATAAACAACAGTCAACCATAAACAGAGGGACCAATTGTGCAAAGCACAAGACTCAATCATATGAGTCACACCTACAAAACAAGGGTTAGCACATCATATATAATCCAACTCAATCAAATTTGAATGATCTTTGAGGCATTGGTGCTTAACCTGAAACAATAGCTCAATTGTAAGCTCAAAAGACCACTAGGACTAGCCTAGGGTCACAGGTGAAAGAAAAAAGTCAAACAGCAAAGAAAAGTCAACCCAATTCATGTTCAAACATTTAAGAAGCTATCTCAATTGGATTCACAATCAAATCATGCATCATTGTCATTTCATACACAAAAGAATGCAAAGCATGGCAAAGGAAGCATACAAAAGGTCAACAGCAAGACCTCATTCAAAACCAAGCATAATCAATTCCAAAAATCATGAAATAATTCACACTCAATCACAATCCATATAATAGCATGCATATCAAATTTCAGCTCAATTGGATCATGGGAAGATGGTCAAATAAAATCAGGAAGTCAAACCAATTTCAAATGTGCATAATGAAGGTCAACAAGCATGGGTCAACTTCAAAAAATCATATCAAATTGGAAACAGATGAGAAATGAATGAGGTTAACACCAATGCAAAGCTTGAGATGCCTAGTTATCACATATGAAATTTCATGGTCATACAATATGGTATGAGAATTTCACAAAGGATTTGGCAACATGTAGCACAAAAAGTCAACAATTGACTAGGCAGGGAAGAAAATTCTCACATTAATGGAGAACAGCATCATTAATTCCCAGAAAAATCATACACAAACTAGACATGTGATAGAACAATCATGCAAAAAATTAGGTCAATTGGAGGTAGGGAAGCATGTGAACAAAAATTGGGAAAATGCATATCATTCATGTAGCATCAAATGTAACACATAACTTCAAAAATTTGTAACTCACAAACCACAAATGGGAAATGCACAAACTCTTTATGGAAACAAAGGTACATGAGTCTAGTTTCACCACAAAAAATTTCAGGGGCAATGGATATGTCATGACAATTTCACAAAAGGAAAGGCTCAAGGTATCATTTAAGCATACATGTTAGAAAACCAATTATCATTTAAAATCCAGCCAATGAAAAATTAATTAAAAATCACAATTAAATACTAGACATCCATGTGAAGATGATGCAAAAATTTTCATGATTTTTGGATGAATAATGAATTAGAAATGATTTTTGCAAGTTGAGGAATAAATTGGATGAAGTATGAACAAAGTAGCATGGCAAATGGTCAACATGAGAGTCAACGGTGGCAATATTGTAATTCAGCGTGTCACTTATTGGAACGCTGCGTTTTGGCCAAACCAGCGAAATGTTGTGATTGGCTGTTGCCCAATCAACAGTACACGGCCAATGGGATTCATTTTTCTGGGCAGCACATGCAACTAGGGTTTAACAGCAATGGCATTCATGTTCTTCATGTTCAAACACCAATCGAAACTTAAGTAATTCCATACAAACATCAAAGCAGTGAAACAATAGTGTTCATGCACCAACAGACAAACAACAAATCCAATCATCATTCATGTAAATTTTCTGGAAACTCATCTAGGGTTCATCACAGCAGCATACATTCATCATCATCATGCAACTCGAATTTTCAAAATGCCTAGAATGACCAAACAAGCACATCAATAGAATCATTATGCAACATACAACATGAATGTGCTATTCATTTTCATTAAATCGACCTAAACAAACCAAATCGACTGAAAACATATTCATACACACAAATGAAAATCCAGATTTCTTGGCCATGACACAACCATTTCAAGCAACATATAGTTTGTTGGAGTCAGCAAGATGTAATCTACCTAAAGCATGGCATCATTTGGAAAAATGTGTGAATCGAAATCTTACCACAAATGAAGTTCAGTGATGATGCAGTGCTTCCTTGGCCTTCAAAGCTTGAAACAGGTGGCCCTTGTGCTTGGAGATGTTGATTGGTGAAGCTTTTTCAGCTCAAGGGTGTTTGGAACTCTTCACAGCTCGAAATGCCATTATTGGTTCTTGCAGAAAACAGAACAACAAGCCATGCTCCAGTTGGTATTTGATGTTGCAAAATGCTTCTAAAGGTTGTGCAAATGAAGAAAACAATGAAGAGGAATCGTGTGTTTTGAAGCTTTTGGGCAGAAAATCAAAATCGTGAAAATTGCAAGTGAGAGAATTTCTGGTTTTTGTGTATGGAGGCTGTGATGTCTAGGGTTGGAATCAGCAGAAAATTGGCTTTATGTAGTCTGTTTAACATTGGTTTAGGAAGTGCTAAACTGGTTTTGTCTTAATGAAGTCATTTGCTTTTTTGCTAAGTTTTGTTCAAGTGAATAATGGAGGGTGCAAGCTGGTCGAGTGGGCTTGGAAACAGGCTGTAAACAGACCATGTTTTTGCTGTTTGAACTCTGCACACAAAATGCTGTCCTTGTTTTACTCTTATGCTCCCATTTGCAAAAATACCAAATTATGCACCTTATGTCAAAATGGTAGTAAAATGGTGGTATGAACATGATTTAGGGCTTGAGGCAAGTTTCAAATATGATTTAAAACATTTCCCAATTGGCCAAATTAAGAAAAAGTCAAAGAATCAAAAAGTCAACTATGAGTCAAACTTGATTTTTAAATGGAATAGGTCCAAAAATGCCATTTTGAATGGTAGGGTTTTGGGACATGATGAATGAATTTTTGGAAAGATGGTGTTAAATGGAGTGTGTAGGAAAAAATCCCACCAAATTTGGCCAAAGGAATCATGAGATATGCTCATTTGAAGTTCAAAAATTTGTGAAAATGAATTGATCATATCTTGACAACCACACATGGGATTTTGATGTTCTTGGACTTTTTGAAAATGGGAGAACAAGATCTTCAACTTTCATGTTGGGCAAAAATTCATTTGAAGCTTGTATCATGATGTAAGTTGAGGATCAAGAAGTTTCCATTTTTGGCAGTTGAAATTACAGGTCCACTTTCTATTTTGGGAAATTTTCTGATTGACTTGATTTTCTTCCATGATGAGGTTTGACATGACATATGAGGCTTATATAAGCATGAATGAGTTCCTTCAAATCAATTCCATCCATCAAATCACTGATTAAATCAACAGTTGACCAAATTTGACTTTCTGTTGACTTTTCTAGGGTTTTGCATGATTGAACCACTTCTGATGAATTCCAAACCCTAATTCCTTGAGACTTTGATTTCAAATGATGTCCCAAGTCATATGAACTCTGGATTATTGATCATGGTGCCCAAATTCTGCAAGAATGGCCACCATCCATTGCTTTGACTGACTGTTGACTGTGTTTGACCTAATTGCTGATGATTGCTTCAACTGCAAGCAACAAGGTTAGACTGACAATATTTTTGTACTTTTTGAATGATAAACATATGAAAGCAAAGATATACAAATGCAAGGTATGCTTGGTGATCAAGAAATCAACCCACAAGGCAATCTACCCACTAGGAGGAAAGCTAGGGCATGCAGTGATCCTTGAGACAATGATATGAGATGTTATGGGCCATGAGGGATCTTAGGGCCAAAATTGGGGTCTTACAGATGCCCCTATTTAAGGACATTCTAGCCGGAAAAGTGAAGTTTAGAAATCTTCATCTCGACGCGGTAGAATGGGCTTAAATAACAGTAATGAGACAAATTTTGGTCCCTAAGAGACCTCATGATGCAAATGTATGCATGCAAAAGACACAAACTCTGTGGGGAATATGATTCACACAGAAGAAAAGACGATCCATCGGAGTAGTACACTCACCAGGAACAGAGACTCTGACAAGACTCTAATGGGGATAATAAAAGAAAAAGAAAGGCGTGAGCAGGGCACGACTTTGAATTGGGGGAAAACAAAACTGACATAACGTGAACAAGACACGACTCTGATTAAGGAAATACAGAAAACAGACTGGAGAACTCACTGGAGAGTGAAGGACTCACACTGGGGAAAGAATTCCAAAGGAAAATAAATCCATTGGAGAGACACAAGCTGACTCCTGGGGAGAAGCAAAAGGAAAACTTCACTGAGGAAGCACCAAAGAAATGAGATGTTACCGGCATGAGGGTAACAAACTCGGGAAGGAACACCAAGGATACCGGGTTGTAGGTATGTAACAGGTGACCGACCAAAGGCGTGAATTGGTGTGTGTTCCAAAACACTCATCATCCTGAAGAGAGCTAGAACAGCAAACTTGTTTGTAGGATGGGTATTTGATTCTGTAAAGAATGCAAATCTTACTCAGTTGGGGAAACAAACAAAGTGTTCGACAAGAGAGTGCATGAGATATATTATTCATAGTCGTCAAAACGTGAATAATGTACTCGCATGGAAAATTATCCTGAACCGGGTTGTAGGTTGTTTATAGGATAAGATCCGAAAACGTGAATTGGTTTGTGTTCCAAGACACTCATCACCCTGAAGAAAGCTAGAACAGCAGACTTGTTTATAGGATGGACATTCGATTCCACAAGGAATATGAACCTTACTCGACTGGGGAAGATCAACAAAGGACTCCAACCAAAGAGTGCATGAGACATATTATTCATAGCCGTCAAAACGTGAATAATATGCTCGAAAAGGAAAATTATCCTGAACCGGGTTGTAGGTTGTTTATAGGATAAAATCCGAAGACGAAAGGCATCGGGATACCAGACTAGGTATATAATGATGACCAATCAAAAGGAGCAACAGACATTACCAACAAAAGGGTAAATGACAGGCAATCTGCTGAGGATAAATTGCAAGCGTCCGGCAATTATCCACAGGGACTAGCTGGGGAAGCATTGATGAAAAATCAATGATCCGGGGAACAAATCACTAGCATACGGTGAAAGGACCCACTGGGGATAAAATTGCTAGCATACGGCAATTATCCACAAAACTTGCTAGGGATATAAGTGCTGATCTGAGCAACTTATCCAAGCAAAGGAAAATCAACATCAAGGATTAGATGAAGATAACCACAAGAGAAATTGTCATCGGTTGGGATGAACAACAAAGTTAACTCTGCCAAGGGGAGAGAACGGGGTTTATAACTACCGGTTTGTAGGTAGAAAAACCGCAAAGATAGGACTTACGACTGCTGGTTTGTAGGCAGAAGGCCAAAAGGATAGTGGAGGTGACCACAAAATTAGGGTTTACATCTACCGGTTATGGGGTAGAAGACCAACAACTCTGGCTGGAGAATAAAAGGGTGTATAACCACAAATTCTGTTAAGAAAGCCAGGAAAGATAGGACTTACAACTGCTGGTTTGTAGGCAGAGGCCCAAAAACATTCCGCTGGGGAACATCCCACTGGGAAGCACAAGATATTTGACAAATAGCCAATTCGGGAATAATCGAAAAGACGGACTGAATCAAGACACGTCCTAATGAGGATATAACTCAAATAGGAAAATCCATCCCAATATATGTGTTGGGAGGAAACGGAAGAAACCGTCATCCACGAGGATATATCTCAGTGGGGAACTGCAGAAGGAAATACAGACATTTTCTGCTTACGGGCTGACTCTATATGGAGAGATTTATAACACCCGACATTTGCTTGGGGAGATCTGTAAAGAGATCTATATCACCATAGCAGGAGACACGACAAACAAAAGATATATGGCAAGAAATGCAACATGAATATCTGAATGTTTATGAGTATGCATGAATATGCGTGATTTATGTTTGATGAATGCTGACAAAACAGACAATTCTAACACAACAGGTTCAGGAACCAGACGTCCGGTATTATACTTCCAGGGAAATAAACCAACTGGAGAGTCAACTGCGGAGATCTACATGCTGTAAAGCAAAGATCTGCGGGCACTGCTGAAGAAGCAGAGAATCAGAGATATCATCCGATCAGGGTACAGAAAGTCACAACGGGCAAAACAGCCACCAAGACAAATCTGTAGGAGGACAAGAGAAAACCCAAGATATCTGCAGGGGATCCCAGTGTCAACTGAGAAATAAAAATGCGTAAGTACGAACTGCTGTAGAAGCAAAATCCAAATAATTCCGCTGGGGAATAACCCACTGAGGAAGAAGGATATCATCCAAATAGAATCTAGCTGTAGAAGCAACTCTAATGGGGAAAACTGGAAGACTGTCGGTTACTCTCTTGGGGATCAACCCACGGAGGGAGGACAGATCAATTAAGTAGATTCGGCGATAAACCACTCCGCTTGGGGAGAATATACAGCAAACGGATCACACCAAGTAGATTTTGCAATATAAGCCATTCTACTAGGGAGAATGCACGAAGCAAACGGATCACAACAAGTAGATTCTGCAATACAAGCCAATCTACTGGGGATCACGAACAGTCGAGAAATCAATCCACTCTCTGGATAATAGAGCCATCGTCCGACTATACTGGGGATCGAAGAAGTATTCAATGGGCGAAACTGCCGCAACGAACACTCTGCAGACTATGCTGAGGAAAGGGTGGTTGAAAATACTGGGATATCAACCCAATCAACCACCGAGGAGGAAAATAAATCCTGCTCTGCTGAGGAGAAATAAGCACTCTGATGGAGAGATAGCAACAAATCCGCGGACGACTTCGCCGGGGAAGGGGTAAAGTACTGGGTATCAAACCACTGACTTACCGAGTCTTCAAAAGAAAACAGCCGTGCTGAGGGAACAGACAGATCCGCTGGCAACACTGCGTGGGGAAAAGAGATAACAACTCCAGCTGCAACTCTGAGGGGAGTATCAACGACGGTTATACTCGCGACTCCGATGGGGATATCAAACAATAGCTATACTCATGATTGCGCTGAGGAGACAAATAAAGTCTGGGGCATACGACCCACTGGAGAAAGTGACGGGGCACCAAGGTGACAAACCATCAACCGCCGAAACTTCTACAAGAAAACACCCATGCTAGGGGAAAACTGCTGCTGGAGAAATCAAAGTCTTCAACAACCCTCCACCTGCGACTGTACTGAGGAACAACCCCAGCAACAACTCTGTTTGAGGAACAACCTCAACAAAGATCTGAAGAAGGAAGATACCACCAAACCAGGAATATGAACCAATGTCTTACCTGTTGGAAATCATGCCACCCTCGGGAGAGCACTGAGATATTCTTGAGTATCCTTTCAATCTTGTGAATGTTCACTTTGCTTAAACAAAAAATTTTGAAAAATTTGATTTGTTTAAAACAATGACATTTTATCAATTTAAAACATGCAAAACATTTGTTGAATTGAAACAAATAAGAGTGCAAATAATTGGATAAAAAGCTCAAATTGATTTGATAGAATGGTAGCCTGTAAATGGCAAGACTCCATAGATCTGTACAAATTTGAAATCAGTGATATATATTGGAAGAGGGCTACATTGAACATAATGATCCTTTCTCTACCAATTTGAATCTCGATGTATCCGAAGCTTCGGTTGACGACGAATCGAGAATCTTCTGACGAAATGACGACTGATGAACAGAAAGTCTTGTCAGGATGCAGTTACTTGCCAAATCCCTAATTTTTGCCTAGATTGCCCCAGGGTGAGGTACTCAATCGAGCGGGATGCAAATATATCTCTTTTTTTTTCAAGTCTCTAATTTTTTGCCTGAATTACCCTTGCGGGTTCTCCACCGAGACGCTCATTTTTGCCTAAGCCGCCCTTTCGGGTTTTCAACTTAGCGAGCTATTCTGTTTTTTCATTCTATTTTTTTTATTCTTTTTTCATTTGCATATATTTTTTTCTAGGCAAAGTATCTCTTAACTGCATCTGAATTCACAGGACGAGTGAAATCCTCCCCATCCATTGTTGTAAGCATCAAAGCTCCGCCTGAAAAGGCTCTCTTAACAACATATGGACCTTCGTAGTTTGGAGTCCACTTGCCCCTGGAATCGGGCGCGAAAGATAAGACTTTCTTGAGCACAAGGTCACCTTCTCGGAACACACGAGGCTTGACCTTCTTGTCGAATGCTTTCTTCATTCTCTGCTGATATAACTGACCATGGCACATGGCAGTTAAACGCTTCTCTTCGATCAAATTCAACTGGTCATAATGACTCTGAATCCATTCAGCATCAGTCAACTTTGCTTCCATCAAGACTCGCATTGATGGGATCTCCACCTCTACTGGGAGAACGGCTTCCATGCCATAAACAAGAGAGAAAGGGGTTGCCCCTGTTGAAGTGCGTACAGACGTACGATATCCATGCAAAGCAAATGGCAGCATCTCATGCCAATCTTTGTACGTGACAGTCATCTTCTGGATAATTCTCTTGATATTCTTGTTAGCAGCTTCAACAACCCCATTCATCTTGGGTCTGTAAGGAGAGGAATTATGGTGTGCAATCTTGAATTCAGCGCACAACTCATCCATCATCTTGTTGTTCAGATTGGATCCATTATCAGTAATGATCCTCTCTGGCACACCATAACGGCAAATCAACTGGTTCTTGATAAACTTCACAACCACCTGCCTGGTTACATTCGCATACGACGCGGCTTCAACCCATTTGGTGAAGTAATCAATTGCTACGAGAATAAATCGATGTCCGTTGGACGCTTTCGGCTCAATCATACCGATCATGTCGATTCCCCACATAGAGAAAGGCCATGGTGATGAAATCACATTCAGGAGTGTCGGAGGAATATGAATCTTATCCGCATAAATTTGACACTTGTGACATTTCTTCACATATTTGCAACAGTCAGACTCCATTGTCAGCCAATAGTAGCCTGCTCTCAGCATCTTCTTAGCCATGGCATGTCCATTGGAATGAGTACCAAATGAACCCTCATGGACCTCAGTCATCAATAGGTTTGCTTCGTGTCTATCCACGCATCTGAGCAAAACCATATCAAAATTTCTCTTGTACAGCACTTCACCGCTGAGGTAGAAACTGCCTGACAACCTTCTCAAAGTTTTCCTATCTTTCACAGATGCTCCAGGCGGGTAGACCTGGTTCTGGAGGAAATTCTTGATATCAAAATACCAAGGCTTGTCATCTTTCACTTCTTCGATTGCAAATACGTGAGCTGGTCTATCCAAGCGCATCACAGTAATGTTGGGGACATCATTCCACCATCTGACTACTATCATAGAAGCAAGCGTAGCAAGGGCATCTGCCATCCGATTATCCTCTCGAGGAATATGATAAAATTCAACTTCTGTGAAGAAAGTTGAAATTCTCCTTGCATAATCTCTGTATGGGATGAGACTTGGTTGATTCGTCTCCCATTCACCCTTGATCTGATTGACAACCAAAGCTGAATCACCATAGACATCAAGATATTTGATTCTCAAGTCAATGCATTCTTCGAGTCCCATTATACAGGCTTCGTACTCCGCCATGTTGTTCGTGCATTTTAAAGTTAGCCTTGCTGTAAATGGAATGTGTGAACCTTGAGGATTGATGATCACTGCCCCAATTCCATTCCCATATTGATTAACAGCGCCATCAAACACCATCGTCCATCTGGAACCAGGTTCTGGACCTTCATCAAGTGTAGGCTCATCGCAATCTTTCATCTTCAAATACAGAATTTCCTCGTCCGGGAAGTCATACTGAACAGACTGATGATCTTCAATCGGCTGGTGCGCTAGATGGTCAGCCAAGATACTACCTTTGATAGCTTTCTGAGCTCGATACTCGATATCATACTCAGACAACAGCATCTGCCAACGGGCAATCCTCCCAGTTAAAGCAGGCTTCTCGAAGATATACTTAATTGGATCCATTCTGGATATCAACCAAGTTGTATGATTTATCATGTACTGGCGCAAACGCTTAGCTGCCCAAGCTAAAGCACAGCACGTCTTCTCAAGCATAGAGTACCGAGACTCACAATCAGTAAACTTCTTACTGAGGTAGTAGATAGCAAACTCCTTCTTCCCTGATTCGTCTTGTTGACCGAGTACACAACCCATCGAGTCTTCAAGAACTGTTAAGTACATAATCAGAGGTCTTCCTTCCACGGGCGGAGACAAAATCGGAGGTTCGGACAGATAATCTTTGATACTGTCGAAAGCTTTCTGGCAATCCTCGGTCCAATCATGAGACTGATCTTTCCGAAGGAGCTTGAATATCGGCGCACATGTGGCAGTCATGTGGGATATAAATCTGGAAATGTAGTTCAAGCGGCCAAGAAAACCTCGGACTTGCTTCTCAGTTTTGGGTGCGGGCATCTCTTGTATTGCTTTGAGCTTTGCAGGATCAACCTCAATACCTCTTTCGCTTACCACAAAACCCAACAACTTGCCGGAACGGACTCCAAAAGTACACTTGTTCGGATTCAGACGAAGCTGGAACTTCCTCAAACGCTGAAAAAGCTTCAACAAATGCTCAATATGCTCAACTTCCGTTCGGGACTTAGCAATCATATCATCAACATAGACTTCTATCTCCTTGTGCATCATGTCGTGAAACAAGGTAGTCATGGCTCGTTGATAGGTGGCTCCGGCGTTCTTCAAACCGAAGGGCATCACTCGATAACAGAATGTTCCCCAAGGTGTGATGAATGTTGTCTTCTCCATATCCTCTGGTGCCATCTTGATTTGATTATATCCGGAAAATCCGTCCATAAAGGAAAAGACTTTGAATTTGGCTGTATTGTCTACCAACATGTCAATGTGTGGTAGAGGGAAATCGTCTTTTGGGCTAGCTTTGTTCAAGTCTCTGTAGTCGACGCACATACGAACTTTTCCGTCCTTCTTAGGGACAGGCACAATGTTGGCCACCCATTGAGGGTATGTCGAAGTCACCAAAAATCCCGCATCAATTTGCTTTTGAACTTCCTCTTTGATCTTCACTGCCATATCCGGATGAGTTCTTCTGAGCTTCTGCTTCACAGGCACGCACTCAGGCTTCAAAGGCAGGAAATGTTGCACAATATCTGTATCTAAACCCGGCATGTCTTCATAGGACCAAGCAAAGATATCTGAATATTCTCGTAGCAAGCTGATCAAATCTTCTTTAACAGACCCTTCAAGAAGTGCCCCAATCTTCACCAGGCGAACACAATCCTCAGACCCCAAGTTGACTGTTTCCAAGTCTTCAAGATGCGGCTGAATGATCTTCTCTTCGTGCTCAAGGAGACGGGTGATCTCATCAGGAATCTCTTCAACGTCATCTTCCTCTGCCTCAAATACAGGGAATTCAAAATTGGGAGATGGCGTTGGATCATTATGTTCAATGGGTTTTAGGATCAACCTGCATAATGATTTTGGTTAAGAAAAACTTTAGCATTTTAAACAAGCAAACCATTATGCAGATGAAAAATGTTGCTTTTATAGCTTTTTGTTTTTGTTTTTATGGTTTTTTGTGATCACTGATTTCATTACGAAAAGCAAAAAGTGAAAACAAAGGAAAAACAAATGTTTAACAATGCAAAAATTGAATGAAAACATCATTGTATATATGCTTTGCCAACAATGTCATCACTTCTCCTTTTGGCATGGGAGAAGGGTTTTAAACAAAGTGAACAATTTACTCTGATCTATGGATAACTGTAGGAACATCCACAGCGACCCAATTGTGGCAGACACCACCAGGAATAACAAAATTGTTCGAATCTTCTGCGTCTTCTTCTTCAATGATAGCAGCAGCTTCCTCTTCGACAGGTTGATCAGCATGGATGAATCCTCCACTGGTGAACAAACCTTGCTCGTTGAATGCCCCAGAATCGTAGCCAATGCCAGCCCGGGATCGGTTATCTTCAAGTTCAAGCACTTTCCCCAAACCAGCAACTGCACCACATTCAATGGCCAGCTTTGCACCTTTGTAGGAAGTGAATGAAGGAGACTTCTTCTCGACAGGTTCATCTATAGACAAAGCTTGGAACTGAGTTCCAACTTCATCCTCAGCATCAATGTACGAGAAGGAAGACAGATTACTGACCAGGAGAGCCTTTTCTCCCCCTACTACGACCAGTTTCTTATTTTTGACAAACTTCAACTTCTGGTGTAGGGTGGATGTCACGGCGCCAACCTCGTGAATCCATGGTCTGCCCAAGAGACAGCTGTAAGATGGGTGGATATCCATTACTTGAAAAGTAACTTGGAAATCACTTGGTCCAATTTTGATTGGGAGATCAACTTCCCCAATCACGGTCTTGCGCGACCCATCAAAAGCTTTTACAACAACCCCACTCTGCCTCATAGGAGGACCTTGATATGATAGACGAGAGAGTGTAGATTTTGGCAACACATTCAGAGATGATCCAGTGTCCACCAACACGTTGGACATTGCATCAGATTTGCAGTTCATTGATATGTGTAAGGCCATGTTGTGGTCTCTTCCCTCCTCAGGGAGATCAGCGTCACAAAAGCTCAGAGTATTGCAAGCGGTGATGTTTGCAACAATGCTATCGAATTGTTCCAGGGTGACGTCGTGATCAACGTACGCCAAGTCCAAGACTTTCTGCAGAGATTCCCGATGGGGCTCTGAATTCAACAATAAAGAGAGGATTGAAATCTTGGAAGGCGTATGTAGGAGCTGGTCTACAATGTTGTACTCACTCTTTCTGATGAGCTTCAGCATCTCATCGGATTCTTCATCAACAATGCCACTCGGGCCAACAACTGAAGAATCTGGAGTCTTTTGTACAGAAGAGGATGGCTGGGCGACAGCAAGTGCCGGGTTCTGAACATTCACAGCATTCCCTACAGGGTGCACAACAGTATCAGAAGCGGTAGCTTTAGCTGGCGCAGAAAAGATACGACCACTGCGGGTCAACCCACTAACATCAGCGATAGTGGTTACGGAAGTGGATGGCAATGGTACCTCCACCCCATCCTGGACAGCAACAGGATTGTATCTGAAAGGTACAGCTTTGTCTGACGAATACGGCACAGGGCCGGCTGGCTTAATGATCAAAGCAGGGGAAGCCTTTGGCTTGTTGCTATTGTAACGAATAACAACAGGCTCGGGAAGCTTGAACACTGGCGAGATAACATTCACCTCGGGCTCAACAACATCAACATTGCGATTCTGGAGAATCTCAATGGTACCCTCATTCAACAACTTCTGAAGTTCTCGGCGGACTTGGTCACAACCCAAGCGATTGACCGAGCAGACACGGCACTTGTCATGGTTATGCTCCAAATAGCTGTGTCGACACAGCATCTTATGTAAATCAACCAATGACCGCCTGATGTGGCTGATGTATTTCACTTTGTATTTCCCATGGTCCTCCTGGATCATGTTGACAGATTTCCCATGCGCGGGCAATGGGTTCTTGGTGACGTTCGGGCTTGAGTCCTCAAAACCCAGAATACCGCTTCTCACAAGGTCCTGAACCTTGGTCTTCAGCTGGAAACAGTTGTCGATATCATGGCCCGGAGCGCCAGAATGATAAGCACAGTGTAGATCAGGCTTATACCACCACTGGGGGTTGACCGGAATGGCCGGAGGATCTCTCGGAGTAATCAGCTTCCGCTCTATTAGAGAGGGATATAGCTCCGCGTACGACATAGGAATCGGATCAAAACTGATCTTCTTCCTTTCATAACCCGTGTTTGCTTGATTACTCGTATTCCCACGAGGCTGGTAAGCCTGTTGCTGTGGACGAGATTGTTGATATTGAGGTTGTTGGTATTGTTGCTGATGTTGATACTGTTGAGGTTGATATTGCTGATGTTGAGGAGTGTTGTCCTTGAAAACAGGTGCTATATGAGCCACCTGATGCTGATGTCCGGCACGACGTGCAGGCTTCCTCTGAACAGAGGGTCTTCGTTGCTTGGGCTGGGACTGCACGGCATGTGCTTCCCCTTCTTTCCTCTTAAACGCTCCATATCGCTTAGAGGAAGAGCTGTCATCTTTTGCCAATCGTCCTTCCCGGACGCCTTCTTCAAGTCGCATCCCCATGTTCACCATCTCGGTGAAATCAGAGGGAGCGCTTGCCACCATTCTCTCGTAATAGAATGATCCAAGAGTCTTCAGAAAGATCTTGGTCATCTCTTTCTCTTCTAATGGTGGAGTGATCTGAGCTGCCAGCTCACGCCATCTCTGGGCGTACTCCTTGAACGACTCCTTGTCCTTTTGTGACATAGACCGGAGTTGATCTCTGTCAGGCGCCATGTCAACGTTGTATTTGTATTGCTTGACGAAAGCTTCACCAAGATCGTTGAAAGAGCGGATGTTGGCACTATCCAGACTCATGTACCAACGGAGAGCAGCAACAGACAAACTGTCTTGGAAGTAGTGGATCAAGAGTTGATCGTTGTCGGTCTGCGTGGACATCTTCCTGGCATACATGACCAGGTGTGCCAAAGGACAAGTGTTCCCCTTATATTTTTCAAAGTCTGGGACCTTGAATTTGACGGGTATCTTAACGCCGGGAACCAGGCAAAGTTCGGCTGCTGACTTGCCGAAGAGATCTTTACCTCTAAGAGTTCTCAATTCCTTCCTCAGCTCGAGGAATTGATCGTTCATTGCATCCATTTTCTCGTGAACATCTGAGCCCTCAGATGCCTCAGAGTGATAAATGGTGTCGTCTACCCTAGGCATGGTATGCACGACAGGCGGAGCAGCAACAGGGACCGGGCTAGATGCCGGCATATGTGCAAATGTTGGTGCAGGAATATCTGGCATGAAACCAGGAGGCATGCCCCAAGGAAAACCGGGCGGCATGGCATTGGGCGCAGGGGCGCTGGCAGGCACAGTAGAAGTAGACACTTCAGATATAACCGTCCGCTGAACCGGAGTTGCGGGAGGCGGAGTTGGCTGATTCTGGGCAGCAAGCAGTTGCTCCATCAGAGCGCCAAGTCTGGCGACTTCTTCCCTTAGATCTCGGTTCTCTTGCTCCAACTGTTCCATGATTCTGGCAGAGTTGACTCTTGTATAGTACCGGTGAGTCAGCTTGTCTTCAAAATAAATGAAGAACACAGATTAGAACCAGAAGACCGGAAAACAAAGGGTACCTGTTTATGCAGGATGATGCATGCAATGCTCGTGCAAATGCTTTGTTCATTTTCAAGGAACCCTTAGGGTATTATTTGCAATATTTTGAATTTTTGAACATTTTAACTCATGGAAAACATTTCATTCAATATATTTTAAGCAAAGAAGTACAACATTTTTTAATTCAAATTTTTACAAAGAGAAAAGGTAAATGACATCCTATGGATCCCTAGAAGCTCGGGATGCTGGAAGACGAGAAGTGCACAACTTCTTGATCTCTCTCTCATAGGCAGCCTCCATATCAGCCTTCTCTTTCGCAAGTCGATCATACTTCCTTTTCCAGAATTTGGAAGACTGAGGAAGCAGAGAAGTCCAAGCGTCGTTTGGATCGTCGATTACTTGGTGCTCGAGAAATTCTATCATAGCATCCTTCTCCTTGAGCTGCTGCAGCAATTCCTCCCTCTCACGGATCCAGGCACGCGAAAGGTCCTCCTCTCTCAACTCCTCTACACGTTGGGTAGGGAGGGTTGAAGGCCCAGCCATATCCAACGGTGTAGGTATCGGGTAATCATATGGCATCATGTAGGTAGCAGCCCTCTGTCTGACCCAAGAGGTGTACGGCTCCAAAGCAATGCAGTTCTTCGGGCCCAACTCATTCCTACTCTTTATGCGAATATTGCGCCAAGCGCGGACAAATCTGGCTTTCAGGCCTTGGGGATCTTTACCCTCCTGAAAGAATACACCTTCTAACAGAATGTTATGGGGTTTATCCTTTAGGGGGAACCCAAGCTGACGACGTGCGAGCGTAGGGTTGTAGCTGATTCCACCACATGTACCAAGAAGAGGCACATTGGGGAATTCACCACAAGAATCGATGATCTGGACGGTGTCGTACACGCGATCATACCAGGTGATATCATCATTGGTGAGAGACATGAGTCTCTGAGACCACCGTAGACATCCCTTGTTCTCCTTGAAAGCGACTGTCTGAGGCAAGTGCGAAATAAACCACTTGTACAGCAGGGGTAGACAACAGACGATGACTCCTCCATTCTTCATATTCCTCAGATGCATGGAGACATATGCATCACCCAACAAGGTCGGAACTGGATTCAGAACTGAAAAGATTCTGATGGCGTTCATATCCACGAACTTGTCGAAGTTGGGAAACAGCACCAATCCATAGATGAGTAAAACAAATAGAGCCTCAAAGGCATCCTCACTCATGGCCTTCCCATAAAAGGTAGCTTGGGCAATAAGGAACTCGGAAGGAAAACCCTGAATTCCGCCTTTGGTAGTCAGATTAGCTCTAATCAGGTCTTCATCTATGTGCAACAGGCGAGAAATCTCTCGAGCAGATGGAATATCCTCTAAGCCACTGAACGGCACTTGTTCCAGAATCGGAATCCCAATAAGGTGAGAATATTCCTCCAAGGTCGGCAATAGCTGGAAGTCTGGAAATAAGAAGCAATGATAGAGCGGATCATAGAACTGAGCAAGAGTGCTCATCAATCCCTCATCCACTTGAGTAGTCAGCAGCGGCAGAAGCTTCCCATAGCGAGCCTTGAAACCCACGGGATCTAGTACATATGATGTCAGATTCCTTAACTCTTTGACATCAGGCTGTCTGAAGCTGTACTTCTTTGTATACCTCTTTGGTCTTTCCATGTCTGAAAATTTTGCAAATACACCCCTTTTAGGTTCCTTGAAAATTTTCTCTTTTTGATGACATGAATGCGGATGAATGCGTGAATGTATGAATGCAACAAACACACTCAAGGATCAAGCAAAGCACACCAAACAAAGGTCGTGGGAAAGCTCTATGTATCCCTAATATCAATCATCCATTTTGGTGGATTTAGGTTTTCACCTTATCGACACCCAAGTTCCATTGATATTAACGGTACATGAACCGGTTCAGACATTCTTAATATCAACCAGCCGCTTTGATGGATTTAGGTTTTACCCCTGATCCGGGATCCATTGATATTAACAATGTTTGAACGACTCAACCACGAATCACGGGTTTGTTGAGAGTCACGAGCATGGAGTCTCGGTTAAGAACCACCCAAAGGGAGTGTACTAGGGTTTAAACCTGCCAGACATGTTCTATCAGAGGTTCCCATAATCATCGTTCCATCTTTCGAATATTATCGGAGGAACGAATACTCGTAGTCCAAGAATATTCTCAAGAGAAACTCTTATGAGTGTAGTATCGCGTGACAATCGTATCAGAACTGACATCTGAACGACCTCCGCACTACGGTCCTAAAAATAGGCCAAGATGGGTTTGGTAAACTAAGGTCCTTGGCTTCTGCGGAACATGATTGAAAGAATAATGCCTATCCACAAATAACTTGTGTGACATTATTAGTTCAACATGACCTCCACCAAGTGAATGGGCTCGCAAGTCAACTGGCTAAGGAATACTCCACACCAATCGACAAGACTATGCCATTCTCCTATCCTAGAGTGCACTCGAGTTCGGGTATAGAACTCATCTCACAGATCACCAAAGCAAACAGCAAATGTATATCAAGCAATTCACACATTACAATCAATACAGTTATCCCAAATTGTACAAAAATATGTCATAAACAAATATACAATATATCACAACAAGGGTGAAAAAGTAGGCAATACCACCAAGGATTTTGTCCCCAGCAGAGTCGCCACTTTTTCTGTAGCGGTGTATTCGTCGCTATATGATCTATTGATTAAATCATAAGCAATGTAATACAATGAATTAGAGTCGCCACCGCACTTTTATTTATCCAAAGGATTGGCTAAAAAGCGAACAAAAGCCTAAGAAGTTTTACACGTAGAAAACTAATAAAAAGATCAGAGATTCGGGGTAAGGGGTAAGTTACGCAATGGGAAGGTGTTAGGCACCCACTACGTCCTAGGTACTCCTAGGGAGCCCTTTTTCACACTTGTTGTAAAATTTATTTGTTATTGACATAAATGTTGTGCAAACATGATTGGGATGATGAGAGAAGAATGTACAAGTTTTATTATTGGGTTTGAACGGATGAACCCGTTGCCTACGTACCTTCCATCAAAGGTAAGGATCAAAACGCCGTAGTTCGGCTAAAAGATTTCAAAAGTGGGTGGATTCAATTTTAAACACAAGCACTGAGGCTTTTCATTATCAATGGGAGAAAACTCAACCAAGAACAACATCCACCATGCGAGGATAGCTTCGACGTACTGGAGGGGTTAACCCTGTTTTTAGTACGGAAGTCTTACTGTCGACTCACTAAGGATAGGCAAGATTTACATCAACCACAAAGATAATTGAAACCTATGGCTAATGTGAAAAGATTAACAATGGACAAAGCCAAAACAAGTGAATGAGTGAAGTTAATTGATTGTGATTATGAAAATGGAAGTCAAAGTATGATTAATGTTAATTCAGAAGAAGTATTGTGAAATGGAGTTTGAAAAAAGAAGTCAAGGACTTGGGTCCAGGTTTTCAGTTAGAAAAACATGAAAATGTTTGCACAACACTTAATTCAACTTGAAAAGCGAAAGTGTGAAAAGGTTTAGGACATAATGAATGATGAATGGATGGATGGATAGTAAAACTTCTTAAGTGGTTCACTTCTTGAAATCATATAGCGAATGATTCAAGTGTGTCCTTTGGAATGCAATGGATAAGAATAATGCAATAAACAAACAAGTGATACCGGATGCCACTCAATGGTCTTACTCCAATCTCACAGACAAAAAGCAAAAGCGGACACCGGACACCACTCAATGGATTTACACCGCGATCCTTGAAACAAAAACTGGATATCAGAAGCCACTCAATGGACTTACACTAATCTCCTACTAAAGAAATGAAATGTGGATACTGGATGCCACTCAATGGTCTTATACCACGATCCCAAAACAAAAACAAAAATGAAATATGGAAATCAACTGCCAATCTGTCTGGACTTAGGTTAACTTCACACATGATCATAGGAAAACCAATGCCACATTGCAGGGACTTACAATGGATCCTCACATACAAGAACAATGCAATATGAGATGATGAGAAAGCAAATGCCAACTTGCAGGGACTTATAATTGCAAATTCTCATACAATCAAACAAAACAGATTATGATCACAGGAAAACAGATGCCAACTTGCAGGGACTTATAACTGTAACCTCACATACAAATCAAACAGATCAAATTATGATCACAGGACAACAGATGCCAACTTACAGGGACTTATAACTGTATCCTCACAAACAAAGCAACAGAAGATATGAGTGACCAATGAGGTCTTACACTCTATCCTTCCATATCACAGGAGCAAAGGCCAAGAGAAATGGACTTACAATTGTCCTCAATGGGTAAACAACAATGATAGCATCACACAGTCAAATGAGATGATCATGCATTAATGGCAATTGATGATGATGATAAATGCATAACATACAGGCAAACAAGTTCACATGAAGCCATCAATCAATCAATGAATGGCAAACAACACACTCTATAGCCAAACAATGGGGGCTCACACAAGAGGGTTTGACTTTTGAAAGTCCACTGTAATAGGTGAAGGTCGCTCTTAACCTTGCCATTGAGAGGCTAAGGTGAAGCAGATGAAAGGAGATGAGGGGTGTGCCTCATTGCTCTTATCTCAGGTCTGAGAGAGCATATAATAATAGAAAGTGGGGGAGTTCAGAAAGATGGAACTCTCTCCCCATTATTGACTCGATTGATCTTGGGTATTTATCTCAATGCTTCAACCATGTAATGGGAGCAAAGAGAGGACACACTGAATAGTGGGGGATAGATTACTTATCCCTACCTTCCACCAATTGCCTTACTTGAAGGACTTTTCCTGCTTGGGACAATTTTAAACACACACAGGCATTGCCTCTTAAGGAGGACTTCAGACAGTTTGCCCGGTCAAATAACAGACCGGGTCTCCAGACTACATGAAGAAGAAAAGTTTATACCTCAAAGCAAATGCTAAATAGCAAAGCAAGCAAGTTCAAAGAACTTAAGCAACTAAAGTACCTGAAAAAGTCAAACTTATTAGTAAACAAGTCAACAGTTCAAAACAAAAGTAATGGATAAACAACAGTCAACCATAAACAGAGGGACCAATTGTGCAAAGCACAAGACTCAATCATATGAGTCACACCTACAAAACAAGGGTTAGCACATCATATATAATCCAACTCAATCAAATTTGAATGATCTTTGAGGCATTGGTGCTTAACCTGAAACAATAGCTCAATTGTAAGCTCAAAAGACCACTAGGACTAGCCTAGGGTCACAGGTGAAAGAAAAAAGTCAAACAGCAAAGAAAAGTCAACCCAATTCATGTTCAAACATTTAAGAAGCTATCTCAATTGGATTCACAATCAAATCATGCATCATTGTCATTTCATACACAAAAGAATGCAAAGCATGGCAAAGGAAGCATACAAAAGGTCAACAGCAAGACCTCATTCAAAACCAAGCATAATCAATTCCAAAAATCATGAAATAATTCACACTCAATCACAATCCATATAATAGCATGCATATCAAATTTCAGCTCAATTGGATCATGGGAAGATGGTCAAATAAAATCAGGAAGTCAAACCAATTTCAAATGTGCATAATGAAGGTCAACAAGCATGGGTCAACTTCAAAAAATCATATCAAATTGGAAACAGATGAGAAATGAATGAGGTTAACACCAATGCAAAGCTTGAGATGCCTAGTTATCACATATGAAATTTCATGGTCATACAATATGGTATGAGAATTTCACAAAGGATTTGGCAACATGTAGCACAAAAAGTCAACAATTGACTAGGCAGGGAAGAAAATTCTCACATTAATGGAGAACAGCATCATTAATTCCCAGAAAAATCATACACAAACTAGACATGTGATAGAACAATCATGCAAAAAATTAGGTCAATTGGAGGTAGGGAAGCATGTGAACAAAAATTGGGAAAATGCATATCATTCATGTAGCATCAAATGTAACACATAACTTCAAAAATTTGTAACTCACAAACCACAAATGGGAAATGCACAAACTCTTTATGGAAACAAAGGTACATGAGTCTAGTTTCACCACAAAAAATTTCAGGGGCAATGGATATGTCATGACAATTTCACAAAAGGAAAGGCTCAAGGTATCATTTAAGCATACATGTTAGAAAACCAATTATCATTTAAAATCCAGCCAATGAAAAATTAATTAAAAATCACAATTAAATACTAGACATCCATGTGAAGATGATGCAAAAATTTTCATGATTTTTGGATGAATAATGAATTAGAAATGATTTTTGCAAGTTGAGGAATAAATTGGATGAAGTATGAACAAAGTAGCATGGCAAATGGTCAACATGAGAGTCAACGGTGGCAATATTGTAATTCAGCGTGTCACTTATTGGAACGCTGCGTTTTGGCCAAACCAGCGAAATGTTGTGATTGGCTGTTGCCCAATGCAACAGTACACGGCCAATGGGATTCATTTTTCTGGGCAGCACATGCAACTAGGGTTTAACAGCAATGGCATTCATGTTCTTCATGTTCAAACACCAATCGAAACTTAAGTAATTCCATACAAACATCAAAGCAGTGAAACAATAGTGTTCATGCACCAACAGACAAACAACAAATCCAATCATCATTCATGTAAATTTTCTGGAAACTCATCTAGGGTTCATCACAGCAGCATACATTCATCATCATCATGCAACTCGAATTTTCAAAATGCCTAGAATGACCAAACAAGCACATCAATAGAATCATTATGCAACATACAACATGAATGTGCTATTCATTTTCATTAAATCGACCTAAACAAACCAAATCGACTGAAAACATATTCATACACACAAATGAAAATCCAGATTTCTTGGCCATGACACAACCATTTCAAGCAACATATAGTTTGTTGGAGTCAGCAAGATGTAATCTACCTAAAGCATGGCATCATTTGGAAAAATGTGTGAATCGAAATCTTACCACAAATGAAGTTCAGTGATGATGCAGTGCTTCCTTGGCCTTCAAAGCTTGAAACAGGTGGCCCTTGTGCTTGGAGATGTTGATTGGTGAAGCTTTTTCAGCTCAAGGGTGTTTGGAACTCTTCACAGCTCGAAATGCCATTATTGGTTCTTGCAGAAAACAGAACAACAAGCCATGCTCCAGTTGGTATTTGATGTTGCAAAATGCTTCTAAAGGTTGTGCAAATGAAGAAAACAATGAAGAGGAATCGTGTGTTTTGAAGCTTTTGGGCAGAAAATCAAAATCGTGAAAATTGCAAGTGAGAGAATTTCTGGTTTTTGTGTATGGAGGTTGTGATGTCTAGGGTTGGAATCAGCAGAAAATTGGCTTTATGTAGTCTGTTTAACATTGGTTTAGGAAGTGCTAAACTGGTTTTGTCTTAATGAAGTCATTTGCTTTTTTGCTAAGTTTTGTTCAAGTGAATAATGGAGGGTGCAAGCTGGTCGAGTGGGCTTGGAAACAGGCTGTAAACAGACCATGTTTTTGCTGTTTGAACTCTGCACACAAAATGCTGTCCTTGTTTTACTCTTATGCTCCCATTTGCAAAAATACCAAATTATGCACCTTATGTCAAAATGGTAGTAAAATGGTGGTATGAACATGATTTAGGGCTTGCGGCAAGTTTCAAATATGATTTAAAACATTTCCCAATTGGCCAAATTAAGAAAAAGTCAAAGAATCAAAAAGTCAACTATGAGTCAAACTTGATTTTTAAATGGAATAGGTCCAAAAATGCCATTTTGAATGGTAGGGTTTTGGGACATGATGAATGAATTTTTGGAAAGATGGTGTTAAATGGAGTGTGTAGGAAAAAATCCCACCAAATTTGGCCAAAGGAATCATGAGATATGCTCATTTGAAGTTCAAAAATTTGTGAAAATGAATTGATCATATCTTGACAACCACACATGGGATTTTGATGTTCTTGGACTTTTTGAAAATGGGAGAACAAGATCTTCAACTTTCATGTTGGGCAAAAATTCATTTGAAGCTTGTATCATGATGTAAGTTGAGGATCAAGAAGTTTCCATTTTTGGCAGTTGAAATTACAGGTCCACTTTCTATTTTGGGAAATTTTCTGATTGACTTGATTTTCTTCCATGATGAGGTTTGACATGACATATGAGGCTTATATAAGCATGAATGAGTTCCTTCAAATCAATTCCATCCATCAAATCACTTATTAAATCAACAGTTGACCAAATTTGACTTTCTGTTGACTTTTCTAGGGTTTTGCATGATTGAACCACTTCTGATGAATTCCAAACCCTAATTCCTTGAGACTTTGATTTCAAATGATGTCCCAAGTCATATGAACTCTGGATTATTGATCATGGTGCCCAAATTCTGCAAGAATGGCCACCATCCATTGCTTTGACTGACTGTTGACTGTGTTTGACCTAATTGCTGATGATTGCTTCAACTGCAAGCAACAAGGTTAGACTGACAATATTTTTGTACTTTTTGAATGATAAACATATGAAAGCAAAGATATACAAATGCAAGGTATGCTTGGTGATCAAGAAATCAACCCACAAGGCAATCTACCCACTAGGAGGAAAGCTAGGGCATGCAGTGATCCTTGAGACAATGATATGAGATGTTATGGGCCATGAGGGATCTTAGGGCCAAAATTGGGGTGTTACACATATTCTAAAGCATTGACGTGATGAAGGATGTATCACTAAAATTAATACCAAAAGCACTACCATGAGCATATCCAGAAGAAGCATCTTTCACAATAACATCTTCTTCAGGAACATCATAAGGAACACCCATATGTTGCTCATCATCCATATGAGCTTCAACAATATCATCACCAAATTTCGCAGGATCATCAAAATTATAAATTTTCCTACCATTTTTACCTACACGGAAGTAATATGCTCGACGATTTATGTCCCTAAAATAGCCCAAGTTAGTAAGGGTACGTTGAGAAAAATCTTGATCTGGTCCAGGAGATTTGTATGTGAGATTGGGCATGCCAATGTTGAAGTAAATCAAAATTTTGGTAATCATGGAGACATAGCAAAAAGATGCCCCTTTATTGCACTCTTAGATAGCAAACATACGAGAGACAAAGTAGTGTGGCCAGTTGATCTTGATCTTGTTCAACATAATATACACAAAATGATTTTCATTAAAATCAATTCTAGAGAATCCTCCATTTTTGGACGCAAGACATGAGAAACTAGCCATAACAGAATTCTAGGAACCATTTTCAACTGCCCAGTTCTAATAGCATTGTAACAATCTTCATCACGAGGAGCTTTAAGTAGCTCATTCACATGAACATTCTATATAAAGTAAATATAAGTGTGGATATCAATCACTAACGGATCAACTTTATCATCATCAACATAACAATAATTATACCGAATAAGTATTTCCAAAGTTCATTAGTGAATTCATAAACAACGTTACCAATAGTAAACTTGAAGCAAGAACCATTTTTAGCATGCAACCCGGAGTATAAGACACGAATGAGGTATTTGTTATAGTCTTAATAAAGCTGTAGAAAATAATCAATCTGCTGATGTGCAATAATATCATCCACTTGAGGGATATCCAAATCACCAACCATACTTGCCTTCCAAACATATTGTTTCACCACAAGCCTATGGTTATGTTTCTCTTCAAATTCTCCAGCACACCTTCTAGAACCCAAATAAAGCGGATTTTCCACAATAGTAAAGGATGTACTGGCTTTACCTTTGCTTTAGCATCACCTTTGGTCTTGGAAAGTTTAAGATCCATGGAAAATATTCAAACAAAGCATGCACACCAATTGTTTGATGAAATGTCTGAACCAAAAGTGAAGGAGTATGAGTGATAAATGAATACCCACACACTTAAACAAGACACTCAATCATAAAAGCACACAAAGAAGTAGAGAAAAACCACAAATAAGTGCAAATTCGGAGTTTTGGTGAGTTAGGGTGAAAGAGGGTTTTTGAAAGGGAAATGAGGAAAATAGATGAAAATGCAAGTGGTTTGATGAAAATGATGGTTAATGATATGGGGTGAATGAATCTAACAAGGCTTAATGTGAATTGAATGACTTGCAAGATTCAAGATGAAGTGAAGAAGTTTTGGGAATTTTGGTGCATGTATGAGAGTGAAGGAAATGAAGAGAAATGGACCAAAATGAAGCTTATGAGTCTACCTTTGTACGCATGTTCTGACCTATCAAGGTCATGTTTCGACACATACTAAAACATATACCAAATAGCTCAGAAAATTATTTCATGTGTCGACCTATCCACCACATGTTTCGACACTTACTAAAAGAATTTTGAAAATTTTAAAATTTTGATTTTATGTGCCGACCTATACGATTTATGTGTCGACACATAATGTTCAAAACTTAAAAAATTTGATACTTGTGACTTTGGAATGACTTTGGATGACTCAATTTGACTCATGTACGAGTAATTGATTAGAGACTTATGCATATGATTGTTTTTCATGATTTGCTAGCTAAGAACATGCAAACACATACATGTAAGCATGAAATGGTAGAAGATATAGATCAAATATGGAGACATTTAGAATGAGCCATTATAAACATTTAAAATGAAACACACAATGGTCACATTTGAAATTTTTGGAAATGAACACTCATAACATACATCATACACAAAATATCACAAACCTTTGAGAAATAAGGTAAAAGAAGAACTTATGTACAAAGCAAGAAAAAGATTGAAACGAGATTACCTCACCATACAAATGACAGAGGATGCACTTGCAATCAACAAGGAACTCTCGAACGAAAGTTGGAATGAATGCAAGAAATGTGCCACAAACTCTAAAGAAAACGAACGTTCTTACCACTTTTCCCTTTGCAAAAGTACTTGAAAGATTGATTAATAATGTATCCAAGAATCTCATTGACTTTATGTCATCCTTATGAATGGACTTTAAATCTTATTCAATCATGATAGTTATCTTCCTCCTTATCATGTTTTATCATCTTAGGTTGGTCAATCCCTAATTTGATGAACTTGAGTATGTCTTGTTGAAGATAAACCTACATCATTAAACACAATACCGTTTCCGACATTTCTTGAGTAAAAAGCATTAATAATAATCAACACACTTTTACCAATTAAAGGAAACACTAAAAGTTAATCTCCTTGGTAACAATATCCTTCTTGCTTGCCAGAAGTCAAAGCAATAAATAGATGTCACCCGTATTATGTCTTATGCCTTCATAAATCAGATCCCATACTCTCTTCATAGAGTCAAGACATCTATCCTGTAAGATCAACGAATAGTGCTAGGTACCCAATCTTCATTGGGTTCTTCGTTATTAATGAAACATTGGTTGCATTTAGGCAACCATTGAAAGACTCATTTAGGAAAAAAAATCTCCTAAATTTGCACTTTGCAATAGTGTGACCCTTTTTGCAACAATAATTTCAACAAAAGTTATGAGAAGATGAGCTTTTTCTATTAGAAACCTTTTCAACAAAACTATACCTTCTATAAGGATTATGAGAAGGCATATTATATTTAGAAGTATTAATATCAAAAGTAACCTTAGGTTGTAAATCCTTATCCAACATTTTTTTATCTTTTCTCCAAGTGTGACATGTTTCACAACCAAACCATGAAGGTTTGTCATCCTCACTCTTATCTTTTAGAATATCTAGCATAGCTTGCCTAAGAGCTTCCATACTATTTTCATTTTCCAAAATTTTAGCTTCTAAGTGTGAAAAGATTCTTTTATTTGATGATAACTTTTTGAAAGCATATATGGCTTGTCTTTGTAGATTTTCAAAATATTATTGTAATTGAGAATAAGATAAGTCATGAGTAGATTCAAGCTTAGAGGGATTACAACCTTTTTCTTCTTTTTATTTGCAACGAGACAAATTTTGGTCGATTATACACTTGAAGTTGAGCTTTCATCACTTGAGGAATTAGTTTCGCTCTCCCAAGAAACATAAGCTCTTCTAGACTTGCTAGATTTCTTGTGATGGCCTTTCTCTTTATCTTTATTCTTCATAGGACACTCCGGCCTATAATGACCCTTTTTTCCACAATTATAGCATAAACGCCTCGATTTACCCTTTCTATTCTCATCTTCCCTTGAAGAGTTAGATAACCTTCTTAATTTAATTTGGTTCTTTTCAGAGTACTTATCCCCATGCTTCCACATGTATCTATTAAAATTTTTTATGATCAAACTCATATCTTCTTGATCAGAATACTTGTCATATTTTGTTTTACAATCACCTTGATCATTATATGAGGACTTTGAGCTTGAATTCGTTAGAGAAACTGACTTCTTCTCTTCCACCCTCTCCTTACCTTTCTCCTTCCTTACCTTATTCTCATGCTATTTTTCGTGTTGTTCCAAGCAAGTGAGTTCTTTCTCATGTTCTTCCAATTTTCCAAACAAAGTAGTAAAATCAAGTACTATAATATCATTTGCCTCTTTGATTGCGGAGAACTTGGGTTGTCATTCCCTATTAGGACATATCAAAACCTTATCAGTAGCAATTTAATTAGAAATAGGCTTAGAGAATTCAACCAGTTGATAAGATGTGTAAACCTCTTTTGCATTCCGGCAATGGTTTCACCACACTTCATACTAAAAGTTCAACTCTTGATTCAATGTGTTGACCCTAGCTTGTTTGACCTAATTAGTTCCCTCATGGGTAACTTGTAATGTGTCCCACATAGCCTTGGCGATTTCACAATAGGAAACACGATAAAATTCATCAACACCGAGTGCAGATATGAAAATGTTTTATGCTTTCCAATTGTAAGACCATAACTTCTTATCATTATCATTCCATTGATTTTTCAATTTTGGTACGAAGATGCCTTTACAGTTGGTCATTGTAATTTCACGAGGACCATTGATGATGATATCCCATATACCCTTATCAACCGAGTTGATATGGATACACATACAAGCTTTCCAATAGCCATAACTTTCACCGATGAAAATTAGTGCTTTATTGTACACCTTTTTAGCTTCAGTAGTCATGATCTAATAAGAAAATCTTAAGCACATAATTAACCGGAGCTCGTGATACCACTTGTTAGAAGATAGGCCTAGATATAGGGGGGGGGGGTGAATAGATCCCGATTTAAAAAGATAATAAAAAAATAGTTTGAAAATTTTATGGCGCGGAAGCAAGTTACAAATATACCGGATAAAAAATCGTCTAACCGAGATATTTGTAACTAACGATAATGGTATGATAATGATTCATAAATCGATCAACAACAACTATTAACAACTAGTTGAATGCAAAGTAATACAGAAAGTCTATCTCTAATGAAAAACTCACACAAAAATCAAGTGAAGCAATTTTTTGAACACTTAGTGTGCGGTCAATAATGTTTGGAATTCTATGTGGTATTGTTGTTCTGAAAATCCAATTACAACCAAATGATTTATGATCTACATAACAAAATCAATTTCAAAATATGTTCAAAATTATGATCATAACAAAATTGATCAAACGATCAATGCATTCGACAATTTATAAACCGAAAATTAAAGAGAGATGGAGAGAGAAAAAGAGTACACCAGGATTTATTTAGGCAATTCCCCAATCGACCTTGCTATGGGTATGTCTGCCATCAATGTAAACGTGAATTGAGATAGTGTAATATATCTTACTTTGCAAATGTATGAATACAAGAGAGAGATAGAAATCTAACCCTACAAATCCTAAGCTTGATGTTGATTCTACTACCTTCTCTTCCCTTGATCAAAGATTGATCAAGTAACCAATAATGTTGCTTCAATTCCTTGTCTCACACTACTTATTTGAACGAAACCCCTTATTTTTCAAAGCTTTCACTCGCTCGAATTAATTCCAAGTGCACAATTGTTGAAACCCAAGATTTACCAATGCGATCCACCGTCCCACGCTACTCCTTTCCAAGAACCTCTCGTTCTTCAAATACTTCACTCGGTCTTAACCAAATTGCATAATCTTGTCCAAAACCTTCAAACCCTATAGATCTTAAAGGAAAACATCATCTTGGTTTTCTAATTTGAAATCCTCAAAGTTCCCAACCCAATATTACGTTACAATCAACCTAAATTGGACGTTATCAACCCTAATCTATATGGCACTCAATCAAAAAATGATTATGTGTAGTTTAATTGTGTGTATGCATAGAAGATAGGTTGAAGATGATGAGAGTGCTTTGAAATCTTGATTTCATATAAGTTTTACTCACTAGAAACCTTACTAGTAAATGATGCATGTACCAAGTATATATATGTACACAACTGAGAAGCAAAAGGAATAGAAAGAAATGAAAAATTTCAATATTTTTGATCTATAGGTCGACCTATATATGTCATGTGCCTACCTATACATGTTATGTGCCGACCTATAGAGGCGGCACATAGGACATAACCTCCCGGATTCAATACTACATCAGATGAGTTGACATATTCATCATATGTGTTGACCTGTAGCTGAAAAGTTCTTCTATAGGTCAACCTATAATCGTATGTGTCGACCTGTAGACATTTTTCCACACAAAAATGAAAATTTTGATGCATAAAACCTTTTCTTGATGCATGAATCTTTTCTCAACCATTCCCAAACATGTTGACATGCTTCCTAATGCTAAAATGCGTAAAATGCACAACTAGAATCAGGAACCCTCCAATGTACATAAACGCTAAAGTTTCCTAGTTTTGACATCATACAAAATGCACCAAATAGAAAGTTAAACTCACAGAGGCTTACTCCTAAGTTTATCGCTCTGTATCATATTTATCAGAGAACTGGAATCATGGCTTATAGAGTGGCTTTTCCCAAACATGTTGACATGCTTCCTAATGCTAAAATGCGTAAAATACACAACTAGAATCAGGAACCCTCCAATGTACATAAACGCTAAAGTATCCTAGTTTTGACATCATACAAAATGCATCAAATAGAAAGTTAAACTCACAGAGGCTTACTATATATATATTAGTATTTAATTTTTTAGTTTGATTTACTAATATAGTAATAATAATAATAAGATTTAAAAATAAATTGAAAATAAGGGATTTAATTGGTCTACTTATAAGAAGGTGAGGAGATAACTAAGAGTTGGACACGTACGTGTAAGAATTGGAAAAATGGAGAGTCAGGGCAAAATATAAAGGTAGGAAGAAGGAAGAAGACCGTCATTATAGAAGAGGTTGGAACTTAAAATTCAAAGGTAAGGGAGGGAGCGAGGAACTATTCATATAAGGCTGTCTAATCATGAGAGGATATTGAGAGGTCCTTACCCTCTTAGGTTGGTCTTATGCCATGTTATAATTGTTGTTGATTTGTGACCATGATTGTGAGGAATGATTGTAATTTTTATGGATATAGCAATTGATATTTGTTGATGATGACTTTTGAATTGTTGCTGAATTTTATGTTTGTTGTATGTTAAGGGTTTAGGATGATGATTATGATGATGGTAGAGTAGGAAATTGTGAATTTATTAGTGTAATTATATGAATATAAGTAGTGGTTGATATTTGTATTTTCATGATTTAGTTTAAACCCATTAAATATTTTTTGTGATGATTTCATGGATGTTTTTGGGGTTGGAGAAGATGAAAATCGTGTTGAAAATTTCAGAAAACAACAACTTTTTGGTAACGCCTTCGTGCACAATTTTGATCATAACTATCAACTCATAAATAATTTTGGAACGGGGTTTGAAGCGTCAGGTAACTGAAACAGAAGGATATAAATTTGTTTCAAGGATAAGATATTTTTGGTGATGATTTCATGGATATTTTTGTGATTGGAGAAGATGAAAATCATTTTGGAAAAATAAGAAAAACAACAACTTTTTGGTAACGCATTCGTGCACGGTTTTGATCATAACTTTCAATTTGTAAGTTACTTTATGATGGAATTTGAAGCTCTAGGTAGCTGCAACAGAGGGATATAACCTTGTTTCAAAGATAAAATATTTTTAACGATTTTATCGAAGGTCAGTAGCAAGTGTGAAAGAAATGTATGATGTGAATAATATGGACGAGGTCCATATTAACAAATTATTTGAAGTGATGTGAATGATTGAGAGAGTGTATTTGACTATATTGGTGGTAGTCCAGAAGGATGAATTACGTTATGCATGGGTTCAATTATGTGGTCGATTGTGGATCACTAAATATTATTATAATTGTTGTGCTAGTTGCATTATTACCATGTCATGCATTCATTATTGATACGTTGAAGGAGATAAGTCATATGTCTAAAGGGGGACGAACGACTTATCCGGAACTCGGAAGGGGTAGTTTGGTATTCCAAGGGATAATCGGGTTCGTATGACGAACTATTGATGAGAATTGGTACCACATGCATCATGTAATGTTGTTTGGTCTCATAGCATTGTAATTATGTTGTGCTTGTGCATTTGTTGTGGTGAGAACGTGATTGTGAATGAATGTGATTTGTATGTATAAATACAACTCTCTTAATTATTATACACCATTTATTATATCATATAAATGAATTTCTCACCCCTTTTTTGCTCCCTCAGAGTATAGACTATCAGGTTCCTGAGTAGTTGGAGGCGTACCTCGTGTTGCTATCAGTCAAGTTTACTAATGGAGTTTCTCTGATTCGTAACATTGGGGATCATGTTATTTTCTTTATGTTTTTCTGTTACGTATCTTTTAATTTGAAGTAATTATTGAACCATTTTTGGTGTGGATGATTTGTTGAGGCTATGAATGTCATACTTTTGTTTAATTCAACTATTTGGACTATATTTTTTATCAAATGAAGTAAGATTCATACTTCTTAGATTATGAAGTGACATCCTACTTGGATAGATTTATATTTTATTTATTAATTATTGAGTCGGGAAGTAGGTGTTACATTTGGTGCACACCTCTGCTCAAATGTTTACTCACCTTCAGCAAAGACCAAATCTTAATGATAAAAGCAACTTAATTAATCAAACTTATTTTCCGCCTTTATGCGACTTTGAAAACATTTTCAGAAACGAATATGCTTTATCCATATCGACGTGAAACAAACAAAGACTTATGCCTCCAAGAGCGAGTAGCAAGTAAAAGTTTAGTCACTCGACATTTCTAAAGGATCACTCCTTAAAAGCAATAAACCCAGTAGTTATTTTTAAGTAGAACTATATAGCATTGAGTTCTCCATAGCACTAGGAGATACATAGGAGCAGGATTTTGAAATCTTGTCAGACACACCTTAATAAAAAGCACTCTTTTAATAAAAATATTTTTTTCTTTCTCTTTTATCACTCGATAGGTAGAAGATCACAAATAATATAACACAAACACTCTTACACGAAATTAACTAAGTCATCTCATCGAGTACAACAAATGTAAGAGGTGCTAATACCTTCCCCTTGTATAACCGACTCCCGAATTCGATCTGGTTGCGACGACCTTTTTTTTTGTTTTTCGTGTGTTTTATTGATATTTTATCTTTCCCTTTTCAAGTATAAATAAAGTTCAATGTAGACTCTGTTTCATTTATATTTCGAACGTTCCTTACGCTCGAGTATTTTTTGCACCGTGACAGCTGTCAACTCTGCTGGAGACACTATTCCTAAGTGAGTCCACCCTAGTTTGATTAGCTTTTCGTTTATGTATTAGATTTGTTTGTTTCTTCTTATTTGGTTGTGTATTTACTTTATTGTTACTTTATTGCATTTCTATATCTCTATATATATTTATGTGTGGGCATTGGGAATTGGTTACTTGAGTGAAGCTCTCTTCCCAAGCTTTTGAAAATAAAATAAAATAAACATAAGTTAGGAGGTGGGTGTATAGTGTTATCCCCCAAGGAGCACACCTTGAATGGCTAACATGAAGACCCCACTTAGAGTAGATCTTCTTTGTCGAGTTCATCATAAAATGGCTAGAATGTTACATGACATAACTTCAATTAAGATCAATGACTCTAAGGAACTTTTAGAACCCGTTCCATCTATGGTGCTTGTGTAGTATTGATCCCTAAGGAGCGCACCTTGTATGATCAATGCAAAGACTCCGCCTAGAGTAGATATTTTTCATGAATCTGGTCATAAAATGTTTCGCCCGTTGCATGGAAAAATTATGTATAAGGTATGTGACTCTAGGAACCCTTTTATCCAAACTCTTAGAGGTAACCTAGTGAGTGGGTTTCATGGGTAAAAAACGCTTAGAACTACCCCGATATTGGAAGCCCACCTAGTTAAGTTGCTTTGTTGTTACCAATGTCACCCTATACCGTTACTTACACATGACATTTCATTGCACCCATACGTGCCATGTCATTGCATTTTGCATATGAAAAACAAGTTTATGCATTCACATTTCATCAGCATGCGAGCATATCAACAAAAAGAAAAACAAAACTCATTTCATCTCTTCTTGACTCTAGTAATAAGCTGCAATAAGAGACGAATTGAATCCGTCAAAAGAAAATTAATCAAATTCTGGAGACATGTTGAATCTATCCAAAGGAGAGGATGAGATCTGCGTTGCCACCGCTACAAGGAATGATGTTGATGTTCAAGGGCCTACTTCACATTCAGAACCTTCAGGTCTCGTTCCCAATTCTATGATTTATGGTCTTCCTCCTGGTTTCACTTCTCTACTTGAGGTAAGTCACGTGCCTCGGCATGTACATACCTCTAGGGCCGCTGATGGATTTGTTTCACATGGACCACCTATTGTCAATCAAATCGTCATTCCTCGCATTGATGAAGAGCTCCAAGACGAGTAAGAAACGAAAAATCATCATGGGGTTTCTCTAGTGCTCAATCTTGCTGTTGCACAAGGATTTCAAAGCTATCCAAATGTGTCGTGCCTTGGCAAAAAAACTGAGGGTCATGAAGGAGCTTAACTCAACCAACTTGAGTGCTTTAGAGATGTGTTTGGTTCCAGATGTGGTGTTTCTGCCAAAGTTCAAAGCGCCATAATTTGAGAAATATAAGGGCCTCAATTGTCCTAATATCCATATGAAAATGTAGTTCCGAAAGATGGCTGCATATGCTAGAGGCGACAAGCTCATGATTCATTGTTTTCAAGATAGCCTGACTAGAATGTTTGTAGAATGGTATATCTTATTGGAGTGCAACAATATACGTATCTGGGTTAGGCTACTTGAAGCATTTACTAAGAAATACAAATAAACACTGACATGGTTCCAGATTGTACTCAACTCCATAATATGTCATATAAAGGAAATGGATCTTTTAAGGAATATACGCAATATTGGAGGGAACTGGCTGTAAGAGTGCATCCTCCGCTAGTGGATCGTGAATTAATTGATATATTCATGGGTACTTTGCAGGGCCAGTACTATGAAAGATTGATCAATAGTGTGTCTGTAGGTTTCTCTTGCATGGTGATTGTTGGTGAAAGAGAGGAGGAAGGTTTAAAGAGTTGAAAGATTCAAGGAGGCTCCAATAGCCAGGTTGGAGTGAGGAAACCTTTCAACGAGTATAAAAAGAAAGAGGGTGTGATAAATTCCATCTCCTCTCGAAGAGGGAAAACACAATAGAGGGCACCGACCCCAATGCCTTACTTTTTGTACCCTTATATAATAGTTGCACAATATCCTATTATGCCTTATCCACAAGCTGTTCGGGCTCCGGTTCCAGCTCAAGTGCCTCAGCGTCGAGCTCCACAACCATATCAGTCACGAGCTCTACAACCGTATCAGCCACGAGCTCCCCAATAATATCAACAACCAACACCTTAGCCTTTGCCTTCCTACAAAAACTGTATTGGTTTCTCCCTCATTCTTCCTCACATGAGGCCTCCTTTGCCTTCCTATAGAAACTACATAGGTTTCCCCTCCTTATTCTTGGAGAAACTTCCACCATACTTCTTGCTTGTAGACACCTCTTCTTTAGACAAACAGACCTCTCAGACACCTTCTTTTAACCACATCCCCATGTTCACCATTTCAGTGAAGTCATTGGGAGTAATGTGTAACACCCCAAAATTTGCCCTCCTTATTCACGCATTCATTTTTAGGTCATTTAACATTAGATACATTGCATTTCATCATGTCAATCGGGATTAGCTCCAAGAAGCTTGAACATCATCCAGGACACTTTGTGGGTTCTACTTAGACAATCAGTCAACACAAGGGAAAGACTTGAGTTATTTCCAACAAGGGTCTATTCTTCAGTCAAAACGTTAATCTTGAAGGAGCAAAGGTTTGTTCATGAGCTGTCATGCTCGCTAGGCGAAGCCCATGTGTTATGCAAAAAAAAAAACGAAAAAAAATGATTTTTTTTTAAATAAATAAATAAATAAATAAAAAATAAATAAAATAAAATATAACAAATTTTTTTTGGACTTGGATCTCTCTCATTTAAGCCCACAAAGCCATGAAAATCAGGTTATAAAAGAGAGAGAATAGACAGAAAAAGGGAGAGAAGCAAAATACTCTAAGGTTTCCTTGGAACAAAACCCTGGACAAAACCTGGAGAGAAACCTAGACAGAGAGAGTGAGAATTAATCTGCAGCAACCTCCAGGCAACTCTGAAAGGTTCATTCTGACTCACACACTTTCATCTCAAGCAAACCCTAACATTGGTTTGCAAATCCAGCCGTGCCATTTGATTTCAACCGATCCTCCCCAATCAGGTATGCCCTATTTCCACTACTTTATGCTTTCAACCTTAAATTTTTTGATACCCTTTTAATGTATGTGTTTGACAAGAGGTTTAGGCCTCCCACCCTTGGTTGCTTTTTGTGAGCTTTTTGTGAATTTTAATGGCATGATTCATGTGGTTACATTTGGGGGCAACTCTTGATTACCCTATCTTGTTTCTCTAACCTGTTTGTTGAGTTTTTTTGTTGTGAGGACTCACATGACTCTTGCAGAGATGGTCTGGTGTTCCACTTTATTTGTGGGACACCACCTGGAGGTTTATTCTGATTACCTGTACTGACTCACTTTCTTTGATGGTGCTAGCTTGAGAGATCTCTGGGTTTCTTATTCCTTTATTTGCTGTTGCTTCAGATCTTTATCCGTGTGGTAGATCTCTTAACCCCCTTTATCTTTCCCGCATTTTACTACTTTTTGCCTAAAGACCTCCGTGAAGAGGCAATTGACGGATAGAAGGGATCAATAGTCAATCCCCCGTTATTCAGTGCGTCGTTCTTTAAGATCACACTACGTCTCGATGCTTCAGAACAAAAACCCCAGATCTCTTGTCCGGTCGGTAAGTGGAGAGGGTTCCACCTTTCTGAACCCCCACTTTTTGTCATGAGCTCACCCTGTCCAGGGTTAAGAGCTATGAGGTCTTATCCTCATTACCCTTTTTGCATGAGCATCCCTAACCCTACCAACTCATTGATTTTTCTTCTCCTAAGAACACGTTAACTCCTTCTACTACAGGTGAGTAAGTCTCCAAAGGTCGAGCATCCGGTAGATTGCGTAGTAACGTTGTTCATCCAAAAGCCAATCCATAACCCCGTAGTTAGCCGAACTACGGCTTGCTCTGATTCTCATTCCAGATGAGATACGTAGGCATAAGACGCGATGTCTTAGCAAGCACAATTACCCTTAACCCCTAGGTAGCCGAGCTACGAAGACTCTGATTCTCATATTCAGATGAGATACGTATGCAGTGGATGCGACATCCGTGCGAGTCATTTTCTTTTGACCCTTTTTTTTAGTAAATAACACATTAGATAAAACCACACCCATTAGACAAGAACTACAAAAGTGGATCCCGTAGAGTACTACGGATGCGTAGGGGTGCTAATACCTTCCCTTCGCATAATCGACTCCCGAACCCAAGATTTGGTTGCGAGACCCCGTCTTGTCCTTTCCTTTTTCCAGGTTTACTTCGAGCGTTTCCTTTCCTTCCTTTGGGATAAATAACGCACGGTGGCGACTCTCCTGTCTTTCTTCGCAGGTTGTTTTTTTCGCATTCCATTTTTCAGGTTGCGATAGCTGGCGACTCTGCTGGGGAACCGGTTTCCCTAAGCGAGTCCCTCCTAGCTTTTGTAGGTTGTTTGTTTATTGGGTGTTTATTCTTCTGTACAGTTATTTATCTTTCAGCATTTACCTGCTTTATTGCATTGTGTACATATGACTGCCGTATCTGCTGGTTCTGTTTGTGAGATGAGTTCTATACCGGAACTCGAGTGCATTAGGATAGGAGAATGGTATAGCCTTGTTGACTTGTGTGGAGTTATTCCTTAGCAAGTTGACTTGCAAGCCCATTCACTTGGTGGAGGTCATGTTGGGATCAATAATGTCACACAAGTAAGTTGTGGTTAGACATTACTTTTTCCAATATAGACCTTAGAAGCCAAGGACCTTAGTTTACCAAACCCATCTTGGCCTATTCGTAGGACGTAGTGCGAAAGTCATTCAAGTGTAATATTTGATACGATTGTTACGCGATACTACACTCATAAGAGTCTCTCTTGAGAATATTTTTGGAATGCGAGTAGTCGTTCCTCCGATAATATCCGAAAGATGGGATTATGACTATGGGAACCTTTTGTAGAACATGTTTGGCAGGTTTAAACCTTAGTACACTCCCTTTGGGTGGTTCTTATCCTAAACTCCATGCTCGTGACTTGCAACAAACCCTTGATTCATGGTTGATCCGTTCAGGTATCCTTAATATCAATGAAACTTGGGTGTTGATAAGGTGTAAACCATAATCCACCAAAAATGGATGGTTGATATTAAGGATAACATGATCCATCCCATGACCTTTGTTTGGTGTGCTTTGCTTGATCCTCTTAATTTCTCTCCAGGCAGTGCAACCTGACAGATGTTCAAGCGGATCCAGCAATTCTGATTGACATGCCATTGCATTGCATAACATCATCTGCATATTTGCATCCAACATCTCATGCTTATTCTATTGCAGGGTATTCCCTTTTTAAGGGGGGGCCTTAAAATCGAATAAGCAGTGCATCGCATACCATGCATACTAACCCTTGTTTGTTTTGCAGGTGTCACCGCAGTGTCTAATGTTTGTTCCATATTGCAGGAAGTTATTGGTCCCAAGCGAGTTCACAGGTACCCGACAAAGGAAAACCGTCCACGACTAGCAATGGACCAGATACAGAAAGAACTAGCTGATATGCGTGAAAGGATGGATCAGTTCATGACATTGATGACTGACATGGCAGAAGGCCAGGCGAAGCTGAAGGAATTGGTTGAGCAACCGAGGCCCGATCCAGATGTAGAGATACCAAATGCTAAGGGGAACACTGATAACCCTGTGAACACTGGAAACGCGGGTAACACAAATGTTGATGGAAACCCGGGTAATGTTGGCAACACGGGAAATGGTGGGAATGGTATTGGCGGAAGGTACAATGTGAATCAAGGGATTCGGATTAACGGGCGCCCCGTTACTGAAGATTGTCAGTATGATCAATTTTCTTTGCACGACGAGGACCTCGAGACCACTCACCGTATGGATGAGCTTGTTGAGAAGCTCAAATCTTTGGAGTCTCAAAATTCCTTAGGTTTTGATGTCACCAATCTTGGTCTGGTTCAGGGAGTAAGGATCCCTCACAAGTTCAAACCCCCTACTTTTGAGAAATACAACGGGGCTTCTTGCCCATGCACTCATCTCCAATCTTATCTGGGAAGGTTGGGAGCTCACACTGAAGATGAAAAGCTGTGGATGTACTATTTTGAAGACAGTTTAACTGGAGCTTCTCGTGAATGGTATTCTCATTTGTCTCGTACTACCATCAAGAGCTGGAAAGACTTGGCAGAGGCTTTTGTCAAGCAATATCAATACAACTTGGACATGGCTCCAAATCGGACCTTGTTGCAAGGAATGTCTCAGACTGCCAAGGAAACCTTTAGAGAATACGCTCAATGTTGGAGACAGATTGCTGCATCCGTCCAACCCCCTATGTCTGAAAGGGAGATGGCGGACATGTTCATGAACACTCTTCAAGGCAATTATATCGAGAGATTGGCTGCTTGACCGTCAATCAACTTTGCAGAGATAGTGATTGCTGGAGAAAGGATCGAGAGTCTGTTGAAGATGGGCCGAATTCAAGACAACAGTGCTTCCAACTCATCAGTTCCCAAGAAATTGTTTGCTGGTAACGGTCAGCGAAGAAGAGAAGGTGAGACGAGCGTTGTATATGTCGGCAGAGGCAGGGGCAGAGGACGCCCTAATTATTATCAAGATCAAGTGGCCGCAGTCACTATTCCAACACCTGTTCCTCAACCGCATTATCATCCGCAACAGCAACCCAGGGACAACAATCAACAACAAGGAGGTAATCCGGGTCAACAGAGACCCCATCAACAACGTCCAAGGCAGGCGGACCGGGTCATTGAGCCAATCCCAATGCCTTATTCTGTATTACTTCCCAAGCTGATTGATATGAATCTGGTTACGTTGAGAACTCTGGCTCCACCGGTCGATCCCAACAATCTGCCTAGAGGTTATGATGTCAACGCCAGATGTGCTTTTCACTCCAACGTACCCGGCCATACTACAGATAATTGCAAGGTACAAGATTTGAGAGATGCCCAGGCCATCAATTTTTCTCCGGTACCTAATGTTATCCAAAACCCGATGCCAGCTCACGGCGGGCAGAGGATTAATGCTGTTGATAGTGGGGAAACTTTGAATTTGGTTTCTGATGTGACTAAAGTGAAGACTTCGCTATCGGTGGTCAAAGACCGACTCTTGAAAGGACGGATTTTCCCGGGATGTGGGGAAGAGTGCAAAAATTGTCAAGACGCCGAGAACGGATGTGATAGTTTGAGAAGGGGTATTCAGCAACTGATACATGAAGGTTGTCTTCAGTTCGATCAGACTCGTCCAGTGAAGAATGATGTGTCGACAGTAACGTTTTATTTCACTCCTGAAGAAATATATGTTCCCGAGAGACCCACTCCGACAACAATATATTTCCCAGAAAGTCCAGCACCAATTTACTCTGACAACCCTCAACCGACTTTGATTAGTCCGGTCACCATCACGGTACTAGGACCTGTTCCGTATGAGGAAGGCAGTGCTATCCCGTGGCACTATGGGGCTGATATCTACTGCCAGGGACAAAAAGTTAACGAAGAAGACATTGACATTGGTAGCTCCGTTGTAGACAATATCGGAGGAGTTGGTGGCTTCACTCGCAGTGGACGCCTGTTTGCACCATCAACATTGCGCACGAATACTGAAGCTGAGGCAGTTGCCAAGGCTAAAGGTAAACAGGTAGCCACCGAAGAGGTTACTACTGAGGAAGCCCCTCCTAAGACCACGTTCGAGAAGGAAGTGGATGAGTTTATGAGGATTATCAAGAAAAGTGACTACAAGGTAGTCGACCAGCTAAATCAGACACCCTCAAAGATCTCCATTCTCTCATTATTGATGTGCTCTGAGGCTCACAGAGCAGCCTTGTTGAAAGTACAGAATTTGGCCTATGTTCCACCAGAGATAACTGTTAACCAGCTGGAGTCGGTAGTTTCGAATGTACACACTAGCCATGCGCTAGGTTTCACCGATTATGACCTAACATCTGAGGGCAGGAATCACAATAAAGCCTTGCATATCACAATGGAATGCAAAGGGACGGTGCTTTCCCATGTTTTGGTTGATACAGGTTCTTCTCTGAATGTTCTCCCAAAGAAAGCCTTAACGAAGTTGGATTGCGATGACGCCACCCTGAGGCCGAGTAATTTAGTTGTAAGGGCTTTGATGGCTCTAAGCGAGCTGTTTGTGGTGAAGTTGAGTTGCCAGTTAAGATTGGACCACAGGTATTCAAGAGTACCTTTTATGTGATGGATATCCAGCCTGCCTATAACTTTCTGCTAGGTCGACCATGGATTCATGCTGCCGGTGCTGTTACTTCTACTCTCCACCAGAAGCTCAAATATGGACTAGAAGGTCAGATCGTCACCGTCTGTGGTGAAGAAGATATTTTTGTTAGTCACCTGTCTACATTTAAGTATGTGGAGATGGATGGCGAGATGCATGAGATGCTGTGTCAGGGCTTCGAAGCCATAAACATCAGTGAGGTCGCGCCCGAAACTATCTTTTCACCTGAGTCTGAGAAGGTCGGGACTTCTATCTCTTCATACAAGCAAGTTGTTGAAGTGGTTAAGGCTGGTAATGCCCAAGGTTGGGGCAAATTTGTGGAGCCAGTCATAAAAGATGACAAGTTTGGATTGGGGTATACTCCGGGGTCTCAGAAGAATGAAGCTGGTACTTTCTCCAGCGGGGGTTTGGTTTCTCCCCACACCGTCAATGCTGCAGATGAAGACAAGGCTGACAGCGACTGTGACTTAGATAGCTGGATTCGCCCGTGTGTCCCAGGAGAAAAGCTCGACAATTGGTCGTCTGAAAAAGTCGTCCGATTTACTCTACTGAAGGAGTAATTTTTATTGTTTTCCTTTTATCACATGCATAACAAAGTCTTACACTTTGACAAAGGTGTAATGAATCATTTGTACGACCATCCATTTAGTTACATTTCGCAATTATTTTAATCATCAATAAAGGACAGCTTTTGCAAACAATTTTGTGTTCTCTTTATTTCAATTATTTTTACTTTTACAAAAACGGCAATGTTTCTTTTTCATGTTTCTTTTTCGTTTTTCTTTCCAAAAAAACACCTCGTAAAACTGATCACCTGGATCTCACTGCTAACGACACTGCTATGGCCAAGTATGACTTCGACAATCCTATCTATCAAGCCGAAGAAGGGGTTGAGGAAGATTATGAATTGCCTGAGGAGTTAGCCAGGTTGTTGAAACAGGAGGACCGAGCTATCACACCTTATCAGGAGGTGGTTGAGACCATCAACATTGGTACCGAAGACGACAAGAAAGAGATCAAGATCGGGGCCAGTCTACAGGCCGAGAGGAAAAGACCGTTGATCAGGTACTTGACTGTGTTAGAATGGTAAATGGGTTGTGTGCTCAGTCAGCATGACGAGTCAGGTCGAAAAGAGCATGCAATATACTACCTTAGCAAAATGTTTACCGACTGTGAACAAAGATACTCACTGCTCGAGAAAACTTGCCGCGCTTTGGCATGGGCTACTCGCCGACTAAGATAGTATATGTTGACTCACACGACTCTATTGATATCAAAGATGGATCAAGTCAAGTATATTTTTGAAAAGCCAGCAGGGTTGCTAGGTGGCAAATGATGCTGACAGAGTATGACATCCAATACACTTCACAAAAAGCCATCAAAGGAAGTGTCTTGTCAGACCATCTTGCCGCGCAACCGATTGATGATTACCAACCTATGAGGTTCGACTTTCCTGATGAGGACATCATGTTTCTCAAATCGAAAGATTGCGAGGAACCACTCCCGGAGGAGGGGCCTGACCCTGAATCCAAATGGATTATGATGTTTGATGGGGCGGCCAACGTCAATGGTCGCGGAGTTGGTGCAGTGTTGATCACACCAGAGGGGGTTCATATGCCATTTTGTGCCAGAATAACTTTTCGCTGCACCAACAATGAAGCCGGACGAAGCAGAATGGGTCCGTTCTCGATACAATCAGCTAAGCCTAGTTGAGGAAAAGAGACTAGCAGCTATATGCCATGGCCAGCTATATCAGAGACGGACAAAGATAGCGTTTAATCAGAAAGTGAACCCTCGGGAGTATCGAGTCGGTGAATTGGTACTCAAAAGAATTCTTCCTCCCAACACAGATCACAGGGGCAAATGGACACCGAACAACGAGGGTCCATATGTGGTTAAAAGAGTTTTCTCTGGCGGAGCTCTGATTCTAAAAACCATGGATGGCGAAGACTTCCCGTCCCCTGTCAACTCAGACGCAGTTAAAAAAAATACTTCGCATAAAATAAACCCGCTGGACAGTAAAAAGAATAGTCCAGGAAAAAAAGGGGCATCCCGACGAACCAAAAAAAAGAATGAAGACGTTCGGGCAAAAATTAATGATATAAAAAAAAATGTACACCCGGTGAGTCGAAAACCCGAAAGGGCGGCCCAGGCAAAAAAAGAGTATCCCGGTGGATTGAAAACCCAAAAGGGCGGTCCACTTAAAAGTTAGGGAATAAGCGAATAACTGCGATCTGAGTTCATCCATGTTATATCACCGTTTCATTCAATCCGACAATCTTCGAAGATAAAAGACCGACTAATCATCCACTTCAGAAAGCAAGATGAGTAGATCGTCTTGAGGACATATGAGCCATAGCAGAGTCGAAACTCGGTGGGACCCCGTTTCCACATTGCCATTAGGATAGTTTCTCTTGTTCAATTTATAGCGATCGCCTCTTTCCAGGGATCAACTTCCTGATGTACTCGCCTATTTCTGGCACAAAATTTTCAACCAACAAAAGTCGAATAATTCAGTTAAAAAGCCTCTTTACTTTTCATTTATCAGTTTGTTTGCAAAAGATGTCTGAATTCTTGAGGAAACATATTGCATCTGAATGTAATGGTGGCTTTTCCAGATGACTTGCGTAGGAAAACAGTCAAAATTGCTTTGAATGTGCTTAATCCCGGACGGTGAATTCAAACCGAGTAATTCCCCGGGGCATACGTGTATTTTTTGGTTACAGGTCACAGGAACCGGATGCCAAGTCATGAATCCTCACCCCCAAGCGGTTGACAAAGCCTCTCCTCTGCAGAGCAGGTTCCCCAGTAGAGTTGATAGTATCCAGACTCTATCTTCCCAGCAACAGCGGAGTAGTCGCATACCCAACAGACAAGAGGGTGGTGTTCCCAATGTTCATCTCGTCCCCAACAGATTATCTTTTTTAACAAATTTGTTTTAATCCCCAGCCTGAGGAAGATTAGCAAGTTCATATCCCCAACAAAGGTCGATTCCTACGACATTTCCCCAGGAAGTGCTTTCCTTACAGACTCTCCTCGTAGAGCCTCGCCAAGCAAAGTTTCCATAGTTGATACTTCCCCAACAAGGTCAACTTTTCAAAAAAGGCCGATTTATTTTCGGTGGCCCCCCGGTCCCGGCAGACGAATCGTTCCCCACAGAGCATTCAAGGATTGATACAACGATCCTCTCCCTGCCAGAGTTGCTTCCCCATGCATAACATTTGCATTTGCATTTGCATGCATATCAAACATACACATAAGCTGATAAACAGGTTCTTCAATGCAGACTGAAAAATTACTTTACAACCAAAGTCATGAGATTCAGCCAGAGGATCAAGTGTGTGTGTGACCCAGCATGAGGGTCATTTCGAAGATTCAGCCTGAGAATCGTTTTCCAGAGGTCCAACCTGAGGGTCATTTCGCAGATTCAGCCAGAGAGTCGACTAGGAGCGTTATTTCCCTAGCAAGCCAGCTGGAGGAATAGATTGACAGCTCAACAAAAAATCAACCTACAAGAGGATCCAGCCTGTGGATCGCATTAAAAAAACAAAGTCTAATCGAAGAGTCGTTATAACATGTTCTAGCCTGAAGAATATGTACGAAGCCCAAAAGTGGGATATTCTTGAAGCTGCATATCTAACATGAAGAGTGTATATTTCGAAAGAGGGTCAACCAACGCATGCCCCATATGCGAGATCTTGATGATGGGAATTTATCATCAAAACAATCCAGATCTAGCCAGAAGATCAAAGCCAGGTCTAGCCCGAAGACCGAAAAATAGATAGATTCAGCCAGAGAATCAAAGAAAATAGATTCATCCAGAGAATCGAAACAATTCAGATCTAGCCAGAAGATCGAAATAGATTCAGCTAGAGAATCGAAATAATTCAGATCTAGCCAGAAGATCGAAGAAGATCTAGCCAGAAGATCAAAGTCAGGTCTAGCCCGAAGACCAGAAATAGATTCAGCCAGAGAATCAAAACGATTCAGATCTAGCCAGAAGATCGAAGTATATTCAGCCAGAGAATCAAAGGAAATAGATTCAGCCAGAGAATCGAAACAAAGGAGATCTAGCCAGAAGATAGAAGAAGATCTAGCCAGAAGATCGAAGAAGATCTAGCCAGAAGATTGAAACCGTATCCAGCCCGAGGATCAAAATTAACATCCAACCAGAGGACTAAATTGAGTATAGATTCAACCAGAGGATCCAAACTCCAGATTAAGTCAGAAGACTGATTCAGATTCAGCTAGAGGATCGGAAGAGAAATAAACAGCGCGGTGTATTTCAGCTTTTTTGTGGTGTTCTCGGAGCGCAAATTTTCGGTCTGTCTTTGGTATTCAATCACAGCTCACCCTGTTTGTCTGATAAGCTGTTCGCTTTCATCCTGCTCGGGTTAGCTGATGACTGAATAGGGGCAGCTGTAACACCCCAAAATTTGCTCTTCTTATTCACGCATTCATTTTTAGGTCATTTAACATTAGATACATTGCATTTCATCATGTCAATCGGGATTAGCTCCAAGAAGCTTGAACATTATCCAGGACACTTTGTGGGTTCTATTTAGACAATCAGTCAACACAAGGGAAAGACTTGAGTTACTTCCAACAGGGGTCTATTCGTCAGTCAAAACGTTAATCTTGAAGGAGCAAAGGTTTTTTCATGAGCTGTCATGCTCGCTAGGCGAAGCCCATGTGTTATGCAAAAAAAAAAACGAAAAAAAAATGAAAAAAAAATTTAAATAAATAAAAAATAAAATAAAATATAACAAATTTTTTTTGGACTTGGGTCTCTCTCATATGAGACCACAAAGCCATGAAAATCAGGTTATAAAAGAGGGAGAACAAACAGAAAAAGGGAGAGAAGCAAAATACTCTGAGGTTTCCTTGGAACAAAATCCTAGACAAAACTTGGCGAGAAACCTAGACAGAGAGAGTGAGAATTAATCTGCAGCAACCTCCAGGCAACTCTGAAAGGTTCATTCTGACTCACACACTTTCAGCTCAAGGAAAACCTAACATTGGTTTGCAAATCCAGCCGTGCCATTTGATTTCAACCGATCCTCCCCAATAAGGTATGCCCTATTTCCACTACTTTATACTTTCGACCTGAAATTTTTTGATACCCTTTTAATGTATGTGTTTGACAAGAGGTTTAAGCCTCCTACCCTTGGTTGCTTTTTGTGAATTTTAATGGCATGATTCATGTGGTTATATTTGGGGGCAACTCTTGATTACCCTATCTTGTTTCTCTAACCTGTTTGTTGAGTTTTTTTTGTTGTGAGGGCTCACATGACTCTTGCAGAGATGGCCTGGTGTTCCACTTTATTTGTGGGACACCACCTGGAGGTTTATTCCGATTACCTGTACTGACTCACTTTCTTTGATGGTTCTAGCTTGAGAGATCTCTGGGTTTCTTATTCCTCTATTTGTTGTTGCTTCGGATCTTTATCCGTGTGGTAGATCTTTTAACCCCCTTTATCTTTTCCACCCGATCTTTCGAATTTGTATGATGTGTTCCACGTGTCGTAACTTCAGAAGTATATTCCTAATTCGTCTCATATGATTCAAATGGATGATGTGTAAGTGAGGGACAACCTTACGGCAAAAGATTTGCATGTGAGGATTAAGGACCAAGAGTTGAAGAAGCTGAGGGGAAAGGAGATTGCTCAAGTGAAAGTTGTCTGGGGAGGAGCTGTTGGAGGAAATATGACTTGGGAGCCGGAAAGCCGAATACAAAAATATTCTAAGTGGGGGAAAGTTGTAACATCCCATTTGAATTATCTAATTCTATAGAATAATTAAATTGTATTGTATGTATTTTGAATGGTTGAGGTAGTAGGGGAGCCTTGAGTATGGGGTAATGTCCCTAGAATATTAGAATTTTAAGTGAGGGGTGTGGTAGTAATTAACAAGAAGTAGGGGATGTTGGACACAATGAGATTAATACTAATACTATTAGATTAAATTAAATTAATTGAATAGTAAAAACAAATAAGTTAATATTTATTTTAAATAACAGTAATAATATAGAGATAATATTGTTTTTATTATTATTTTATTGGGTAGTTGGCCTAGTGATATGATTTAGAAAATAATGTATATATATATATATATATATATATATATATATATATAAATATATATATATATATATATATATATATATATATATATATATATATATATATATATATATATATATATATATATATATATATTATATATATATATTATATATATATATATATATATATATATATATATATATATATATATATATATATATATTAGTATTTAATTTTTTAGTTTGATTTACTAATATAGTAATAATACTAATAAGATTTAAAATAAATTGAAAATAAGGGATTTAATTGGTCTACTTATAAGAAGGTGAGGAGATAACTAAGAGTTGGACACGTACGTGTAAGAATTGGAAAAATGGAGAGTCAGGGCAAAATATAAAGGTAGGAAGAAGGAAGAAGACCGTAATTATAGAAGAGGTTGGAACTTAAAATTCAAAGGTAAGGGAGGGAGCGAGGAACTATTCATATAAGGCTGTCTAATCATGAGAGGATAATGAGAGGTCCTTACCCTCTTAGGTTGATCTTATGCCATGTTATAATTGTTGTTGATTTGTGACCATGATTGTGAGGAATGAATTGTAATTGTTATGGATATAGCAATTGATATTTGTTGATGATCGCTTTTGAATTGTTGCTGAATTTTATGTTTGTTGTATGTTAAGGGTTTAGGATGATGATTATGATGATGGTAGAGTATGAAATTGTGAATTTATTAGTGTAATTATATGAATATAAGTAGTGGTTGATATTTGTATTTATATGATTTAGTTTAAACCCGTTAAATATTTTTTGTGATGATTTCATGGATGTTTTTGGGGTTGGAGAAGATGAAAATCGTGTTGAAAATTTCAAAAAACAACTTTTTGGTAACGCATTCGTGCACAATTTTGATCATAACTTTCAACTCATAAATTATTTTGGAACTGGGTTTGAAGCGTCAGGTAACTGAAACAGAAGGATATAAATTTGTTTCAAGGATAAGATATTTTTGGTGATGATTTCATGGATATTTTTGTGATTGGAGAAGATGAAAATCATTTTGGAAAAATAAGAAAAACAACAACTTTTTGATAACGCATTCGTGCACGGTTTTGATCATAACTTTCAATTTGTAAGTTACTTTAGGATGGAATTTGAAGCTCTAGGTAGCTGCAACAGAGGGATATAACCTTGTTTCAAAGATAAAATATTTTTAACGATTTTATCGAAGGTCAGTAGCAGGTGTGAAAGAAATGTATGATGTGAATAATATGGACGAGGTCCATATTGACAAATTATTTGAAGTGATGTGAATGATTGAGAGAGTGTATTTGACTATATTGGTGGTAGTCCAGAAGGATGAATTACGTTATGCATGGGTTCAATTATGTGGTCGATTGTGGATCACTAAATATTATTATAATTGTTGTGCTAGTTGCATTATTACCATGTCATGCATTCATTATTGATATGTTGAAGGAGATAAGTCATATGTCTAAAGGGGGACGAAAGACTTATCCGGAACTCGGAAGGGGTAGTTTGGTATTCCAAGGGATAATCGGGTTCGTATGATGAATTATTGATGAGAATTGGTACCACATGCATCATGTAATGTTGTTTGGTCTCATAGCATTGTAATTATGTTGTGCTTGTGCATTTGTTGTGGTGAGAACGTGATTGTGAATGAATGTGATTTGTATGTATAAATACAACTCTCTTAATTATTATACACCATTTATTATATCATATAAATGAATTTCTCACCCCTTTTGTGCTCCCTCAGAGTATAGACTATCAGGTTCCTGAGTAGTTGGAGGCGTACCTCGTGTTGCTATCAGTCAAGTTTACTAATGGAGTTTCTCTGATTCGTAACATTGGGGATCATGTTATTTTCTTTATGTTTTTCTGTTACGTATCTTTTAATTTGAAGTAATTATTGAACCATTTTTGGTGTGGATGATTTGTTGAGGCTATGAATGTCATACTTTTGTTTAATTCAACTATTTGGACTATATTTTTTATCAAATGAAGTAAGATTCATACTTCTTAGATTATGAAGTGACATCCTACTTGGATAGATTTATATTTTATTTATTAATTATTGAGTCGGGAAGTAGGTGTTACATTTGGTGCACACCTCTGCTCAAATGTTTACTCACCTTCAGCAAAGACCAAATCTTAATGATAAAAGCAACTTAATTAATCAAACTTATTTTCCGCCTTTATGCGACTTTGAAAACATTTTCAGAAACGAATATGCTTTATCCATATCGACGTGAAACAAACAAAGACTTATGCCTCCAAGAGCGAGTAGCAAGTAAAAGTTTAGTCACTCGACATTTCTAAAGGATCACTCCTTAAAAGCAATAAACCCAGTAGTTATTTTTAAGTAGAACTATATAGCATTGAGTTCTCCATAGCACCAGGAGATACATAGGAGCAGGATTTTGAAATCTTGTCAGACACACCTTAATAAAAAGCACTCTTTTAATAAAAATATTTTTTTCTTTCTCTTTTATCACTCGATAGGTAGAAGATCACAAATAATATAACACAAACACTCTTACACGAAATTAACTAAGTCATCTCATCGAGTACAACAAATGTAAGAGGTGCTAATACCTTCCCCTTGTATAACCGACTCCCGAATTCGATCTGGTTGCGACGACCTTTTTTTTTGTTTTTCGTGTGTTTTATTGATATTTTATCTTTCCCTTTTCAAGTATAAATAAAGTTCAATGTAGACTCTGTTTCATTTATATTTCGAACGTTCCTTACGCTCGAGTATTTTTCGCACCGTGATAGCTGTCAACTCTGCTGGAGACACTATTCCTAAGTGAGTCCACCCTAGTTTGATTAGCTTTTCGTTTATGTATTAGATTTGTTTATTTCTTCTTATTTGGTTGTGTATTTACTTTATTGTTACTTTATTGCATTTCTATATCTCTATATATATTTATGTGTGGGCATTGGGAATTGGTTACTTGAGTGAAGCTCTCTTCCCAAGCTTTTGAAAATAAAATAAAATAAACATAAGTTAGGAGGTGGGTGTATAGTGTTATCCCCCAAGGAGCACACCTTGAATGGCTAACATGAAGACCCCACTTAGAGTAGATCTTCTTTGTCGAGTTCATCATAAAATGGCTACCATGTTACATGACATAACTTCAATTAAGATCAATGACTCTAAGGAACTTTTAGAACCCGTTCCATCTATGGTGCTTGTGTAGTATTGATCCCTAAGGAGCGCACCTTGTATGATAAATGCAAAGACTCCGCTTAGAGTAGATATTTTTCATGAATCTGGTCATAAAATGTTTCGCCCGTTGCATGTAAAAATTATGTATAAGGTATGTGACTCTAGGAACCCTTTTATCCAAACTCTTAGAGGTAACCTAGTGAGTGGGTTTCATGGGTAAAAAACGCTTAGAACTACCCCGATATTGGAAGCCCACCTAGTTAAGTTGCTTTGTTGTTACCAATGTTACCCTATACCGTTACTTACACATGACATTTCATTGCACCCATACGTGCCATGTCATTGCATTTTGCATATGAAAAACAAGTTTATGCATTCACATTATCAACATGCGAGCATATCAACAAAAAGAAAAACAAAACTCATTTCATCTCTTCTTGTCTCTAGTAATTCAAGTTGGTTCCTTAACGTCAGTATGCTACTCACTCCAATACAGGAAGAGTAATGGATCAAGTTTAGCAATAATAAGCTGCAATAAGAGACGAATTGAATCCGTCAAAAGCAAAATTAATCAAATTCTGGAGACATGTTGACTCTATCCAAAAGAGAGGATGAGATCTGCATTGCCACCGCTGCAAGGAATGATGTCGATGTTCAAGGGCCTACTTCACATTCAGGACCTTCAGGTCTCGTTCCCAATTCTATGATTTATGGTCTTCCTCCTGGTTTCACTTCTCTACTTGAGGTAAGTCACGTGCCTCGGCATGTACATACCTCTAGGGCCGCTGATGGATTTGTTTCACATGGACCACCTATTGTCAATCAAATCGTCATTCCTCGCATTGATGAAGAGCTCCAAGACGAGTAAGAAACGAAAAATCATCATGGGGTTTCTCTAGTGCTCAATCTTGCTGTTGCACAAGGATTTCAAAGCTATCCAAATGTGTCGTGCCTTGGCAGAAAAACTGAGGGTCATGAAGGAGCTTAACTCAACCAACTTGAGTGCTTTAGAGATGTGTTTGGTTCCAGATGTGGTGTTTCTGCCAAAGTTCAAAGCGCCATAATTTGAGAAATATAAGGGCCTCAATTGTCCTAATATCCATATGAAAATGTAGTTCCGAAAGATGGCTGCATATGCTAGAGGCGACAAGCTCATGATTCATTGTTTTCAAGATAGCCTGACTAGAATGTTTGTAGAATAGTATATCTTATTGGAGTGCAACAATATACGTATCTGGGTTAGGCTACTTGAAGCATTTACTAAGAAATACAAATAAACACTGACATGGTTCCAGATTGTACTCAACTCCATAATATGTCATATAAAGGAAATGGATCTTTTAAGGAATATACGCAATATTGGAGGGAACTGGCTGTAAGAGTGCATCCTCCGCTAGTGGATCGTGAATTAATTGATATATTCATGGGTACTTTGCAGGGCCAGTACTATGAAAGATTGATCAATAGTGTGTCTGTAGGTTTCTCTTGCATGGTGATTGTTGGTGAAAGAGAGGAGGAAGGTTTAAAGAGTTGAAAGATTCAAGGAGGCTCCAATAGCCAGGTTGGAGTGAGGAAACCTTTCAACGAGTATAAAAAGAAAGAGGGTGAGATAAATTCCATCTCCTCTCGAAGAGGGAAAACACAATAGAGGGCACCGACCCCAATGCCTTACTTTTTGTACCCTTATATAATAGTTGCACAATATCCTATTATGCCTTATCCACAAGCTGTTCGGGCTCCGGTTCCAGCTCAAGTGCCTCAGCGTCGAGCTCCACAACCATATCAGTCACGAGCTCTACAACCGTATCAGCCACGAGCTCCCCAATAATATCAACAACCAACACCTTAGCCTTTGCCTTCCTACAAAAACTGCATTGGTTTCTCCCTCATTCTTCCTCACATGAGGCCTCCTTTGCCTTCCTATAGAAACTACATAGGTTTCCCCTCCTTATTCTTGGAGAAACTTCCACCATACTTCTTGCTTGTAGACACCTCTTCTTTAGACAAACAGACCTCTCAGACACCTTCTTTTAACCACATCCCCATGTTCACCATTTCAGTGAAGCCATTGGGAGTAATGTGTAACACCCCAAAATTTGCCCTCCTTATTCACGCATTCATTTTTAGGTCATTTAACATTAGATACATTGCATTTCATCATGTCAATCGGGATTAGCTCCAAGAAGCTTGAACATCATCCAGGACACTTTGTGGGTTCTATTTAGACAATCAGTCAACACAAGGGAAAGACTTGAGTTACTTCCAACAGGGGTCTATTCTTCAGTCAAAACGTTAATCTTGAAGGAGCAAAGGTTTGTTCATGAGCTGTCATGCTCGCTAGGCGAAGCCCATGTGTTATGCAAAAAAAAAAACGAAAAAAAACGAAAAAAAAATGATTTTTTTTTAAAATAAATAAATAAAAAAAATAAAAAAAATAAAATATAAGAAAATTTTGTTGGACTTGGATCTCTCTCATTTGAGCCCACATGGCCGTGAAAATCAGGTTATAAAAGAGGGAGAACAAACAGAAAAAGGGAGAGAAGCAAAATACTCTAAGGTTTCCTTGGAACAAAACCCTGGACAAAACCTGGAGAGAAACCTAGACAGAGAGAGTGAGAATTAATCTGCAGCAACCTCCAGGCAACTCTGAAAGGTTCATTCTGACTCATACACTTTCAGCTCAAGCAAACCCTAACATTGGTTTGCAAATCCAGTCGTGCCATTTGATTTCAACCGATCCTCCCCAATCAGGTATGCCCTATTTCCACTACTTTATACTTTCAACCTGAATTTTTTTGATACCCTTTTAATGTATGTGTTTGACAAGAGGTTTAGGCCTCCCACCCTTGGTTGCTTTTTGTGAGCTTTTTGTGAATTTTAATGGCATGATTCATGTGGTTACATTTGGGGGCAACTCTTGATTACCCTATCTTGTTTCTCTAACCTGTTTGTTGAGTTTTTTTGTTGTGAGGGCTCACATGACTCTTGCAGAGATGGCCTGGTGTTCCACTTTATTTGTGGGACACCACCTAGAGGTTTATTCCGATTACCTGTACTGACTCACTTTCTTTGATGGTGCTAGCTTGAGAGATCTCTGGGCTTCTTATTCCTTTATTTGCTGTTGCTTCGGATCTTTATCCGTGTGGTAGATCTCTTAACCCCCTTTATCTTTCCCGCATTTTACTACTTTTTGCCTAAAGACCTCCGTGAAGAGGCAATTGACGGATAGAAGGGATCAATAGTCAATCCCCCGTTATTAAGTTCGTCGTTCTTTGAGATCACACTACGTGTCGATGCTTCAGAACAAAAACCCCAGATCTCTTGTCCGGTCGGTCAGTGGAGAGGGTTCCACCTTTTTGAACCCCCACTTTTTGTCATGAGCTCACCCTGTCCAGGGTTAAGAGCTATGAGGTCTTATCCTCATTACCCTTTTTGCATGAGCATCCATAACCCTACCAACTCATTGATTTTTCTTCTCCTAAGAACACGTTAACTCCTTCTACTACAGGCGAGTAAGTCTCCAAAGGTCGAGCATCCGGTAGATTGCGTAGTAACGTCGTTCGTCCAAAACCCAATCCATAACCCCGTAGTTTGCCGAACTACGACTTGCTCTGATTCTCATTCCAGATGAGATACGTAGGCATAAGACACGATGTCTTAGCGAGCACAATTACCCTTAACCCCTAGGTAGCCGAGCTACGAAGACTCTGATTCTCATATTCAGATGAGATACGTATGTAGTGGATGCGACATCCGTGTGAGTCATTTTCTTTTGACCCCTTTTTTTAGTAAATAACACATTAGATAAACCCACACCCTTTAGACAAGAACTACAAAAGTGGATCCCGTAGAGTAATACAGATGCGTAGGGGTGCTAATACCTTCCCTTCGCATAATCGACTCCCGAACCCAAGATTTGGTTGCGAGACCCCGTCTTGTCCTTTCCTTTTTCCAGGTTTACTTCGAGCGTTTCCTTTCCCTCCTTTGGGATAAATAACGCACGGTGGCGACTCTCCTGTCTTTCTTCGCCGGTTGTTTTTTTCGCATTCCATTTTTCAGGTTGCGACATAATGGAAATCATATGTTCATAATAAAATGAACTTAGAGTTTTGAGGAATATCTTGGTCATCTCCTTTTCCTCCAAGGGTGGGCTAATTTAAGCAGCAAGCTCCCTCCACCTCTGTGCGTATTCCTTGAATGTCTCTTTATCCTTCTGAGACATTGACCGCAACTGATCATGATAGGGATCCATATCAACATTGTACTTGTATTGCTTGACAAAGGCCTCGCCCCGTCATTGAAAGTACAGACACTAGCATTGTCTAAACCCGTATACCACCGAAGTGCCGCACCGATCAAACTGTCTTGAAAGTAGTGGATGAGTAGTTCATCATTTTCTGTATTGGTAGACATCTTGCGGGCGTACATTACAAGATGACTCAAAGGACAAGTATTTCTCTTATACTTCTCAAAGTCAGTGACTTTGAATTTGATATGGATTTTGACGTTGGGCACTAAGCACAACTCAACAACACTCTTACCGAACAGATCTTTACCCCTCAGGGTCTTAAATTCCTATTTCAGCTCAAGAAATCGGTCTTTCATCTCATCCATATTCTCATAAACATCAAGGCCCTCAGAAGACTCAGAATGATAAATGGTTTCATCAACACAAGGCACAATATGCACGACAGGAAGAGGTACATACATGACTTGGCTAGATGCCGACATAGGAGAAAACGTTGGAGCATAATCTTCAGGCACGGAGTTCGGAGGCATTCCCCATGGGAATCCAATAGGCATGACTGGTGCAGAATGGATAGCAGGAATCACATGCACTTGTGCTGAAACAATCTCAGAGATGATAATCCTTTGAGGAGGAGTTGCAAGAGTTGGAGATGGTTGATTCTGAGAAGCAATGACAGACTCCATCACAACAGTGATCCTAGAAACTTCTTCCTTGAGCTCTCAGTTCTCTTGTTACAAATGATCCATTCTTCTTTGATGATTAGCGCGAGTATAATAGTGATGAGTCAGCTTGTCTGATACAAAGACGAAGAACAATAAGACATCTGGCTGAAGAAACCTGTTATGCAAATGATACATGAAATGCAATGTTTTTATTTTATTTTCAAGGAACATATAAAGCCTTACATGCAAATATTTCAATTAATAATAATCAATAATAACATTTGGGTTGACCATGAAATCTCTTTTTATTCATATAAGTTTGGAAGGATTACACTAAGTACAATTTCAGAAACCGAAAGTACAAATACAAGAGAAAAGGAAAGTATCATCCTAAGGATCCCTAGAAACTAAATCAAATGAACTGGACAATGGCGTATACTTCCTTCAGATGCGTATGATCAATGAATCATAAGTTGTCTTCATCTGAGCTTTCTCAATGACGAGCTGATCGACGATCTTTTTCCAAGCACCAAAAGGCTGAGGAATACTAGAGGAAAATAAATCCTATAGCTCTCTCTCTCTCTCTCTCTCTCTCTCTCTCTCTCTCTCTCTTCACTACACCCTCTTCAAGAATTTCAATGAGTGTATCTTTGTCTTTCAACTCAAGCTGCAACTCTACTTGCTTCCGATTCAAAGCATGGAATCGTTCTTCCCACACGTCCCTTCTCTTGCTTCATCTTGGAGAGTGTGTCTTCTAACTCCTCTACATCTTGGTTAGGGAGAATTGATGTCTCAACCATAACCATAAACACAGGTCTTTCGTAGGCGTACGATATATTAAACTCCAAATTCTTCACCCAAGTAGTGTAGACTCCAAAAGCTATACAATTGCATGGACCAAGCTCGGCTCTTCCCTTTATATGACCATTATGCCAAGCATGCACCATTCTTCTCTTCAAAGTTTTGGTATCTTTACCCTCTTGATAGAACAAACCTTCTACCTGAACATTATTAGGTTTATTTTTCAAGGGGAACCCAAGCTGACAACGAGCCAAAGCAAGGTTGTACCTCCTTGTGTACCCATGAGAGGCATATTAGAGAACTCAGCACAACTGTCAATAATCTCTAAGCCATCCAATGCAGAATCATACCAAACAATATCATCATTAGTGAGAGACATAAGTCTTTGAGACCACCATAGACATTGTCGGTTCTCCAAGAAGACTGATGTCTGAGGCAAGTGAGAAATAAACCATTTGTACAGAAGAGGAACACAACATACAACTGTTCCACCACCCTTAGATTTCCTTAAACGCAAAGAGAAATACGTTTCACCCAACAAAGTCGGAACAGGGTTCCCAATCAAGAAAATTCTAATGGCGTTAACATCAACAAAGTTGTCAATGTTAGGGAACAATCCTAAACTATAGATAAGCAAGACAAAGATGGCTTCAAAAGCATCCATACTACCAGCTTGAGCAAAAGCAGTAGCTCTACCAATGAGAAACTCAAAAGTTTACCCTCGAATCCCTCCTTTCTTCGTGATATTAGCGTAGATCTCAGATTTTTTCAAATAGAGAGTATCAACTAAGACTTGAGATTTAGGAATCTCCTCTATTCCATTGAAAGGCACCTTGTTAGATGCAGGTATACCCAAGAGAAGGGCATACTCTTCCAACGTGGGCATGAGCTGATAATCAGGAAAAGTGAAGCACCGATAAAGAGGATCATAGAATTGGACCAAGACACTCACGAGTCCTTCCACAAATTCAGTAGACAACACAGATAAAAGCTTCCCATGACGTTGCTTGAAATCCAAGGGATCAACTACAAAGGATGCTAGCTTCCTTAACTCTTTCAAGTCGGGACATCTGAAATTGTACTTCTTAGTATTCTTCGTCCATAATCCATGGTCTGAAAATATTTGTAAGTATGACCTTAGTTCCTTGAAAATTTATTACTATGATGAATACTATGATATGTATGAATGCATGAATGAAACAATCACACAAAAGGGATCACACACAAGGCAAACACAAACAAAGGTCACAGGATGGATCAAGTCATTATCAAGATCAATCATCCATTTTGGTGGATTATGGTTTTCACCTTATCAACACCCAAGATCCATTGATATTGATGATAACTGATCAAATGAATCATGAATCAAAGGGTTTATTGTGAGTCACAAACATGGAGTCAGGTTAAGAACCATCCCAAAGGAGTGTACTAAGGATAAAAACCTATAAATCATGTTCTAAAAAGATCCCAGAGTCGTGATCCCGTCTACCGGATACTATAGGTTTTGATGACTGACTCATCAACCCATAGTGTTCTCAAGAGAAACTCGTCTAAGTGTAGTATCGCGTAACAACTGTTATCAAGGCCTAAAATAGGCCAAGTTGGGTTAAATGTTCTACGGTCCTCAGCTTCTCGGACTCCCGGTCGGAAAAAGAAATGCATATCCACGACTTACTCGTGTGATATCAGTAATTCCGAAGGGGTATCCACTGAGTAGATGGATCTCAAGCCAACTCATTAAGGACTACTCCACACGAGTCGAACATGACTATACCATCCTCCTATCTTAATTGCACTCAAATTCGGGTTAGAACTTATCTCACCACTTAGAGATCACCAAGCACAACCGACAGAAAGTATCACACAAACAATATATACAAACAAATCAAACATCAAATATATACACATAAAAAATGAAGCTAAACCCACTGATGACTACTCCCCAGTAGAGTCGCCACTTTATTTCTATAGCGGGAAATTCATGACCATCGAGCTATTGGTTAACTCAACGTCAATAAAACAGGAGTCGCCACCACGCTTTTATTGTTTCCAAAGGAAAAGGGAAAAAGTACCAATAAAACCCAAAGATAAGAAGTTTTCAAATCAAAACTAATAAAATATCAGAGATTACAGGTAAGGGGGTTGGTTACATAGAGGGAAGGTATTAGCACCTAAACTATCATAGGTACTCATAGGGAGCCCTTGAAAAGATGTTTGTTGAAAAATTGAATGTGGGGATGAGGAAAGAATTCATTTATTATATTTTTGTGTTTGACAAGACCTTCGGTCTTATTCCAACATACCAACATAAAAAATGAGGGATCAAAACCTCGTAGTTCATGGTTAAAATTTCAAAGATTGGTGGGTTGATTTTAACAAAAGCTTAAAGATCTTTTGTTATCGATGGGAAAATACTCAACCAAACATCCACCTATAATGAGTGCTTTATAACATTTAAGAGGGAAGGCACCAACTTGGATTTAATCAACAAGTATGCCACCAACTCTCACAAATGGAAAAAAGGTTAAATCTTCACAGAATACCATGAGGAATGAGAGACTTACATTCTCACTTACAAAAATTCTATGCCTTTGGGAAAAATTTAATTCTATGTTAAGCAATCGTAAAGCATACCAAACACAAAAATAAAATGGGATGGACCTATCTCAATCAAGCTCATGTTGATTCATCTAACACAGGGTCATCGATGAATCAACTAGCATTTTGATCCTATGAGAAGTCATTGGCCATGGAGGGAATAGGGAAGAAGAGAGATGAAGATGAGAAGATATGAAATGAAATAGAATCCTAAATTGATCAAGGGAGGAACTTCATCTGATCAATATTATCCATTCATCTTAAGGGATGAAGTTTACACTTCATCAACCCCCTAAATCCAATAGTATTGATCAAATTGGAGCTCAAATCAATCAAGATCCAGGCCAAACAGAAGATGAAACAACACAAGGTCAATCGAATAGCACAACATAATATTCAAGCAATTAAACAATTTAATTTCAATTTTTAAATGAATAAAAATGCATTTAAAAAGATGAAAAACCTCAAGTCCATACAAATCACCAAAGAAATGGCCAAGGGATTTATCATAGGTTAAATAAGGTCAAAGGACCTTTGAGTAATTTTTTTTGGCATTTTTGAAAAGTCAGAAGTATTTAAAATCAATTAAAAACAAGTCAAAAATCATCAAATTCACCAAAAATATCAAATCCAATCCAAAAAATGATTTTAATTCAAAATATGGAAGAGGAAATTATTTAATTTTTTTTTGTGAAAGTCCAATAGTTTTTGGATTAAAATTTAATTTAATATGAATTTAATAAGAAAAATGTATTTAAAAAATTAAAACAGAAAAAAAATAAAATAAAATAAGGGCCATCATATCTCCCTCATTAATTAAGGTGACCGATCTAATGGCCACGCGCATCATGTCCATGGTGCTCCAAGGTCAATGCGTAGCATGAACGGTAATCAGAACCAAAGACCAAAATTAAAACGTGGGTACCAGGATAGATGGCTTGGACACTGCCACAGCACAACCGGAGCCCTAGCTCCGGTCACTCTCACCTGAATGGTCCAACAAAAAGTTCATAAGAATGGAAGAACCATATGCTATTTTGAAGAGAAAAATGCCAGGATCTCAAATCTGACCTCCATTTTTTCCAATTCTCACTATATAGAAAGATATGTGGAATTGAAAAATGAGGTATGCAAACTAAGTTTCTTCGATTCAACCTCAAAGCAACTCAATCTGGTTGCCTACATTGGTAGGACTTCAGCCAACCATAAATCAAGCAAAATTATGGAGAAATGAGAGAGAATCGAAGACTTGAAAATCTGGAAAAATCACCTTCGGGTTGCAGTGATTCGGGTTGATCTTGATGCAATTCTTCTTGGCTTTGCTTCCTCTTCCTTGCAGGAGTTTATTAGAACAAGAATGGATGTTAACCCCTGAAGTTTTAGCTCAAAAACAGAAAGTGAACTAAAACTCGATTTGAATGAAATCTTCAAGGTTATTCTTTCAATGGAGGTTAGGGATTGTTGATCAAAGCTTGGGCAATGGTCCTCCTTATTTCTGAGGCCAATGAGCTCATTATATAGGCATTGTAAAGTGATTTTAACACCATTCAAAAATTGGCCAAAAATAGCAATGTTGTGCATGGGTATGGAATTAGGACCAAATAATGATGCAATCCGGTTCCAATTCATGTACAAGTGATTTCAAATGTTTCCAAATAGGGACGTGCAAAGGGTAAGACCCCAATTTTGACCCTGAGGTCCCTCATGCTATCTCATCGTATGCATTGGCGTTGAGATCACATCTTGGCATCCTCCTCACCCTTCATTCATTGGGTTTGCACTGAGAGAGATCACGAAGCACTTTTGATTGTACCATACTTCATTTTTCATTATTTACTAACCAAAATACCAAAAACATGTCATTTTTAGTTTAACTCTTTTGTAGGTAGTGCGCATGCTCACCTATGCTCTATCAAGTTTATATCTAGGGTTTAAAACCCTCATTGCAAGGAGCTAAATCAAGAATTGGTTTACTATAAATCTAATTATCATATATGTATCCCCATGATCTTCACATGTTATTTTGATCAAGAAATCATCAAGAGTTTGGAGTTGGTTTGCCTTGAAAACCCTAATTCATTTGGGTATCTTGTGTAACTTCTTCAACAAGCTTCTTTAACCATTGATAATATATTTCAAGGGATAATTTATATTTAATCATATTATGCATATATGATCCTCCATGAGTCCCAAAATACAAGAGAATAGCAAGCTAGTAAGTTGGTTCATGGTGGTTGACCAGAGGAATTCAACTGATCAAAATTGGGGTTCCCTAGACCCTATCTCCTAAGATTTTTGTCATATAAAAATGATTCTAAGAGAAAAGTTATTATGAATGACATTCCAAACAACTTTCATGTTTAAGTATAGAGCTAGTTTTGCTTGGAAAGTCATTTTTTATGGTGAACGATTATAGGTCATTTTGTTTAAACCCTAATTTGGAGGTCAACTTCCCAAGACCATAACTTGCTCAATTTTATGATATGAAAGCAATTAAAGTTTCATGATCAAAGTCAAGATGTATACTTCAACTTTTATGTTTTGAGGAAGAGAAAATTCAACTTTTAAATGCATGTGATATGAGGAAAGATTATAGGTCATTTTGGACCAATGCCATTGAACAAGTGATTTTCCTCAACTTCTAAAATGCATAACGTCTTCATTATAAATCCAAATAAGGTCAAATTTGTGACCAATTTTTAGGACATTTAGAGATATACAACTTTTATGAAGTAACGTTTCTCATTTGAAGCCCATAGAAAAAGTTACTCAAGGTAGAAGAAGTGAACATATGGGTTGGTACTTAGAATTGTTTTTGATATGTTTGATTTTCCAAACTTGCACCTCAAATTGCATCATGATCCATGCTTAAAATGAAAAAGTGTTCAACATGAAAGTTGTTCCTATTGATCTAACCTTTCCAAAAAGACAAATTTCATCCCATTTGGACAAAGTATGAGTGACTTGCACATGGCTTAAAGCTGGATCACCATTTGGCATAATTGAACTTGCATATTCCATACACAAGTGCATGGCTTGCTAACATGACTTCAATAATGTTTGTACACGATTTTGGACCTAATTGTATAATTACATGTGCCTATCACATGCCCATGCATCCATGCAAAGGCAATTGCTACTTTTGGAGTTTTGAAACAAGTGTACAAATATCAAATTCTTTGGCTATAAATAGAACCCTCCATGATCAGAATTGAGGACAGTTGTGCGCCAACTTTGAATCCCCAACCCTAAACCCTCTCATTCAAAGGATAACCTTGAGAATTTCCATTGGAAATCGAGTTTGAATCTCCACTGTTTTGAGATTCAAATCTCTAAGAGTCCTGCTTCCTTTTTGATTCAATTCTACTCTATAAAGCATCCAGAGCAAGGCTAAGTGAAGTTGGAAGCAAGATCGTGGCATCTGAACCTGCAGTGGAGGTGATTTTCTCATTCTTTCATTTCTTCGATTCTCACTAAATTCCTCATAATTCTTCTTGATTTTTGGTTGTCTGAATTCGTACCAATATAGGAAACAAGATTGAGTTACTTTGAGGTTAAATCGAAGCAACTCAAACCATGATCCTCAAATTTTAACTCCCTGTATCTTTTAATATATTTGGATTTAGATGAAATTGAGACCATATTCGAGCTCCTGAGCATTTTTACTTTAAATTCATGTCCTGCTTTTCTACTTTGGTGATGGTTGAGGGTGGACCAGTCCGGTGAGGTCCACCGGAGAAGAAGACCGGAGTTGTAGCTCCGGCGGTGCGTTGGCATGTCTCAGACCATAGGATCCTCTCATTTTGTTTTAATCTCACGCGTTGGTTTTGATTACCACTTGTGCATCGCTTTGACTAGAGTCCATCATGGAATGTGTGCTGAGGTCCACTTGATCTGCCACCTCAATTAATGAGGGAGATCAAGTGGTCCACGTTATTTAGCATTTTCTAATTTTCATTTTATTTGATTTATTTTCATTAATTCATATTAATTTTAATATTGATCTAAAAAATATGAGACTTTCACCAATATTTTTTAAATAAATTCCTCTTTCATTTTTTGAATTAAAATTATTTTTTTGATCATTATTAATATTTTCCATGATTTAATTGTTTTTGTGCATATTTTTGATTGTTTAAAAATACTTTTAAGATTCCAAAATTAATGAATTTTTTTATCCAAGGTCCTTTGACCTTGTTTGACCTATGATAAATCTCATGGCCATTTATTTGGTATTTTGATAAGGTTTTAGGATTTTGACCAACCATAATTTAATTTAATCTATTTCTTAATTTATTTTAATTGTTTAATTGCAAAATAAATTGTGTTGAGCTTTTGGTTTTAACTTGTTGAGTTTGACTTGTGTTGTTGGGCCTTGGTCAAGGTTGAGATGGCTTTGTTGAGTTAAAATCATTGGATTTAGGGGATTGATGAAATATATATTTCATCTCCCAAAATGAATGAATGATTTTAATTTGATAAAAGTCCTCCTTTGATCAATTTGTGTTTATTCCATTTCCCCTCTCTCTTCATCTCAATCCCATTATCTTCTCATTCATTTCATGGATCTATGATATCTCTATATCCTAAGGCTAATTGATTGCAAAATCAACATAAGTATGGATGAGATTAGGTCCAGCCCTTTTTGCATTTTTTTAAGTGTTGTATGTTTTAGGAGTATGGTTCATAATACCATATCTCTAACATGCATTAACTTTAAAATTTCTATTGCTCGACCTCAAATAGTTGTGACTTCTACATAAGTCCAATTACGATTGCTTAACATAGCGCTAAATTTTGATACAAAACAACAAAGCATTCTAGTAAGTGAGATTGTAACTATCCCCTCTTTCATGGTAGTTGTAGCGGTAAATTCATGATCATCAAGCTATGGATAAACTAGACATCAAATAACAAGAGTCGCCACCGCGCTTTTATTGTTTCCAAGGGAAAAGGGAAAGAGTACAAAAAAAATCCAAAAGTAAGAAGTTTTCAAATCAAAACTAATAAAATGTCAGAGATTACAGGTAAGGGGGTTGGTTACACAGAGGGAAGGTCTTAGCACCCAAAGTGTCCTAGGTACTCCTAGGGAGCCCTTTTTGTGTGCATATGTATTTGGTACAAAAATGATGTTTACAAGCAAATAGAATAAGGGGGATGAGAGAAGAATTCAATTAATTATATTTTTGTGTTAGACAAGACCTTCGGACTTGTGCCTACGTACCAACATAAAAATGAGGGATCAAAACCTCGTAGTTCGTGATACAAATTTCAAAGTGGATGCATTACTTTTATCAAAAGTTAAGTTTGAAAGACACAAATGCCTGAAAATGGTTTGAATGAGTTAGTTCTTTTTGGCTTTTGAAATTTTAAGTAAAGTATAGTTAAGTTTATTTGCAAGTTTGATTTAAGAAAAAAAGTTTGAAAATGCAATGGCATAAGACCAAAGTTTCTATCTTTTTTGCAATGTGGTCAAAGTTTAGAACAAAATAAGTTCAAACAAAGAAAATTTTAAAAGGAGGGAGAGATTTTGAAATTAAAGAAATGGGGAGAAGATGAAGAGACTAATCTTATGCACAAAATTAAAAGTTAAGAGTTGAAAAGATCTGACCGATGAGTAGCAATCCAATAGGCAAGAATGCCATATAGAAACCCTAAATTCCCTTGGACACTTAGAATTAAGAAACACAAAAATTCATAATTATATCAATCTTGAAGAGAAAAGGCATCAAATAAAGATAGCCACATCCAAGCTTTAGCCACTCCATGATCTTCTTCAAATTAGCCCATGTAACAGATGAATTCCACAAGTCATAGGTTTAAAATGACAGCTTCACAATGATCATGTTGCAGATGAACTCAAATGGATCTTGAATGATGTATCATATGAAGTTCCAAATTGCAGGCACTTGGTTTCACAAGAAAAGTTGGCATAGGCCAAGTCCTTTAGCATAGGAATGTTGCCTAAGTTCTAAGTCCATTTGTTCAAGATCAAGCCAACAGTCCACACAAAAGTTTTTTTAGGGGTTTTGTTGTTATTATGTACATTAATGGTCAAAGACCACACAAACAAGCAAAGTATACACAAACAAGATATATCACACAATATGGTCCAAATGGACAAAGTGAAAATTGCATTAATATAAACAATTAGAATGGTATGAATAATGGCAAATGCATAAAGGTTAAAATTAAATGACATTAAAGTAAATGGCTTGAAATTAAAAGTTAGTTGTTAATGAGTTAGAAGTTAGTATTGTTTTGCTTTTGCTTTTCATTTTTTAAGTCATTATTTGGAGAATACTCAACCCACTTATCACAAGCATGGATCCTTGAGCCAAGACATCTTCCAAATGAAGGAAAAAAGGCCAAGTTTCCACACAATACCATGAAAGAGGGGAGACTTACAATCTCACTAACTAGAATGTTATGCCTTTTGTGTCACAAATTTAGCGCTATGTTAAGCAATCGTAATTGGAATTATGTAGATGTCACAACTATTTGAGGTCGGTCACTAGAATTTTGGTGTTAATGTATGTTAGAGACATAGTATAATGGACTATGCTCATGAAACATACCACACACAAAAAGAATATGCAAAAGAGGTGGCCTAATGTCATCCATACTTATGTTGATTTTTCAATCAACTAGCCTTAGAACTTTGAGATATCATAGGCCAAATGAGATAAATGAATAAAGAATGGGAATGAGATGAAGGGGGAGGGGAATGAATCAAAACTCAAATTAGTCAAAGGAGGACTTTTACCAAATTAATATCATCCATTTATTTTGGGAGATGGAATGTACATTCCATCAATCCCATAAATCCAATGATATTAACTTGACAAAGTCATATCAACCTTGACCAGGGCCCAACAACAAGAGTGAAACTCAAACAAGTCATCACAACTGGTCAACATAATTAATTGGCATTTATTCAAATTAAAAAGACTAAAATAATACATTTAAATTAAATATGGTTTGTCAAATTCCTAAAACCCTATCAAAACACCAAAGAAATGGCCATGAGAGTTATCACAGGTCAAACAAGGTCAAAGGACCTTGGAGAATTTTTTTATACAATTTTTAAAGACTTAAAAGTATTTTAAGCAATTAAAAATAATCACAAAATTAATTAAATCATGAAAAATATTAATAATGATCCAAAAAATAATTTTAATTCAGAATATGAAAGAGGAAATTATTTAAATTTTTTTGGTGAGACTCTCATTTTTTTGGATCAATATATTAATTAATATGAATTAATGAAAATAAAAGGAATAAAAGAAAATCAGAAAATAACAAAAAAACGTGGACCACTTGATCCCCCTCATTAATTAAGGTGGCAGATCAAGTGGTCCTCAGCGTGCTTTCCAACGTGGACTTAAGTCAATGCGCCCAAGGGATGGTAATCAGAACCAACGCGTGAGATTAAAACATTTGAAAAGGATCCTATGATTGGAGACGTGCCAACACACGGCCAGAGCTGTAACTCCGGTCTTCTTCTCCGGTGGACCTCACCGGACTGGTCCACCTTCAACCATCACCAATATAGAAAAGGAGGACATGATCTGAAAGAAAAAAATGGCGTAAAGCACGAATCTGACCGCAATTTCAACTAACTCCAAATATATAAAAAGATACGAGGAGTTGAATTTTTAGGTGTGTCAACTGAGTTGCTTCGATTTGACCTCTAAGCAACTCAATCTTCTTGCCTACATTGGTAGGACTTCAGACAACCAAAGATCCAAAAGAATTGAGTAGAATTGAGTGAGAATCAAAGAGATGAAGTTTTCTGAAAATTACCTTCAATGCTATGCAGTTCTTGATGTGGCTTACTCCAAACATGATCTAATCACACTTGAGAAGCTAGCAGGAAGTGATTATAGAGGTTGCAAGGCTTTGGATCCTGGAGTTCTCGAATCTCCAACAGTTGAGATTCAAACTTAAATTTCAAATTGAAATTTCTCAGGTTTTCCTTTAGAATGAGAGGGTTTTAATGGGGGCAAAGCTGGCTCGCAAAGTGTTGTTCAAATGAGCTCAGAAGCCTTCTATTTATAGCCAAAGGGAATGATATTTGCACACTTCAAAATCTGTCCAAAATTGGCAATGTTGATACAACGAGTGCATGGGCATGTACAGGCCCATGATGCAATGCAAAAAGGTCCAAAATGATTCCAAATGATGTCTGAATGAAGCTTGAATGGCAAGGCATTGTGAACTGAAGTTTGTGCAATTGATTCTTTTCAATGATGCAGCCCTGTTAAAGCCATGCACAGACCTAGCAAACCTCATCCAAAATGCATGAACTTGGGTTCTTTAGAAAGCTTGGATCAAGGGGAACAAGTCTGATGTTCAACACTTTTTCATTTGGAGCTTGGAACATTGAGAACTTTGAGGTGGAAGTTTGGAATTTTCTACATGTTGAAAATGTTTCTAAGTGTCAAGCCATATACCTCAATATTCCACCTTACTTAACTTTTTATGTGAGCTTCAAATGAGAAACGTGTCTTCATCAAAGTTGTAGATCTTCCAACTACCTTCAAAATTGTCACCAATGTCATGTCATTTGGATTTAGAATGATAGATTTATACATTTTTGAAGTTTGGAAAAATTACTTGTTCAATGGTATAGGTCAAAAATGACCTATAATGTAACCTTATATCACATGCTCATAAAAGTTGAATTAGCTCTCACTCCAAACATAAACGTTGAAGTAGACATCTTGAATTTGATTGTGAAACTTGGAAATCTTTCATCTCATAAAAATTGAGCAAGTTATGGCCTTGGGAAGTTGAATTTCAAATTAGGGTTTAGACAAAATGACCTATAATGTTTCAACATAGAAAATGATTTTCCAAGCAAAACTAGCTTTAGGTCTCTACATGAAAGTTGTTTGTAATGTAATATAGAGCAACGTTTCTCTTGAAATTATTTTCATATGGCCAACCACAACCAACTGGCTAACCTTCAATTCTTTTGACTTTCTTGGATCATGGTAGATCATATATGCATAATATGATGAATTTTAAAGTGCCCCTTGATAAATTTGATCAATTGGTGAGATATCTTGTTGGAGAAGTTACTCAAGATACCTAGTCAAACTAGGGTTTCCAAGGCAAATCAACTTCAAACTCTTGAAGAGAACTTGATCAATATAACATGTAGTAATCAATGGAACTCATACATGATGCTCATACCCATTCTTGAATAAATTCATGGTTGTGCTCTTTGTCATGAGGGTCTTAAACCCTAGATATGAACTTGATAAATCAATGGTGATCATGCCCTACCTACAAAAGAGTTAGGCAAATGCAAAGACATATTTTTGGCATTTTTGTTAGTAAAATGATAATATACAAGTATGATACAATCACACAGGCTTGGTGATCTCTCCCAAAACAAACCCAATGAAAGAGGGGTAAGGAGGATGCCAAGGTACGATCCCAATGCTAATGCTTATGATGAAGTTGCATGCGGGATCTTAGGGTCAAAATTGGGATCTTACACTTGCCCCTATTTAAGGACATTCTAACTGAGGAGGAGAAGGTTAAAATCTTCATGTCGACTAAGTAAAATGAGCTTAAATAACAACATATAGAAACAAATTTTGGTCCCTAGGAGACCTCATGATGCATATGATATGAATGTAAAAGCAAATTCTTTGTGGGGAAATATTGCCACAAAGGAAATGAAATCATAGAGACCGAAAGTCCGCAGGAGTATAATGCATTCCATGAGGAAAACTCCCTGGGGAGACAAAGACTCTGGGGGATACAGGGTTATGCGTATGCCAGGCTACGACTTAGAACTGCTGGGGGACTCGAGGAATTCCATACAAAATGGAAAGACTCAGTCGGGGAAACAACAACATCTGCAGGGGGTTTGAGTAAGTCAGGATAAAACTGAAATACTTGAGTCATGCAGGAAAAGTGATTTCAGTAAGGAAACACACACTCAACTCGACTGGGGAAGGAATAAACTTCAACACATGAGGAGCAGAAATATATTATCTACTACCTATTACTAGGTGAGGAGATAATAAACATCTGGCAGAGAGGACATTCGTCATCGGTTAGGATGAACATATCAAAGTTGACTCGCTGAGAGAAGCCAAGAGGAAGTATTCATTACTGACTACTAGGTAAGAATAGCCTTGCTAGGGAAAACTGCAGAAAATAAGATATACAACTACCAGTTACTGGGTAGAATACCAAAGATGAGAATATTCGTCATCAGTTAGGATGGACATATCAAGGATAGACTCAACAGGGAAGAAAATCTGTCATTGGTTAAGATGAACATATCAAGGATAGACTTGCTTGGGAATGTCAATGAGGATATCCGTCATCGGTTAAGATGAACATATCAAGGATAAAACAACTGAACAAAAAGTTGGAATTACATCTATCAAATGCTGGATAGAAGACCATCAAAGAGAAAATCCGTCACCGGTTAGGATGAACATATCAAGGATAGACTCTTTGAGGGGAGAAAATAGGAATTACATCTATCAGTTACTGGATAGAATACCATCGAAGAAAAAATTCGTCACCGGTTAGGATGAACATGTCAAGGATAGGCTCTACGGGAGAAAATAGGGTTTACAACTACCAGTTACTAGGTAGAATACCAAAGGAGAGAATATCCGTCATCGGTTAGGATGAACATATCAAGGATTAACTCTCTGGGGAACACAGTAGGGATTACAACTACCTTTTTACTGGGTAGAATACCAAGAATGAGAATATCCATCATCAATTAGGATGAACATATCAATGATAGACTCAGGCAGGGGAGAGAAAGATATCCGTCACCGGTTAGGATGAACGTATCAAGGATATACTTCCTGGGGAATCAGAAACAAATGAATCTACTTGGAACTCCACTGTTGGGAAAACATGGGTACTTTTGCCGGGTATTGGGAACGAAGTAACAAACTGCAAACTAAGAAGAATATTACCAGTTACTGGGTAACAAGCTCTTAGGAGACTCAAAGCATATATCTAGATAAGAGCTATAAAGAAACAATCAATCAAGACTCATCCCAATGAGGGCATAACTCAAAGGGATTGATTCCATCCAAATAAACAACTAGAAAGGAAACTGAAGTAATAATCATCCACGAGGAATAACTCAGTGGGGAAGAGGAGAAAGGTTAAAGTATTTCTGCCTAAGGGGACGACACTCTACAATTGAGGGAGGACAGACACCGAACTCGTATGGGGATAAAGTACCGCCATATAAAGAATGAGAATCTCAAATTGACAAATCAATCCAATATGATGGTGCCAATATGCAAATTATGAAATTATATGAATGTACATGTATATATATGTATATGATGATTATGCTGACAAAACGATCACGAAGGATACAAAGGTGTCGCAAAGAATTTGAATCATCGATACAATCCTTGGTCAATCCACAAAGAGGGAGACAATTGCTGGAGAACAGAGAAATCAACAAACCAAAGGCTCAAATCAAGCCGAGGGAGGAGATATGCTGAGGAGAGGAGAAGTTATCAAGTCTGCAGGGAATTTTAGGTCAACACCATATAAAATGGGAGACAACCATATAGAAGCTAAACACAAAACAGCTGCTCAGAAACCAGGAGGAAACTCTGACTGGAAGCGATTTTGATAGTGACTGGTGGGGAAACCAATGCGATCTACTAGGGAAAACATCTTACTCTATTGAAGATCATTCCTACTGAAGAAACGCGAACATCGTTGGGGAACACAGAAACACAGCCAGGAAATAACACGCCGCAAGGTACTGAATCAACCAACTCAGCTGGGGAAAAGAATCGGAACTCTTCTAGGGAACAAACACTTCACAGGGGAACCAGATCAACACAAACAACTAGGGATACCCGAAGGGTTAACTGCTTAGGGAACCTCTGATATTTCGCAATTAAGGACTTGCTGCTCTTTGAAGTGTTGTTGATACTTCCTTTTAATTGCTTTGAAAAATTCTTGTTTTTATATGTTTTAAGAAAAAATTATTTTGATTAAAAAAATTTAAATTTCCAAAATGATCATAATAAAATTTAAACTATTGACTGAAGTGAATAAGAGTAGAAACAATTGGACAAAAACTCAACTTTATTTAATGGGATGGTAGTCTGTAAATGACAAGATTCCATAGATTTTTACAAAGTTGAAAATGGTAATTTACATGGAAAAGGGTTACGTTGAATAAAAATGATCCTTAATCCTTCTACCAACCCTTGATATTCACTGTGCTCTTGACCGCTACTGGGATGATGAATCGACGTCAACCCTCGTGCTCAACTAAGGTCTTTTCGATACTGGTCGATCTGTAGACTGCAGTTACTTGCCATAATCCCTAATTTTTGCATAAGTTGCCCCAAGGTGGGGTACTCAACTTATCAGGATTTTTTTCTATTTTTATGTCTCTTATTTTTGCCTGGATCGCCCTTTCAGGTTTCAATCCACCGAGACGCTCATTTTTACCTAAGTCGCCCTTTCAGGTTTTCAACTTAACGAGTTGTTCTTTTCTTTTTAGGCGAAGTATTACTTGATTGCACATGCGTTCACAGGACGTATGAACTCCTCACCATCCATAGTTGTAAGAATCAAAGCACCGCCTGAAAAGGCTCTCTTAACAATATACAGACCTTCATAATTAGGAGTCCATTTTCCCCTAGAATCTGGTTTGAACGACAAGACCTTCTTGAGCACAAGGTCACCTTTTCTGAGCACACGAGGTATGACCATGACACATGGCAGTCAACCTCTTATGTTCGATCAAATTCAACTGGTCAAACCTAGTTTGACACCATTCAGCCTCAGTCAACTTGGCTTCCATGAGCATACGCAATGAAGGAATCTCAACCTCTATGGGGAGCACTGCTTCCATACCATATACAAGAGAAAAAGGGGTTACCCGTGTTGAAGTGCGGGCGGATGTACGATACCCATGCAAAGCAAATGGGAGAATCTCATGCCAATCCTTATATGTGACAACCATCTTCTGAATAATCTTCTTAATGTTCTTATTTGCAGCTTCGACAGTCCCATTCATCTTAGGTCGGTAGGGAATAGAATTATGATGTGCAATATTGAAATCTTTGGAAAGATCTTCCATCATATTGTTATTCAAGTTTGATCCATTGTCAGTAATGATCTTGTTTGGCACACCATAACGGCATATGATCTGATTCTTGATAAACCTTACAACAACTTGCTTGGTTACATTTGCATACGATGTCGCTTCAACCCATTTTGTGAAGTAGATGATTGCCACTAAAATGAAACGATGTCCATTCGAAGCTTTAGGCTCAATCATCCCAGTCATGTCAATTCCCCACAAGGAGAAGGGCCATGGGGAAGAAATAACATTCAATAGTGTCGGAGGAACATGAATCTTATCAACATAAATTTGACACTTAAGGCACTTCTTCACAAACTTGCAACAGTCAGATTCCATTGTCAGCCAATAGTAACCTGCTCGCAATATTTTTTTGCCATTGCATGTCCATTGGAATGAGTACCAAAGGAACCTTCATGCACTTCAGTCATCAACAAGTCTGCTTCGTGTCTATCCACACATTTGAGAAAAACCATGTCGAAGTTTCTCTTGTATAGTATATCACCATTCAAGAAGAAATTACCGACTAATCTTCTCAAGGTCTTCTTATCTTTCAAAGATACCCAAGGCGGGTAAATCTGACTTTGGAGGAAACATTTGATGTCGTAATACCATGACTTCTTGTCTTTGATCTCTTCAACATCAAACACATGAACTGGACTATCAAGATGCATCACAGACAAAATGGGAACTTCATTCTAATACTTTACCATAATCATTGAAGCCAATGTTGCAAGAGCATCTGCCATTTGGTTTTCATCTCGAGGGATATGATGAAACTCAACCTTTATGAAGAAAGTTGAAATCCTCCTCGCATAATCTCTATATGGTATTAAACCGGGTTGATTTGTCTCCTATTCTCCTTTGATCTGATTCACAACCAAAGCAGAGTCTCCAAAGACATCCAAATACTTGATTCTGAGATTCATGGCCTCTTTAAGCCCCATAGTGCAAGCTTCATATTCTGCCATGTTGTTTGTACACTTGAAAGTCAATCTAGCTGTAAATGGTAGATGCGTCCCTTGAGGAGTAATGATCACTGCCTCAATGCTATTTCCATATTGATTAATAGCTCCATCAAATACCATGCCCCAACGGGAACCAGGTTCTGGCCCTTCTTCAAGCAATGGTTCATCACAATCTTTCATTTTCAAGTACAAAATCTCTTCATCAGGAAAATCATACTGCACTGACTGGTAATCTTCAATCGGTTGGTGAGCCATGGTCAACCAAGATACTACCTTTGATCGCTTTCTGAGATCGGTATTTAATATCATACTCTGATAACAACATCTGCCAACGGGCAATCCTCCTAGTTAAAGCAGGCTTCTCAAATATATACTTAATTGGATCCACTTTGGATATCAACCAAGTGGTATGATTCAACATATATTGACGCAGACGCTTAGCAGCCTAAGCCAATGCGCAACAAGTCTTCTCAAGCATAGAATACTGAGCCTCACAGTCGGTGAATTTCTTACTAAGGTAGTAGATTGCAAATTCTTTCTTTCCAGTCTCATCTTTCTGACCAAGAACACAACCCATATTATCTTCAAGCACAGTCAAATACATGATCAACGGTCTTCCTTCAACAGATGGAGACAGAATCGGAGGCTCAAGCAGATATTCTTTGATACTGTCAAAAGCTTTTTGGTAGTCTTCGATCCAATCACAAGATTGATCTTTCCGAAGAAGCTTGAATATAGGCGCACATGTGGCAGTCATGTGGGAAATGAATATGGAAATATAATTCAAGCGGCCAAGAAGACCTCTGACTTGCTTCTCAGTTTTGGGCGCATGCATCTCTTGTATTGCTTTGACCTTGGCAGGATCAACTTCAATACCTTCCTCGTTGACAATAAAGCCCAACAACTTACCAGAACGAACACCAAAAGTATACTTTTTGGGACTCAAGCGGAGTTTATATCTCCTCAAACGCTGGAATAGTTTCAACAAATTCTCAACATGTTCCTCTTCATCAATCGATTTAGCAATCATGTCATCAACATAAACCTCAATCTCTTTATGCATCATATCATGAAAAAGAGTATTCATTTCTCTTTGGTAAGTTGCACTAGCATTCTTCAAACCGAAAGGCATCACTCTAGAACAGAATGTTCCCCAAGGTGTAATGAATATGGTCTTCTCCATATCTTCGGGTGCCATCTTGATCTGATTATATCCGGAAAATCCATCCATAAATGAAAAGACTTTGAATTTAGCAGTATTTTTTACCAACATATCAATGTGTGGTAGAGGAAAATCATCTTTTGGACTAGATTTATTCCAATCTCTATAGTCGACACACATACGGACTTTTCCATCTTTCTTCGGCACAGGCACAATATTGGCCACCCATTGCAGATATTCAGCGGTCATAAGGAAACTGGCGTCAATCTGCTTTTGCACTTCCTCTTTGATATTCACTGCCATATCAGGATGCATTCTTCTCAACTTCTGCTTGACTGGCGGGCATTCTGGTTTCAACGGAAATCTATGCTCCACAACCTCATAATCCAAACCAGGCATGTCTTGATAGGACCAAGAAAGCACATCTGAATACTCTCGAAGAAGATCAATCAACCCCTTCTTGACATCTGGACACAGTCGAGACCCAATCTTGGCTTCCTTCACATCATCCTCGGAACCCAAGTTGACTAACTCAATCTGCTCTTCGAACGGCTAAATGGTCTTTTCATCTTTCTCAAGAAGACAAGATAATTCATCACTCACTTCTACATCACTTTCCTCCTCGGCTTTAAACACAGGGAATTCAAAATTTGGAGAAGGAGAAGGATCATTGTATTCAATGGGGTTAGAAACCAACCTGCATAATGATTTGATATTTTGATTTTAGAGAAGTGAATTTGTGACCAAATATTATGCAGATGGATAATTATATTGTTTATTTATGTTTTTTGTGATTACCATTTTCAGGATAAAGCAAAATGTAAAAATAGAACATCATAGATGTGGATGAATAGAATTAATTTTATTAATGATCAATTTGAAAATGCCCAAACAATGTTCACTTCTCCCTTAGGCATAAGAGAAGGATTTTAAAAACATATAAAAGCAATTACTTAGATCTATGTAAAATAATAGGAATATCAACAGCAGTCCAATTGTTGCAAGCCTTTCCATACGTCACAAAATTGGTGCAGTCTTCCTCTTTGTCATCTTCTAGCACAACAACTAAGTGTTATTCCTTGTCATGAATGAACCCTCCGCTACGGAAGCTAAGTTGCATATCTTCAGACCTTGCGGTTGATGAAACTCTATGGAACCCCAAATCGGTCCTGCCTTTATTGTCGGAGACCTCTACCACGCGCCCCCATTGATCAACATCGCCTTCTTCCACAATCTTCTTAGCATCTTTTAATGAGGACATAGGTTCCCCGACTCTCTTTTCAACAGCAATAGATAAGGCTTGGAATGGAGTTCCAACCTCATCCCCAACTTCAACATAAGAGAAAGATGACAGGTGGCTAACCAACTACGCTTTCTCCCCACCAATAATCACAAGCTTGACATTCTTCACAAATTTGAGCTTCTGGTGTAATATGGAGGTAACAACTCCTGCCTCTTGAATCCATGGCCTTCCCAACAAGCAACTGTAGGCCAGGTGGATATCCATTACTTGAAAAGTAATTTGAAAATCACTCGGACCTATCTTAACTGTAAGGTTTACTTTACCAATAACTGTTTTGCGCGAACCGTCAAAAGCTTTGAGATGTACACCGCTATACCTCATAGGCGCTCCTTGGTATGGTAGCTTTGACAGAGTAGACTTGCAAAGCCAAATTATGATTTCTGCCCTCCTTAGGGAGTTCCTCATCACAAAAATTGAGGTTATTGCAAGAAGTGATGTTAGCTACTGTATGATCAAACTGATCCACCATAACATCATGTTACACAAATGCTTGCTCTAGAACTCTCTGTAGTGCTTCTCTGTGCGCTTTATAATTCATGAGCAGAGACAACACTGAGATTTTTGAGGGGGTTTGGAGCAGCTTCTCCACCATATGAAACTCACTCCTTTTGATTAACCGAAGTACCTCATCATTATCGTTAGCCTTCATATTGCTAGATTCAGTAGAATTACCCTTTGAAGCACCAACTGGATCTGCAACAGGCACTTCCACCTTCTTACTTACAACTGATTCTTCTTTATCCTTTGGGAACACCGGCCCAAACACTCGACCACTACGGGTCACCTTGGTAACATCAGCAATGCTCACCACAGAGCTAGTCGTAGGCAACATAACCTCTTGACCACCTTCTATCATTGTAGCATTATACTGATACGACACAACTTTATCATATGAATACGGGACTGGGCCCGCTAACCGTATAACCAACGACGATACTGATCTATTGTTGACATTGTTACTGTTGATGTTGTCGTACTGGATTACCAATCTCTTTGGCTGCTTGAAAATGGGAACTATGACATTTACATCATCATCTACATGACGAGATTGAACAATTTGAATCAAGCCTTCATCCATCATTCGATGGATGTCCTTTTTCATAACTTCGCAACCCCTCGGTTTAACACTACAGATAACACAATTGTGATGGTCATGTTCACAATCACTTACCAAACAAACATCCTTATGCATATGCACCAAGGATCTCTAGATAAAACGCACATAAAAAACCTAAAACTCGCTAGGACAACCATCCTCCATATTCATAGAAGAGTTCCCATGGGCAGGTAGCGGATTTGCTTTCACATTCGGTGCACGGTCCTCAAAGGACACCATTCCATTCTTCATCAGCTTCTGAACCTCATACATGAGCGGATAGCAGTTCTCTATATCATGTCCGGATGCTCCTTGATGAAAAGCACAACGGAGCCCAGGCTTGTACCACCATGGAAGTGGTTCTGGAATTTGCAGCGGGTTTCTCGAATGGATTAGGTTCTTGGGAACTAAAGAGGGATACAATTCTACATAAGACATAGGAATTGGGTCGAAAGAGACCTTCTTCCTCTCAAAGTTTTGTTAATGATGGTTGTTGTTGGTATTGCTGTTGTTGTAGGTGTTTGTTTATTGTTGCGGTTGTTGTTGTTGACGTTGTGGTTGTTGTTGAACTGGTGTTGATTGTTGATTAGAAAATACAGGGATAACGAAAGATACTTGCTGAGGATGTTGACGGGATGGTAGATTCCTTCTGATCTAAGGCCTCCTCTGCCTCCCACTTGAAATTGCATTTGCTTCATTGTCCTTTTTCTTCCCAAAATTGCTGCCATATCTCTTACTCGAAGATGCTTCATCTCTTACTCGAAGATGCTTCATCTTTCGGACTCCTTCCTCAAGCCTCATCCCCATGTTTACCATCTCGGTAAAGTCACTGGGGGCACTAGCAATCATACGTTCAAAATAGAATGAACTCAGAGTTTTCAGAAAGATCTTTGTCATCTCTTTTTCCTCCAAAGGAGAAGTGATCTGAGCAGCCAATTCCTTCCATCTTTGCGCATACTCTTTAAATGTCTCCTTATCTCTCTGAGACATAGACCTCAGCTAGTCTCTATCAGGCGCCATATACACATTGTACTTATATTGCTTGACAAAAGCCTCTCCCAAGTCATTGAAAGTACGAACGCTTGCACTGTCTAATCCCATATACCAACGGAGCGCAGCATCGGTCAACCTATCTTGGAAGTAATGAATCAACAATTGATCATTATCGGTCTGAGTAGACATCTTGCAAGCATACATCACTAGGTGACTGGGTGGACATGTGCTCCCTTCATACTTTTCAAAGTCAGACACTTTGAACTTCATCGGGATCTTGACATTGGGCACTAAACACTACTCAACAACACTCTTTCCAAACAAGTCCTTACCCCTTAGAGTTTTCAATTCCTTGCGCAGCTCAAGAAACTGATCTTTCATTTCATCCATTTTCTCGTATACATCCGGGCTCTCAGACGGCTCGGAGTGATAAATGGTGTCCTTTACACGAGGTAAGGTGTGCACAACGGGAGGTGGCACAGACATGACCGGGCTAGATGCCGGCATGGAAGCAAAGGTAGGCGCAAAGCCTTCAGGCATAAAGTTGGACAACATTCCCCACAGGAATTCGGCAGGCATGGTGGGCGCAAAATGAGTGGTAGCAGCAGGCATGGTAGAGGTAGACACCTCTAAAATAACTGTCCTCTGAGGAGGAGGAGTTGCGGGCGTTGGAGAAGCTTGGCTTTGAGCGGCAAGAACTGACTCCATCATGGCAGTAAGGCGGGCAATCTCGTCCTTCAGCTCTCTGTTCTTTTGCTCTAAATTCTCCATAATTCTGAGATGATTGGCGCGGGTATTGTATCGAGGAGTCAGCTTGGCTAAAGCACAGAAGAAACACCAATGAGACATCTGGCGAAAGAGAAACCTGCTTATGCATAAAATACAATGCTTGATTATTTATTTTTGTTTTCAAGGAAGTTACTATATCATTTACAAATATATATATATATATATATATATATATATATATATATATATATATATATATATATATATATATATATATATATATATATATATATATATATATATATATATCAACAATAGCAATAATTTTTATATGACCAAAAAATCTCTTTTCATTTAGAATTGGAAGGATTACACTAAGTACAATTTCAGGAACCAAATGAAAAATACAAGAGAAAAGGAGACTAGTCATCCTAAGAATCCCTAACAACAATGTCAGAAGCCCTAGCTGAAGGTGCGTACTTCCTTCGAATGCGATGGATCTCGGTCTCAAAAGAAGCTTTCATCTGAGTCTTCTCGAGGACAAGCTGATCAACAATCTTCTTCCAAGTAACCGAAGGATGAGGCATGCTAGAGGATGAAACCTATGGCTCTCTTTGTCTCTTCATCACTCGGTCTTCAAGTAGCTAAATAAGTGCATCTTTGTCCTTAGACTCCAAGTGCAACTCTTCACGCTTCTTGCTCAAAGCACGAAGACGCTCTTCCCACATATCCTTTTCTTGCTTCATCTTGGCGAGCACGTCTTCCAACTCATCTACATCTTGGTTAGGGAGAGTTAATGGCTCAACCACAACCATAGACATAGGTCTTTCACAAGGATAAGGCATCTTCAACTCCAAAGCTCTCTTCTTTACCCAAAGAGTGTAAGCTTCCAAAGCTAGACAATTGCACGGACCAAGCTCAAATCATCTTTCCTATGCACATTATGCCAAGCATGCATAGTCTTCAGCTTCAAATGTTGGGGATCTTTACCCTATTGTTAGAAAATACCTTCTAACAAAGTGTTATTAGGTTTGTCTTTGAAGGGGAACCCAAGCTGACGGCGAGCCAAAGCAGGATTGTAGTTGATTCCTCCTTGTGTACCAATGAGAGGAACATTGGAGAATTCACCATAATTATCAATAATCTCCAAAGTGCTCAAAGAAGGGTCATACCAAACTATATCATCATTAGTGAGAGACATAAGTCTCGGAGACCACCGTAGACATTGTTTGTTCTCCACAAAAACAGGCGTCTGAGGCAAGTGCGAAATAAACCACTTGTACAAAAGAGGAATGGAACAGACAATAGTTCCACCACCTTTAGAATTCCTTATATGCAAAGAGAAATACATATCACCCAACAAAGTAGGCATAGGATTCCCAATCAAGAAAAGTCTAATGGCGTTAACATCAACAAAACCGTCAATGTTAGGGAACAAAGCTAATCCATAAATGAGCAACACAAAGATAGCTTCGAAAGCATCCACACTACCGGCTTGAGAAAAAGTAGTAGCTTCCTTGATGAGGAAATCAGATGGAAACCCAAACAATCCTCCTTTCTTCACCCAATGAGCCTCTATCTCAGACTTCTTCAAGTGAAGAGCTTCAGCAATAAGATTAGACAGGGGAATCTCCTCCAATCCACTAAATGTCACTCTACTAGAAACAAGTATCCCCAAAAGATGAGAATACTCCTCCAAGGTAGGCACAAGCTGAAAATCTGGGAAAGTGAAACAGTGGTAGAGAGGATCATAGAACTACACTAGCACACTCAAAAGTCCTTCAACTACATCAGTAGACAAGATGGACAAAAGCTTCCCATGACGTTGTTTGAAGTCTAATGGATCTAATACAAAATATGCTAGCTTCCTTAACTCTTTCAAGTCGGGAAATCTGAAACTGTACTTCTTAGTGTTCCTTGGTCCACAATCCATGGTCTGAAAATATTTGCAAATGATACCTCAGTTCCTTGAAATTTTCGTGTGATGAATGTTATGATGCGCATGAATGCATGAATGCAACAATCACAAAGGAGTACTCCACATAAGTCGAACATGACTATACCATCCTCCTATCTTAATTGCACTGAAGTTCGGGTTAGAACTTATCTCACCACTCAGAGATCACCAAGCACAACAAGCAGATTATATCACACATACATATATACAAAAATCACATATATACAAATATATACACATAAAAAGTAGGCTAAACCCACTGGAGACTACTCCCCAGCAGAGTCGCCACTTAATTTTTGTAGCGGTAATTCATGACCATCAAGCTATGGATAATATAGACAACAAATAACAAGAGTCGCCACCGCGGTTTTATTGTTTCCAAGGGAAAAGGGAAAAAGTACGAACAAAACCCAAAAGTAAGAAGTTTTCAAATCAAAACTAATAAAATGTCAGAGATTACAGGTAAGGGAGTTGGTTACACGCAGGGAAGGTGTTAGCACCCAAAGTGTCCTAGGGAGCCCTTTTTGTGTGCATATGTATTTGGTACAAAAATGACGTTTACAAGAAAATAGAATGGTGGGATGAGAAACGAATTCAATTAATTATATTTTTGTGTTTGGCAAGACCTTCGGACTTGTGCCTACGTACCAACATAAAAATGAGGAATCAAAACCTTGTAGTTCGTGATACAAATTTCAAAGTGGATGCATTGCTTTTATCAAAAGTTAAGTTTGAAAGGCACAAAGGCCTGAAAATTGTTTGAATGAGTTAGTTCTTTTTGGATTTTGAAAGTTTAAGTCAAGTATAGTTAAGTTTATTTAAAAGTTTGATTTAAGAAAAGAAGTTTGAAAATGCAATGGCATAAGGCCAAAGTTTCTATCTTTTTTGCAAAGTGGTCAAAGTTTAGAACAAAATAAGTTCAAACAAAGAAAATTTTAAAAGGAGGGAGAGATTTTGAAATTAAAGAATCGGGGAGAAGATGAAGAGACTAATCGTATGCACAAAACTAAAAGTGAAGAGTTGAAAAGATCTGACCGATGGGTAGCAATCCAATAGGCAAGAATGTCATATAGAAACCCCAAATTCCCTTGGACACTTAGGTTTAAGGAACACACAAATGCACAATTATATCAATCTTGAAGAGCAAAGGCATCAAATAAAGATAGCCACATCCGAGCTTTAGCCATCCCATGATATTCTTCAAATTAGCCCATGTAACAGATGAATTCCATAAGTCACAGGTTCAAAATGACAGCTTCACAATGATCATGTTGCAGATGAACTCAATGGGATCTTGAATGATGTGTCAGATGAAGTTCCAAATTGCAAGCACTTGGTTTCACAAAAAAAAGTTGGCATAGGCCAAGTCCTTTATCATAGGAATGTTGCCTAAGTTCTAAGTCCATTTGTCCAAGATCAAGCCAACAGTCCACACAAAAGCTTTTTAGGGTTTTTGTTGTTATTATGTACATTAATGGTCAAAGACCACACAAACAAGCAAAGTATACACAAACAAGATATATCACACAATATGGTCCAAATGGACAAAGTGAAAATTGCATTAACATAAACAATTAGAATGATATGAACAATGGCAAATGCATAAAGGCTAAAACTAAATGACATTAAAGTAAATGGCTTGAAATTAAAAGTTAGTTTTTAATGAGTTTGAAGTTAGTATTGTTTTGCTTTTGCTTTTCATTTTTTAAGTCATTCTTTGGAGAATACTCAACCCACTTATCACAAGCATGGATCCTTGAGCCAAGATATCTCCCAAAGGAAGGAAAAAAGGTCAAGTTTCCACACAATACCATGAAAGAGGGGAAACTTACAATCTCACTAACTAGAATGCTATGCCTTTTGTGTCACAAATTTAGCGCTATGTTAAGCAAACGTAATTGGACTTATGTAGAACTCACAACTATTTAAGGTTGGGCAATCGAATTTTGGTGTTTATGCATGTCAGAGACATAGTATAACGAACTTTTGTTGGTTCTAAGTGTTGGCAACAATTTTGGTAAAACAAAGAGTGCTCACAAGATGTTGCATGTGATGTCTTAACATAAGATATCTATGTACCTGCTGGAGTTTAAAAATATAATTATGCAGGATTGTTTCAGGATGTCATACACGATGTCATGGGATCTGATATTATGTACCTACTGGATATTTAAAATGGAATTATGCAGGATTGTTCCAGGATGTCAGACCCGATGTCATGACATCCTGTACACAGAACATTCAGGGTGAATGTTATGTGTTATGTGATTGTGCATTTAATGGCAATCTATGTATGATTGAAGATCTGATTTGCAAACGCATTCAATCATTAATTACAACCTGATTTACTTATTTTCCAAAGAGATCTAACCAGCTGTCATGAGAAGATTTAATTGGAAAATAGTTTTAGGGTTTTCAAGATGTCCAAGCCCAGCTGAATGCTTCTATAAATAGGACATGGAAAAACCTGATTTGATACACAACCAATACAGAGCGAAATACTGAGAGAGAATAAGGGTTTGTGTCTTGTTTGGGCGTGTGACCTGTAAGCCATTCAATTCATCCATAGATGATTGAATTGGTCTGATTTGTGAGTTGTAATTTGTCACTCTAAACTTTTAATCATGAGTGTGTGTCTACTCGATTGAAGCTGTTAAGTAAGATCAAGTGTGTGTCTACTTGATTGAAGATCAAGTGTGTGTCTTTGAAGAGTGTCTTCTTTTCATAAGTAATTGTTGTTTAAAATCACAAGTGTGATAGAGGGGGAGTGAGTGGGTTCTCATATCTAAGAGTTCTTAGGTAGAAATCACACGGGTAGAGATTAGGTGAGAAAGACTGTAACTTGTTGAAGTGTACTGAGAGTCTTTGAACTGATTCTATTTAGTGGATTTCCTTCCTGGCTTGGTAGCCCCCAGACATAAGTCAGTTGCACCGAACTGGGTTAACAATTGCTTGTGTCTTTTGCATTACTATTCTTTATCTTTATCCTGTTTGTAGAACACTTGGAAACCATCTCCAAATTAAAAATAGAAGCAGTGGTTCTGAATGCCAAGCTAGATGAAAGTCAACAAGTTGAAAACCAGAAGAAAGTGATAGTACAGCTGGAGAATGAGAAGGCAGAACATGTGGAAACCATCTCCAAGTTAAAAACTGAAGTTATGTTCTTGAATTCTAAACTAGAAGAGATGACCAAGTATGTAAGAATGTTAAACAATGGATCTGACTCCTTGGACAAGATTCTCCAAACTGGACAAATAACAGGAGACAAATCTGGCATTGGGTATAATGAATCTAAGCCTGAGCGCAATTACACTAGTTGCAAACCTAAATCCAAAGCCAAGTGCAGCCATATTAAAAGCAAATCTGAGATGTCATATCATATGTCACAACATTAGAAGGGAAGACAACAGAAAGGGAGATGCCACTATTGTGGAAAATTTGGCCACCTGAAGCCCTTCTGTTATATGTTGTATGGTTATCCTAGCCCTGTTCATCATCAGACTCACTATCAACCAAGACCCAAACATCACAGGCCTGTCAACAAGAAGCAATGGGTTCCTAAGACCAATGTTACAAGTCTAATAGCTCACACTTCCTTCAGAGTTTCAGCCAAAAAAGATTGATATTTTGATAGTGGTTGCTCCAGACACATGACTGGAAACAAAGACCTGCTAACTGGACTTCATCCTCATGCCATAAGCTATGTAACCTTTGGTGATGGAACAAAAGGTGAAATCAAGGGGATAGGTAAGGGCTTGACTGCAAATCTAATAAGCATCAGTCAACTATGTGACCAAGGTGTAAATGTTAACTTCACTAAAATTGAATGTCTGATTACTAACAAAGAAAGTGAAGTGATCATGAAGGGAGTCAGGACCAAAGACAACTGTTACATATGGAGCTCTCAAATTGGTTATTCCTCAAAGTGTACCTTAGTCACAGAAAAAGGGATGAATATGATTATATCTACTAGAGGAACTCCCAAGATTGATGAAAGACAAGTCTGTGGGAAATGTCAGACAAGGATGTCACACCAGAAACTCAGACATGACATCACTTCTAAAGGAGAAAAGCTCATGGTGGCTCAAATAGAAAGGAGGTTGGATCAGATGGTTGAACATGTTGCTAGTCATATGCAGTCTGAAGTTGGAAAGATATTTTTTGGACTTGACCTACAAGTCATGCAGATAGATGGGTCTATGTGTCTATCTCAAAGCAAATGTGCCAAGAACAATGTTAAGCAGATTGGGATGGAGAGTGAAAGGACATCTGCTCCTTTGAAAGATGAATATGGTGTTTGCGTTGTATATCAATCTGAATATATAGCAGCTGGAAGTATCTGTTCTCAACAGGGTTGGTTGAAACTAATATTGACTGAGTACAATGTCACACCCGATGTCATGACATTGTACTATGACAACCTAAGTGCAACAACTATGTTCAAAAATCCTATTCAGCACAATTGGACCAAGCACATTGATTTTTGTCCTCACTATATTAGAGAATTTGTGGAAGACAAAATCACAGCTCTAAAGCATGAAATGCAATTAGCTGACAAATTTGAAAAGATTTTGGATGATAATCAGTTTGAATGTTTAAGAGGGAAATTGGGGATTTTGATTCTTGTGAAGTTATAGAAATTAAAATAGAGTGGAAAATGTAATAAAAATATTGTCTGCCCACTTAAAAGAAAGAGCCACATTAATGATAAATCATTACCTAGTATTGGAACTAGTATCTATGTCATTTCCACACGCTACCTCAACACAACCTTTTCCATCTTCATCCAACTTCTCAGATCATCTCTGCTAGGGCAACAAACTTTTTCTCAAAAGTTAAACAAAATGTCTCAACATCCCTCATCCTCTGGTTCAAAACCCACTCATCAAGCAAGGACTCCTCCATGGAGTTTCTAGATGAAGACGTGTTGGACGTTTCTCCTCTTTCTGTGATTCCAGGCGACGCCCCTGACCCTTCTTCCATGGCTGGAAGTAATCAAGGTAACATTCCTGATAAACCTCCTCATAAGGATGACATGCACTTTACTGATCGAACCATTAGGAACCTAGTAACTAGGATTCTAAACGAAGGGCATGCAGTCAAGGGTGTTTCTACCCCTCTGTCTAGAAGGAAACTCTCACTTGAGGTGGAACCCCAAACTAAGAAAGATGATGACTCATCTAGATCAGAGAAAGAAGTGGCTGCTGAGGGGTTATGCTCTATAGGTAAAACCTTGCCAGGTAAGAAACCAGCAGATGTTTCTCATGAGACTGCTGAGAATGTTATTAATCTGGAGGAAGAGAGTTCAGAAGAAGAAGAGGACACCTTGGTTCATCATGTAAAACCAAGTGTTGCTAGGAAATTGAAGACCAGAAAAGGGAAGATTGTGGTTGAGATGTTGACAGCCAAAACTAGGAAGAAGACTGCTGGTGTAGGACCCTCCAAATCATGGAGGAAAGTTGAGGTTAAGAAGAGGAAAGTCAGAGAGAGTTCTGACTCTGAAGAGGATGTTGAAGAAGATGTCCTAGACATCTCTCCTGCTAATAGCCAGGCTGTTAAAAAGTCCCCAGCCAAAGTGGCAGCTGTGCACTTAGACAACATCCCTTTCCATCTGGAAGATGGTGCTGCCAAGTGGAAGTTTGTCATTCAAAGGAGGGTTGTTGTTGAAAGGGAGATGGGAAAGGAGGCTGTAGAAGTGAAGGAAGTGATGGATTTGATCAAGAATGCTGGTCTGATGAAAACCGTTGTTGCTTTGCCCCAATGTTTTGAAGGGTTAGTGAAAGAGTTTGTTGTGAATATCCATGAGGATATTTCTGAAAAAGAGCAGCAAGGAATTCTGCGAGGTTTTTGTAAGAGGTAGATGTGTGAGGTTCTCCCCAACCATAATCAACAAGTTCCTAGGGAGAGGAACTGAAGGAGGTGTGTATTTAGAGGCTACAGATAATGAATTCTGTAGGACTATTACTGCTGGCCAAGTTAAGGAGTGGCCTAGTAAGAAGCATCTATCAGCTGGCAAACTAACTGTCAAATATTCCATCTTGCATAAGATTGGTTCAGCCAACTAGGGGCCAACTAATTATTTCTCAACCATCTCTAATGGTCTTGGAAGAATCATTTATGCTATTGGAACCAGGCTAAACTTTGATTTTGGAAGGTTTATGTTTAACCAAATTGTCAGACATGCATCCACTAATGCAGTAAAGCTTCCCATTACCTTTCCATCTATCATCTTTGGAATTATCTTGAGCCAGAAACAAGCATTCTCAACACAAGTGATATTCCCAGCAGGAGAGAGCCTCCACTATCCATTCACTACAAGTTGTTTGAAGCAAGCCATGTCAATGATGTTGTCATGACATCGGCAAGGAAGGTGCCTGCCTCTCAAGGTAGCTTGATTGATCAATTAAAGGAAACTTGTGAGGAGCTAGATACTGGTATTAGGGTTGCCAAGGCAAGGAAAGAGGCTTTGGAGGTTCTTATTGGTAGCTTTGAGAAGGAAGAGATGGAGAAGGCTGGTGAGACCAAGGATTCAGATGCCAATACCTCAAGTAAGAGGTCCAATGCTCAATCTAGTGGAAGTTCTGATTCTGAAGGTGAAGATGATGCTACTTCACCAGACCGAGTGGGAAAGGTCCCCCTGTTATGAAGACTGTGTCTTGGTTTGGCTGTTCTGGATGTTGTTATGGCTGTTTTAGAAGCTTGGATGTTTTTTTTGGGAATGTTTGTAATTTTGTGGCAGTCCTTACTGATGCCATGATGTAATGTTTGGGATCTTAATGAGTTCCATGCATTTCTAATTATCTCAGCTATTGCAGCTGTGTATAATTATGGTTTGTATCTCCTAACAATTATGTTTTAACATTTTATATGTTATAACATCTATTGTGACATTCTCTGCTAGGCTGATTGACATTTATTTTATCTAATTGGTCACCTTTGGTCTATTTTGACTAAAATGGGGGAGAAGGGATTATGTGTGTAGTGGGGTATTCGTTTCCATTAGAGATGTTGACTAAATCCAAGGTAAATCATACAAGTCGAGTCGCCACCACACTTCTATTTATCCAAAGGAATGGTTAGAAAGCGAACAAAAACCTAAAAGTTTTATCGAATCAAAAACTAGTAAAAATGTCAGAGATCTGGGTAAGGGGGTTGGTTATGCAATGGGAAGGTGTTAGGTACCCAAAACATCCTAGGTACTCCTAGGGAGCCCTTTTCATATTTGTTGTAAGGTATGTATTTTGTGAAAAATTATTTGTGCAAACATGATTGAAGAGATGAGAAAAGAATATACAAGTTTATTTACATTTTGTGTTTGAATGGATAAACCCATTGCCTACGTACCATCTTAAAAAGATTAGGATCAAAACCTCATAGTTCGGGGTAAAAATCTCAAAGAGTGAGTAGATTGATTGGTCCAAAAGCCTTAAGGTCTTTTATTATCCAAGGGAGAAAACTCAAACCAACCACAAATCCACCATGTGAGGATAGCTTCAACATGGTAGTGAGGGGTTAACCCTATAATAAGCATGGAAGACTCATTGTCCATCACTAAGGATATAGGTGAGTATTACATCTACCACAAAGATAACTCAAATCTAATGGCTAAAGGGTTATGAAAAAGTTTGATTAGAAAGTGGCCATTGAAACCACAAAAAGATATTTGAATGGGTTCTATTTACCAATGAAAAGTACTTACAAAATATGATCAAAGTGGATTAAAAGATTCAATTCAAAATAAGTATAATGAAAAGAAAGTTTGAAAATCAAAAGCATAAGGCTTAGGTTTCTAATGTTTGAAAACAAAGTGTTAAATGTTTGCACAAAAGTTTTGGCGTAGGTTAGAGTGGAGAGAAAAATAAGAATGGCTAAATCCTAAACATACAAGAGGTGAGGGATAAGAAAAAAACCACAAAAGGAGATCCTCTCTTGAGATAATATTGATGATCCAAGTAGCTGCCATCCTTTGGAAAAAGCAATCACAAGCATAAACTCAAGCAATCAAGAGTCAATGAATTCTTGAAAGGCTCCCCAATATGTCTTGGATCTCTCTCTCTTAGAAGCTCATGGTAATGGTTCTTCAATCAAGCTCAAGTTGAAACTCCTAGCACAATAAAACAGACATCAAAAAGTTCTATAATACAATCAAAGAATGGACAAGAGGGAGTTTAGAATATGATCCTTTCAATGTTCATCCTTAAGCTTTAAGCACTGTAAAGGAAGGAGGCCTAGTTGCTCTTTGAAATTTTAAGCACTTTAAAGGCATGAGGCCTAGTTGCTCTTCAAATTCCATTTTGCTTGGGTAATGTCCTAAAATCTAAGTCCATTTTGTCCAATTCTTTGCATTTTGGGTTCACAACAAACAGACAAACACAAGCACAAAAGATATATACACAATTATAGGCTCAAGTGAGCAAAAGGCAAATGGCATTTACATAAACATGTGCTCCAATGAGCAAAGGAAAAAGCAAATGAATAATATGTGCAAGAATAGTAAATTGCATAAAAGTAAAGTGCATAAAGTAAATGTTAATTGTTAGTGGTTAATAGTTAGTGTGCCATAAGGCAAAATTTAGCGCTATGTCAAGCAATCGTAATTGGACTTATGTAGAAGTCACAACTATCTGAGGCCGGTCAATAATAATGTAGGAAACAAACACAAGTTAGAAGTCTTGATTAGTGAACCAAGTTCCAACAACTTGCCATGCCAAAAAGAAGAAGAGAATTGATCTTGTATTGGTTTAAGCCTTTTGCATAATTTAGGAAACAACCTATCCTTAATGCAAAGCCATTCACTTGATCAATTGATCAAGATGAATTAGATTTGGATCAAGGAAGATTAAGTCTCCCTAATCAATGCTAACTTATCAACCTTCAACTCATTGATCAAAAGAAAGAAAAAAGAAGCAGAAGAAAGAGATGAATAATGGAAAAGGAAATGGAAGATCAAAAATGCCAAAGATAAAAAAATATTAAAAATTAAAATTAGAAACTAGAATTTATTTGGAGAAGAATGCAATTGGTCCCATATTTTTTGGATTTAAAATGAAGAAGATATGAATTTTTGAAATGAAAGGAAATAAAGAAAATAAAATCAGAAAATCGAAAATATGAAAAATTAGGGAGCGTTGGATGTGGTTTCATTAATTTACGTGGCCCATCAAATGGTACAGAGGCGCGCGCTCACCATGAGTCCAGGTCAATGCGTAACACACAACATTAAAATAAGTCATAACAAACAATGGCCAAGATTAAATCTGGAAAATGAACTCAAGGGTCCACAATGCATCTGGCAATGGGACGGCCACCGGAGCCATCTTCTTCTCCGGTGAGCTTGTATTTTCCGGCCACATTTACAGACAACAAAAACTTAACCAAAATACACGATCCATACATCTTTGGAAAGCTGGGATGATGTACATCATCCCTGTACCACTCAATTCCACTCTAGATCTCTATATTGAGAGAAATCAGAGATGGAACTGCTATGGTGTTCATCATGAACTTGATGGATTTCAAAAATTAAATGCACAGTCATGGTGCCTCCATTGAGAGAACTTCAGCCAACACAAGATCCAAGCAAATAGGTCAATGGATGATGAGTTTCGAAGAAAATACCAGTTGAAGAACAAACTTGGATTCTGGAAATTTGAGCTTGCTTCCTTGCTTCCTTTGCCAAAACAGAATATCAATGAGCTAAATGATGAAGGTTTAGAAGCTTTAGATCCAAAGATTCAACCAGATGTAGTTGAATTTTGGATCTGAAGAGTTTTGAAGAAAAGTGAAATTGCTTCTTTGGTGAGAGATTTGGATTTAGTTGTGCAGCATTTCTGGCGCCATTAGGTTGGTTTTTGAAGAGAATGAAGCATTCTATTTATAGCCAAGGTTGATGCAAGCAAGGAGAAAACTCGTGTGCATTGAATTGGGTCCTCCATGCATGGGCCTGTACAGGCACATGTGAGGCCCAAAACTTGGTGCAAATGCAAGCTGGTGTGAATGTTAGATGGTTTGGACGTGTAGTTTGGAGTGAATTGGCTTGTGTGATGAATTTCAACACGTTATGCATAATCATGCCTAAAACTTCTCCTCTTCGAAAATACCATTTGCCAAATTCAACTATGATCATGTGAGTAATGGTTGGAAAGGTCTTGATGTAAGGAACAATTTTTATGTTGGGAAAAAATCCATTTGAAGTGTGGAAATTGGTGAATTTTGAGTTTAAAGTGCAAGGTGCAAAACATGTAAAGGCAAGCTCTCCAAATTTGGCCAATGTTCAAACCCTTCTATTTTAATGATGCAAGCTCCAAATGGAAAAACCTCATTTGGATTTAAATTTTGCATCATTTGGATTTTTTATGAAAGAGTTATGGGCACTTGAAGTTGGACTTTTTTGCCTTTTAATGCATTTGGTCCAAAGTGACCTATAATGTTTTGCATTATCAAATGTATTTCCTTTGCGATTTTGAAACTTTGTTCAACATAACATTTGAATTGGACATCTTAAGATTTCCAATGCATTTGATCCCACCTCAAAATCATAAAAAATGAATGAGTTATGTTCTTGGGAAGTTGACCCAAAATTAAGGTTTCAGTCAAAATGACCTATAATGTCTTGGAATGGATGATGACCTTCCATGATTCAAATTAATTTTTGATGAACATGAAAGTTGTTTATATTGTCCTTAAGAACATTTTGGATTTTGGAGTCATATCCATTTGACCAACACATAAAAAGTTAGGTCTCGGTGCATTTCAAAATAGTCAGATGAATTGACTGATCAACTTCTAAAGTCCATGACTCATACCTTGATGAATTGATGATTGAGGACACTAAAATAAGTTCAAATATGCATGAAATGATAAATTAAAGAACTTCCCTTGATTGTATTTGACCATGGGCTGAGGTTGCTTCATGAGCAAGGCATTGTGGCACACAGATGAATTAGGGTTTCTCTGGGGAACAAACCTCAAACCCTTTGACTTGCTTTGATAAAAATGATGAATTGAGATACTTGGGAGGCATATTTTATGGATGAGAGCTTTTGGGACCATTACCATGCTTGCTTTCATCTTCTCTTGGCCATATCATTGCACCAATGATCTCCTTGAAGCTCTTGACCTTGTTGATTGCTCAAGCTACAAACAAAAGATGTCAGTGACATATTTTTGTGCTTTTTGGTTAGTAAAAAAAATGAGAAAAGCAATGATATACAGTTCAAGCATGCTTAGTGATCTCAAACCACCCACAAGGAGTCCCACCCAAAGGCAAAGGGAACCAAGATGCACATGATCCTTGAGGCTTTTGCAAATGCAATGTTATGATGCCATGAGGGATCTTAGGGCCAAAATTGGGGTCTTACAGATGCCCCTATTTAAGTTCATTCTAGCCGGAGAAGTAAAGGTTAAAATCTTCGTCTCGACGAGGTAGAATGGGCTTAAATAATAACAAAGAGACGAATTTTGGTCCCTAAGAGACCTCATGATGCGAATGCGTGTATGCAACAGGTAACACTCTGTGGGGATATGTGTGCACAAAGGCAAAGATCAGAAGGAAATTGACAATTCCTATGAGTAATACACCCCATAGGATACAAATTCTACTGGGGAGTAAAGGACTGAAAATGCGTGAGCAGGTCACGACTTGAAACGTACTGAGACACGGAGAGAATCCATGACGTAAATCAAAGGACAGACTCGAGCTGACTCAACGATGCAGGTATTGGGGAATATGCCAATACAGCAAAAACTATCCATAACGGATACTTCGGATAAAAATCCGGATGGGGAAAATCCACTAAGGGACCTCGCTGGGGATGTCCAAAAGGACTCTCCTGGGGAAGCAGTGGGATGAGGTATTACCGGTTACTGGGTAATAAGCTCAAAAAGAGATCATGTGATCCCACCGGTATCAGGGTGAGGGAAAACATGCTCTGGGAGAATGAATATCTAAGACCGGTATAAGGGTGAGAGATATCAAACATCAAAATGTCTGAGGAAGACCTAAAAGGTATGCTTCAACTCAGGGAATCTGACTCCACAGGGGACAAAAAGTCATAATAGGGAGCAGAAGGAGGGAACACCAGGGATGCCGGTTACTGGGCATATAATAGATGACCAACCAAAACGTGAATTGGGGAATATTCCCAAGACACTCATCATCTGAAAGGAGGGCTGAAGAAGCAAACTCGATTACAGGATGGACATTCGATTCCACGAAAGGGATACGAATCTTACTCAACTGGGGAAGAACAAAAGACTTCAACCAACAGAGTGCATGAGAAATATTATCTATTACCGTCAGGACATAGATAATATACTCGCATGGAAGATTATCCACAACCGGTTATTGGGTTAATAAAGGATAAATCGACCGTCAAAGAAAGGCATCGGGATAACGAAACCAGGTATATAATGATGACCATTCAAGGGGAGCAACAAACATCACCGGTAACCGGTAGATGAAAGATGACTTGTTCGGGATAAACTGCATAATCAGAGCAATTATCCAAAAGAAATGGGGGAATATCACCGAATATTGGGTAATGATAACCGTCAAGGAGGGGATTACATCTACCGGATACTGGGTAGAAAACCACGGAAAAGTAACCGTCATCGATTATGATGAACAAAAGGTTAACTCTGCAAGGGAAAGAAATAGGGTTTACAACTACCGGTATAAGGGTAGAAAAACCACAGACTCCGCCGGGGATAAGATGAATGATTACTAATTACTGAGCAATTATTCATTTACCGCATGGAAGTGCAGGAAACAGTCACAAAAAGGCCAATCTAGGATCAAACTAAAGAGGCAAACTGAATCAAGACTCGCCCTAGTGAGGATATAACTCAATAGGGAATCCCGTCCCAATGTATATGTTGGGAGGAAACAGAAACAACCATCATCCACGAGGGTATAACTCGGTAGGGAATATGGAAGGAAAGATAAACACTTTCTGCTTAAGGGGCTGACTCTATATTGAGGGACCATACACCAATATCTACTTGGGAAATGTATTACCCACTAGCAGGGGATAACAAATACGGATATATGGCAAAGAATGCAATCATGAATATCTGAATGTTTGAAATATCATATGCACACATGCATGGTTTATGTATGATGAATGCTGACAAACAGACATTTCTAACACAAACAGCTCCAAAGGACACAAACATCCGGTACTACATCTCAAGAGAGAAAGCCAGGTCCACTGAAGAGTATCCAATTGATGAGGGCAAGAGAAGTCAGGAAGCAAAGATCCCTTCCGGGGGATGATCATCAGTCATTCCAGCTGGGGACATGAGTCATCACAGATAAAATCCACCACATAGGCAACCCTACTGGGGAATCCACCCGAGGAGGTAAAATGGATTTTGGGGATCAACCACCAAATACCGTACTTACCAAGGAGATCCCAACTGCTGAGGAGGGAAGAGGGATGAACGTTTTACCACACACTCTGCTTGGTAGGAAAACCACAAAAGGACCCGGTAAAAAGGGGATACAAAGATGCCAGGAATCTGAAAACAAGTCTTACCCTGTTGGGGATCATACCATCCTTGGGAGAGCACTGAAGATCTCTTAAGTATCCTTTCGTCATTGTGAATGTTCACTTTGTTTAAGAATAAATTATGAAAATTTTGATTATTTAAAACAATGACATTTTCTCAATTAAAGCATGCAAAAACATTTGTTGGATAGAAACAAATAAGAGTGCAAATAATTTGGATAAAAGGCTCAAATTTTATTTGATGGATGATGGTCTGCAAATGGCTAGACTCCATAGACCTTTACAAATTTGAAATTGGTGATATATATTGGAAAAGGGCTACATTGAACATAATGACCATTTCTCCACCAATTCCGAATCCGATGTATTTGAAGCTTCGGTTGATGATGACTGAGTGAGAATCTCTGACGGATGACAGTTGTAGAACAAAGTCTTGTCAGGATGCAGTTACTTGCCAAATCCCTAATTTTTGCCTAGATTGCCCCAGGATGAGGTACTCAATCTAGCGAGATATATATTTTTTATGTCTCTAACTTTTGCCTGGATCGCCCTTTCAGGTTTTCAATCCACCGAGACGCTCATTTTTGCCTAAGCCGCCCTTTCGGGTTTTCAACTTAGCGAGCTATTCTGTTTTTATTTTAGGCGAAGTATTTCTTGACTGCATCTGAATTCACAGGACGAGTGAAATCTTCCCCATCCATAGTTGTAAGTATCAAGGCACCGCCTGAAAAGGCTCTCTTAACAACATATGGACCTTCATAGTTTGGAGTCCACTTGCCCTTGGAATCGGGTGCGAAAGACAAGACTTTCTTGAGCACAAGGTCACCTTCTCGAAACACACGAGGTTTGACCTTCCTATCAAAAGATTTCTTCATCCTTTGCTGATATAATTGACCATGGCACATGGCAGTCAATATCTTCTCTTCAATTAGATTCAACTGGTCATAACGACTCTGAACCCATTCAGCATCAGTCAACTTGGCTTCCATCAAGACTCTCATTGATGGGATCTCCACCTCTACTGGGAGTACAGCCTCCATGCCATAAACAAGGGAGAAAGGGGTTGCCCCTGTTGAAGTACGGACGGACGTGCGATATCCATGTAAAGCAAATGGCAGCATCTCATGCCAATCTTTGTATGTGACAACCATCTTCTGGATAATCCTCTTAATATTCTGATTAGCAGCTTCAACAACCCCATCCATCTTGGGTCTATAAGGAGAAGAATTATGATGTGCAATCTTGAACTCACTACACAGTTCTTTCATCATCTTGTTGTTTAAGTTAGATCCATTATCAGTAATGATCTTATCTGGCACACCATATCGACATATGAGTTGATTCTTGATAAACTTCACAACCACCTGCCTGGTCACGTTTGCATATGATGTCGCTTCAACCCACTTAGTGAAATAATCAATTGCTACGAGAATGAATCTGTGTCCATTGGACGCTTTTGGCTCTATCATGCCAATCATGTCAACCCCCCACATGGAGAAGGGCCATGGTGATGAAATCACATTCAGGAGTGTCGGGGGAATATGAATTTTATCTGCGTAAATCTGACACTTATGGCATTTCTTCACATATTTGCAGCAGTGAGACTCCATTGTCAGCCAATAGTAGCCTGCTCTCAATATCTTTCTAGCCATGGCATGTCCATTGGAATGAGTACCAAATGAACCCTCATGAACCTCAGTCATCAACAAGTCTGCTTCGTGTCTATCCACGCATCTGAGCAGCACCATGTCAACATTTCTTTTGTAAAGTACATCACCATTGAGGTAGAAACTGCCTGACAATCTCCTTAAAGTCTTCTTATCTTTCACAGATGCCCCAGGCGGCTAAATCTGGTTCTGAAGGGAGCCTTTGATATCATAATACCATGGTTTATCATCTTTCACATCTTGAATTGCAAACACATGAGCTGGTCTATCCAAGCGCATCACAGTAATATTGGGGACTTCATTCCAAAGTTTGACCACAATCATTGAAACAAGCGTAGCAAGAGCGTCTGCCATCCGATTCTCATCTTGAGGAATATGATGGAAGTCAACCTCGGTAAAGAACGTTGAAATCCTCCTCGCATAATCCCTATATGGAATGAGGCCAGGTTGATTCGTTTCCCATCCACCCTTAATATGATTAACAACGAGGGCCGAATCACCATAAACATCAAGATGCTTGATCCTAAGATCAATGCACTCCTCCAATCCCATAATACAAGCCTCATACTCAGCCATATTATTCGTGCATTTGAAAGTTAACCTTGCTGTAAAAGGAATGTGTGTGCCCTAAGGAGTAATAATCACTGCCCCAATACCATTTCCATATTGATTTACAGCGCCATCAAATACCATACTCCATCTGGAATCAGGCTCTGGCCCTTCATCAAGTGTAGGCTCATCGCAATATTTCATTTTCAAATACATAATCTCCTCATCTGGGAAGTCATACTGAACTGACTGATAATCCTCAATCGGCTGATGTGCCAACTGGTCAGCCAAGATGCTACCTTTTATCGCCTTTTGAGCTCGATACTCGATATCATACTCAGACAACAACATCTGCCAACAGGCAATTCTCCCAGTTAAAGCAGGCTTCTCAAATATATACTTGATTGGATCCATTCTGGATATCAACCAAATCGTATGATTCAACATATACTGGCGTAGGCGCTTAGCAGCCCAAGCCAAAGCACAACATGTTTTCTCAAGCATTGAATATCGAGACTCACAATCAGTAAACTTCTTACTTAAGTAGTAAATAACGTATTCTTTCTTCCCTGTTTCATATTGCTGACCAAGGACACAACCCATAGAATCTTCAAGAACAGTCAGATACATAATCAAGGGTCTCCCTTCCACGGGCGGAGACAGGATTAGAGGCTCAGACAGATACTCTTTAATACTGTCAAAAGCTTTCTGGCAATCCTCGGTCCAATCATGAGACTGATCTTTCTGGAGGAGCTTGAATAATGGCGCACATATGGCAGTCGTGTGGGATATGAATCTGGAAATATAATTCAAGCGGCCAAGAAAACCTCGGACTTGCTTCTCAGTTTTGGGTGCAGGCATCTCTTGTATTGCTTTGACCTTGGTAGGATCAACCTCAATACCTCTTTCACTGACAATAAAGCCCAATAACTTGCCGGAACGGACTCCAAATGTACACTTGTTGGGATTCAGACGAAGCTTATACTTCCTCAAACGTTGAAAAAGCTTCAACAAGTGCTCTACATGTTCAAATTCCGTTCTTGACTTCGCAATCATATCGTCAACATATACCTCAATCTCCTTGTGCATCATATCATGAAACAAGGTGGTCATAGCTCGTTGATACGTGGCTCCGGCGTTCTTCAAATCGAAAGGCATCACTCGATAAAAGAATGTTCCCCAAGGTGTGATGAATGTTGTCTTCTCCATATCCTCGGGTTCCATTTTAATTTGATTATATCCGGAAAATCCGTCCATAAATGAGAAGACCTTGAATTTAGCTGTATTATCTACCAACATATCAATATGTGGTAGAGGAAAATCATCTTTCGGACTAGCTTTATTCAAGTCTCTATAGTCCACACACATTCGGACTTTTCCATCTTTCTTAAGCACAGGCACAATATTGGCCACCCAGTGAGGATATGTAGAAGTCACCAGAAACCCCGTATCAATTTGCTTCTGAACTTCCTCTTTGATCTTCACTGCTATATCAGGATGAGTTCTTCTGAGCTTCTGCTTCACAGGCATGCACTCAGGCTTCAAAGGTAGGAAATGTTGCACAATATCTGTATCTAGACCAGGCATGTCTTCATATGACCAGGCGAAGACATCAACAAATTCTCGTAGCAACTCAATCAATCCCTTCTTAACAGACTCCTCCAGGAGTGCCCCAATCTTCACTTCCCGCACACAATCCTCAGACCCCAAGTTGACTGTTTCCAGATTCTTAGGATGCGGTTGAATGATCTTCTCTTCATGCTCAAGTAAACGGGTAATCTCGTCAGGTATCTCTTCAACATCATCTTCTTCTGCCTTAAATACAGGGAATTCAAAATTGGGAGATGGTGTTGGATCATTATGTTTAATGGGTTTGATTAACCTGCATAATGATTTTGGATATTAAAATCTTTAGAATTCAAACAAGGCAAATCATTATGCAGATGAAAAGATTGATTTTATTTTATTTTTAGGGTTTTATGTGATCACCAATTTCATGCAAAAAGCGAAAAGGGAAAATAATTGGAAAAACAAACATTTAACATGAATTTATTGAATGAAAATATCATTGTATTTATGTGCCAACTATGTCATCACTCCTCCTTTTGGCATGGGAGAAGGGTTTTCAAACACAATGAACATTACTTTGACTTATGGATAACTGTTGGAATATCCACAACGACCCAATTGTTGCAGACCCCTCCAGGGATGACAAAATTGCCAGAATCCTCTATATCTTCTTCAAAAATGGCAGCAACCTCCTTGTCTTGACCGGTATTGATGAAACCTCCACTCTTGAACAGACCTTGCATGTTGAAGACCCCAGAAGAAAAGCCTATGCCAGCCCGGGACTTGTTATCTTCTAGCTCGATCATTTTCCCTAATCCAGCGGTTGCACCACGCTCAATGGCCAACTTTGCATCTTTGTAGGAAGCAAATGAATGAGTTCTCTTCTCAACAGGTTCAGCAATAGATAAAGCTTGGAAAGGGGTTCCAACTTCATCCTCGGCATCTATATTTGAGAAGGAAGATAAATGGCTAACTAGGAGAGCCTTTTCTCCCCCTGCCACCACCAACTTCTTGTTCTTCACAAATTTTAGTTTCTGGTGTAGGGTGGATGTCACTGTGCCTGCCTCGTGAATCCATGGTCTGCCTAGGAGACAACTATACGATGGGTGAATGTCCATAACCTGGAAGGTAATCTGGAAATCACTTGGTCCAATTTTGATTGGGAGATCAACCTCGCCAATCACAGTTTTGCGAGACCCATCAAAAGCCTTCACAATTACTCCGCTCTGCCTCATGGGAGGCCCTTGATATGACAGCTTCGAAAGAGTGGTCTTCGGCAATACATTTAATGATGACCCAGTGTCCACCAGCATATTGGACATGGCGTTGTCTTTGCAACCCATAGATATATGCAATGCCAAGTTGTGGTCTCTTCCCTCCTCTAGGAGATCAGAGTCAGAAAAACTCAAGTTGTTACAAGCAGTAATGTTTGCAACAATGTTATCGAATTGTTCTATTGTGACATCGTGATCCACATATGCCACATCTAACACCTTCTGCAGAGCCTCTCGGTGTGGTTTTGAATTTAGAAGCAATGATAACACATATTTTGGACGGCGTTTATAGAAGCTGGTCTACAACATTGTACTCGCTCCTTTTGATGAGCCTCAGCATCTCATCACAGTCTTCTTTCATATTGCCACTAGGGCCAACAAAAGTAGGAGTTTTCAATGTAGAGGAGGGCTTAACAGCAAGTGCCGGATTCGGAGGGTTCACAGCGTTCCCAATCTGGCGTTCAACAGAATCAGCAACAACACCCCTTTGAGTATTGGCTTGAGGTTTTGGCGGCGCTGAAAATACACGACCACTACGGGTTAAACCGCTAACATCAGCAATATTTACAACAGATGAAGAAGGCAAGGACACCTCTTTCCCATTCTCCATTGCTACAACATTGTAGCGATAGGGAACTGCCTTTTTAGAAGAGTATGATACTGGTCCGGCTGGCTTGATGGTAAGAGCAGGAGAAACCTTTTGCTTGCTACCATCATACTTGATGATAACAGGCTCGGGTATCCGGAACACCAGGGAAATCACATTGACTTCAGGCTCATCTTCATCAACATTCCTATTCTGAAGGATCTCAATGACTCCTTCATCCAGCATTTCTTGCACATCCTTGCGCACCTGGCGACAACCCATCTGATTAACAGAACAGACTCGGCACCTATCATGGTCATGCTCAGAATGACTATAATCACATAGCAAATGATGCATCTCGACCAGAGTTTGTCGAATATGACTGACGTATTTGACTTTGTACTTGCCAGGGCAGCCCTGGACCATATTGAAAAATTTCCCATCCTCGGGAAATGGGTTCTTCTTCACGTTAGGACCTACGTCCTCGAAGCACAGGATGCCACATCTCACAAGGTCTTGAACCTTGGTCTTCAAAGGGTAGCAATTCTCCACGTCATGGCCGGGAGCACCAGAATGGTAAGCATAGTGTAATTCGGGCTTATACCACCACTGGGGGTTAGTAGGTATAGCCGGTGGGTCTCTCGGAGTAATCAACTTCCTCTTTATCAAGGAGGGATATAACTATGCATACGTCATCGGAATAGGATCGAAGGTGACCCTTTTCCTCTCGTAACTTGTGCTGGTTTGATTACTGTTTCAAGGCTGGTAGGCCTGCTGTTGTGGACGGTGTTGTTGATGTTGATATTGCGGATCTGGTTGCTGATTGTTGTTATGTTGCTGGTACTGTTGATTATCTCTGAAAACAGGTGCTATATGAGCCACCCGGTGCTTGTTACCGGCGGAACGCACGGTCTTCCTCCTCACAGAGGGTCTTCTTGGTTTCATATGGGCGGTCACAACATGTTCCTCTCCATCTTTCTTCTTTCCAAACGTCCCATAACATTTGGCAGAAGAGCCTTCTTCTCTTGTCAGACTCCCTTCTCTAACCCCTTCCTCTAGACGCATCCCCATATTCACCATCTCGGTGAAGTCAGAAGGAGCGCTAGCAATCATCCACTCATAATAAAAAGAACTTAAGGTCTTCAAAAAGATCTTAGTCATCTCTTTCTCTTCTAGTGGGGGCACAATCTGTGCTGCTACCTCTCTCCATCTCTAGGCGTATTCTCTGAATGTCTCCTTGTCCTTCTGGGACATGGCCCTCAATTGATCCCTATCGGGAGCCATATCCACATTATACTTATATTGCTTGACGAAGGCCTCGCCAAGATCATTGAAGGATCAGATGTTCGCGCTGTCTAAACCCATGTACCAACGCAGGGCAGCACCGAACAAATTGTCCTAAAAGTAGTGGATGAGCAGTTGGTCATTGTCGGTCTGAGTCGACATTTTCCTGGCGTACATGACCAGGTGGCTGAGAGGACAACTATTTCCCTTGTATTTTTCAGAGTCAGGGACCTTGAATTTCTCAAGGATCTTCACATTAGTAACCAAGCAGAGTTCGGCAGCAGACTTGCCGAAAAGATCTTTTCCTCTGAGAGTTTTCAATTCCTTGCGAAGCTCAAGAAATTGATCATTCATAGCGTCCATCTTCTCATAGACATCTGGGCCCTCAGACGGCTCAGAATGATAGATGGTGTCGCCTACTCTGGGCAAAGTATGCACGACAGGAGGAGGAACAGCAAGGACCGGGCTAGATGCTGGCATAGAAGCAAGGGTGGGAGCAGGACCCTCGAGCATGAAGTTGGGAGGCATCCCCCACGGGAATATGGTTGGCATGGCTGTAGGAGCAAAGTGTGCACTGGCTGCAGGCACAGTCAAGGAGACAATCTTAGAGATAATTGTCCTCTGGGGAGGAGTTGAAGGCGTTGGAGAAGACTGGCTCTGGGCAGCCAAGAATGACTCCATCAAAGCACTCAATCTGGCCACTTCCTCCTTCAGCTCGCGGTTCTCTTGTTCCAAATGATCCATCAGTCTTGAGATATTGGCTCTAATGTAGTACCGGTGAGTCAGCTTGTCTTCAAAATAAATGAAGAACACAGAGTTAGACCACAAGACAAGAAGCCGAGAACAAAACCTGCTTATGCACATGATGCATGCAATGCTTGTGCACATGATTTGTTTTTTATTTCAAAGGAACTTTAGGGTTCTATTTGCAAATTACTGGAACTATTAAACATTTATCTCATATGGAAATATCTCATCATTAATATCTGGAAATATTTTTATACCAAAGAAGTACAGTCTTGGTAACCAAATACAATACAAGAGAGAAGGAAGATGAACATCCTATGGATCCCTAGAAACAATCATCTAAAGCTCGGGACACAGGAAGATAAGATGCGCGAAGCCTCTTCACCTCCTCCTCATAGGCTGCCTCCATATCTGCCTTCTCCTTAGCGATTCGATCATACTTCCTCTTCCAGAACATAGAAGATTGAGGAAGTAAAGAAGTCCATGCATCATCAGGATCATCAATAACCTGATGCTCAAGAAACTCTATCAAAGCGTCCTTCTCCTTAATCTGCTGAAGCAACTCTTCTCGTTCACGGATCCAAGCACGTGAACGGTTTTCGTCTCTCAACTCCTCTACTCCTTGATTAGGGAGGGTTGAAGGCCCAGCCATAATCATAAGTGTAGGTCTCGGATACTCGTAAGTCATGAGATACTCAGACGCTCTCTTCCTAACCCAAGCAGTGTAAGGCTCCAAAGCGATGCAATTCTTAGGACCCAACTCCTTCCTTCCCTTCCTATGAATCTTGCGCCAAGCGCGGACCGTTCTACCTTTCAAGTTTTTGGGATCTTCACCCTCCTGAAAGAATACACCTTCTAACAGAATGTTATTAGGTTTATCCCTTAGGGGGAACCTAAGCTGACGACGTGCCAAAACAGGGTTGTAGTTAATTCCACCACATGTACCAAGGAGGGGTACATTGGAGAATTCACCACAAGAGTCGATAACCTGCACACCATCATACACACGATTGTATCAAAAGATATCATCATTAGTGAGAGACATAAGTCTCGTGGACCACCGTAGACATCCTTTGTTCTCCTTGAAGGCGACCGTCTGCGGTAAGTGAGAAATAAACCACTTATACAACAGAGGCAAACAACACACAATGGCGCCACCACCCTTTGCATTCTTCATATGCAAAGAAAAATAAGCATCACCCAACAGAGTCGAAACGGGATTAAGAGTGGAGAATATCCTAATAGCGTTCACATCCACAAACTTGTCGATGTTGGGGAACAACACTAACCCATAGATGAGAAGTACAAATATGGCTTCAAAGGCGTCCTCACACATGGCCTTCCCATACATAATAGCTTGAGCAATGAGGAACTCAGAAGGGAGACCTTGAATTCCACCTTTGGTAGTCATATGAGCACCAACCAGAGATTCATTTATGTGCAACATGTCTGCTATCTCTCGAGAAGTAGGAATACTCTCCAAGCCACTAAACAACAATTGTTCTAGAATCGGTATACCCACAAGATAGGCATACTCCTCAAGCGTAGGCAAAAACTGAAATTCCGGAAAAGTGAAGCAACGGTACAAAGGATCATAAAACTGCACCAATACACTCATCAATCCTTCATCCACCTGAGTAGTCAGAAGAGGAAGAAGCTTTCCAAAACGAGCTTTGAAACCCAAGGGATCTAATACATAGGATGTCAGATTCCTTAGCTCTTTCAAGTCTGGTTGTCTGAAACTGTACTTCTTTGTATTCCTTCTTTGTCTTTCCATGTCTGAAAATTTTGCAAATAGACCTCTTAAGTTCCTTGAAAATTTTCTTTATTATTTTGATGATATGGATGCAAATGGGTGCATGAATGCATGAATGCAACAATCACACTCAAGGGTCAAGCAAAACACACCAAACAAAGGTCATGGGATGGGTCATATTATCCTTAATATCAATCATCCATTTTGGTGGATTATGGTTTACACCTTATCAACACCCAAGTTCCATTGATATTAAGGATACATGAACGGATCAACCATGAATCAAGGGTTTGTTGCAAGTCACGAGCATGGGGTCTCGGTTAAGAACCACCCAAAGGGAATGTACTAGGGTTTAAACCTGCCAAACATGTTCTACAAGAGGTTCCCATAGTCATCATCCCATCTTTCGGATATTATCGGAGAAACGACTACTCGTATTCCAAAAATATTCTCAAGAGAGACTCTTATGAGTGTAGTATCGCGTAATAATCGTATCAAATCTTACACTTGAACGACTTTCGCACTACATCCTAAGAATAGGCCAAGATGGGCTTGGTAAACTAAGGTCCTTGGCTTCTAAGGTCTATATTGGAAAGAGTAATGTCTAACCACAACTACTTGTGTGACATTATTGATCCCAACATGACCTTTACCAAGTGAATGGGCTTGAAAGACAACTTCCTAAGGAATAACTCCACACAAGTCAACAAGACTATGCCATTTTCCTATCCTAAGTGAACTCGAGTTCGGGTATAGAACTCATCTCACAAAGATCACCAAGCATACAAGGAATTAATATTCAAGCAATTCAATCATTACATACAATACAGTAATCCCAAATTGCACAAAAATATGTCACAAACCCAATATACAATACAATACAACAAATTTGAAAAGTAGGCAAAACCCACTAGGCAAATGGATCCCCAGCAGAGTCGCCACTTCTCTGTAGCGGGGTATTCGTTACTATTAGAGATATTGACTAAATCCAAGGTAAATCATGCAAGTCGAGTCGCCACCGCACTTCTATTTATCCAAAGGAATGGTTAGAAAGCGAACAAAAACCTAAAAGTTTTATCGAATCAAAAACTAGTAAAAATGTCAGAGATCTGGGTAAGGGGATTGGTTATGCAATGGGAAGGTGTTAGGCACCCAAAACATCCTAGGTACTCCAAGGGAGCCCTTTTCATATTTGTTGTAAGGTTGGTATTTTGTGAAAATTTATTTGTGCAAACATGATTGAAGAGATGAGAAAAGAATATACAAGTTTATTTACATTTTGTGTTTGAATGGATAAACCCATTGCCTACGTACCATCTTAAAAAGATTAGGATCAAAACCTCGTAGTTTGGGGTAAAAATATCAAAGAGTGAGTAGATTGATTGGTCCAAAAGCCTTAAGGTCTTTTGTTATCCAAGGGAGAAAACTCAAACCAACCACAAATCCACCATGTGAGGATAGCTTCAACATGCTAGTGAGGGGTTAACCCTATAATAAGCATGGAAAACTCATTGTCCATCACTAAGGATATAGGTGAGTATTACATCTACCACAAAGATAACTCAAATCTAATGGCTAAAGGATTATGAAAATGTTTGATTAGAAAGTGGCCATTGAAACCACAAAAAGATATTTGAATGGGTTATATTTACCAATGAAAAGTACTTACAAAATATGATCAAAGTGGATTAAAAGATTCAATTCAAAATAAGTATAATGAAAAGAAATTTTTAAAATCAAAAGCATAAGGCTTAGGTTTCTAATGTTTGAAAACAAAGTGTTAAATGTTTGCACAAAAGTTTTGGCTTGGGTTAGAGTGGAGAGAAGAAGAAGAATGACTAAATCCTAAACATACAAGAGGTGAGGGATAAGAAATAAAACAACAAAAGGAGTTCCACTCTTGAGATCATATTGATGATCCAAGTAGCTCCCATCCTTTGGAATAAGCAATCACAAGCATAAACTCAAGCAATCAACACTCAATGAATTCTTGAAAGGCTCCCCAATGTGTCTTGGATCTCTCTCTTAGAAGCTCATGGTAATGGTTCTTCAATCAAGCTCAAGTTGAAACTCCTAGCACAATAAAACACACATCAAAAAGTTCTATAATACAATCAAAGAATGGACAAGAGGGAGTTTGGAATATGATCCTTTCAATGTTCATCCTTAAGCTTTAAGCAATCTAAAGGCAGGAGGCCTAGTTGCTCTTTGACATTTTAAGCACTCTAAAGGCATGAGGCCTAGTTGCTCTTCAAATTCCATTTTGCTTGGGTAATATCCTATAATCTAAGTCCAGTTTGTCCAATTCTTTGCATTTTGGGTTCACACCAAACAGACAAACACAAGCACAAAAGATATATACACAATTATAGGCTCAAGTGAGAAAAAGGAAAATGGCATTAACATAAACATGTGCTCCAATGAGCAAAGGAAAAAGCAAATGAATAATATGTGCAAGAATAGTAAATTGCATAAAAGTAAAGTGCATAAAGTAAATGTTAATTGTTAGTGGTTAATAGTTAGTGTGCCATAAGGTAAAATTTAGCGTTATGTTAAGCAATCATAATTGGACTTATGTAGAAGTCACAACTATCTGAGGCCGGTCAATAATAATGTAGGCAACAAACACAAGTTAGAAGTCTTGATTAGTGAACCAAGTTCCAACAACTTGCCATGCCAAAAAGAAGAAGAGAATTGATCTTGTATTGGTTTAAGCCTTTTGCATAATTTAGGAAACAACCTATCCTTAATGCAAAGCCATTCACTTGATCAATTGATCAAGATGAATTAGATTTGGATCAAGGAAGATTAAGTCTCCCTAATCAATGCTAACTTATCAACCTTCAACTCATTGATCAAAAGAAAGAAAAAAGAAGCAGAAGAAAGAGATGAATAATGGAAAAGGAAATGGAAGATCAAAAATGCCAAAGATGAATAAGAATGTACCAATCCATATGTATTGACCAAATGACATTGAAAGTCAAAGTCAAATAATGAGGAATCAGAAATGAGATGAAGATTGGAGGTTTAACAATAAACAAAATATTTTTGGCATTTTTAATATTAAAATAAAACTTGAATTAAAATAAAAAGAAAGGTCAAACTTCAAAATCACTTCAAATCAACCTTGAAAGGTCCAAGTGATTTATCCCAAGTTCAACAAGGTCAAAGAAAGTTTGACAAAAAATTTCAGCATTTTTAAAAGTCAGAAACTATTTTTAATCAATTAAAAATGAATAAAAATAACCTAATTGAACTAAAATCTCAAATAAATCTCAAATCAATTAAAAAATGATGAGAATATTTTTCATAGATCCATCATCATTCAACTAGATTAGGAAAATATTTTTGTATTTTTTGAATATAAAAAACTATTTAAAAATGAATTAAAATAACCATAAAAGAGAAAATTCACAAAAAATATCAAATGACAAAATAAAAAATATTAAAAATCAAAATTAGAAACAAGAATTTATTTGGAGAAGAATGCAATTGGTCCCATATTTTTTGGATTTAAAATGAAGAAGATATGAATTTTTGAAATGAAAGGAAATAAAGAAAATAAAATCAGAAAATAGAAAATATGAAAAATCAGGGAGCGTTGGATGTGGTTTCATTAATTGACGTGGCACATCAAATGGTATAGAGGCACGCGCTCACCATGAGTCCAGGTCAATGCGTAACACACAACATTAAAATAAGTCATAACAAACAAGGGCCAAGATTAAATCTGGAAAATGAATCCAAGGGTCCACAATGCATCTGGCAATGGGACGGCCACCGGAGCCACCTTCTTCTCCGGTGAGCTTGTATTTTCCGGCCACATTTGCAGACAACAAAAACTTAACCAAAATGCACGATCCATACATCTTTGGAAATCTGGGATGATGTACATCATCCCTGTACCACTCAATTCCACTCTAGATCTCTATATTGAGAGAAATCAGAGATGGAAGTTTTGTGGTGTTCATCATGAACTTGATGGATTTCAAAAATTAAATGCACAGTCATGGTGCCTCCATTGAGAGGACTTCAGCCAACGCAAGATCCAAGCAAATAGGTCAATGGATGATGAGTTTCGAAGAAAATACAAGTTGAAGAACAAACTTGGATTCTGGAAATTTGAGCTTGTTTCCTTGCTTCCTTTGCCAAAACAGAAGATCAATGAGCTAAATGATGAAGATTTAGAAGCTTTAGATCCAAAGATTCAACCAGATGTACTTGAATTTTAAATCTAAATTTTTTTGAAGAAAAGTGAAATTGCTTCTTTGGTGAGAGGTTTGGATTCAGTTGCGCAGCATTTCTGGAGCCATTAGGTTGGTTTTTGAAGAGAATGAAGCATTCTATTTATAGCCAAGGCTGATGCAAGCAAGGAGAAAACTCGTGTGCATGTGAATTGGGTCCTCCATGCATGGGCCTGTACAGGCGCATGTGAGGCCCAAAACTTGGTGCAAATGCAAGCTGGTATGAATGTGAGATGGTTTGGACGTGTAGTTTGGAGTGAATTGGCTTGTGTGATGAATTTCAACATGTTATGCATAATCATGCCTAAAACTTCTCCTCTTCAAAAATACCATTTGCCAAATCCAAATATGATCATGTGAGTAATGGTTGGAAAGGTCTTGATGTAAGGAACAATTGTTATGTTGGGAAAAAATCCATTTGAAGTGTGGAAATTGGTGAATTTTGAGTTTAAAGTGCAAGGTGCGAAACATGTAAAGGCAAGGTTTCCAAATTTGGCCAATGTTCAAACCCTTCTGGCTTAATGATGAAAGCTCCAAATGGAAATATTTCTAACATCAAAGTTGTAGATATTTTCAAGACACGCAAAATGGACTTCAATTTTGCATCATTCGGATTTTTGATGAAAGAGTTATAGGCACTTGAAGTTGGACTTTTTTGCCTTTCAATGCATTTGGTCCAAAGTGACCTATAATGTTTTGCATTATCACATGTATTTCCTTTGGGATTTTGAAACTTTGTTCAACATAACATTTGAAGTAGACATATTAAGATTTCCAATTCATTTGATCCCACCTCAAAATCATAAAAAATGAATGAGTTATGTTCTTGGGAAGTTGACCAAAAATTAGGGTTTCAGTCAAAATGACCTATAATGTCTTGGAATGGATAATGACCTTCCAAGATTCAAATCAATTTTTGATGAACATGAAAGTTGTTCATATTGTCCTTAAGAACTTTTTTCCTTTTGGAGTCATCTCCATTTGACCAACACATAAAATGTTAGGTCTCAGTGCATTTCAAAATAGTCAGATGAATTGACTGATCAACTTCTCAAGTCCATGACTCATAGCTTGATGAATTGATGATTGAGGACACTAAAATAAGTTCAAATATGCATGAAATGATAAATTAAAGAACTTCCCTTGATTGTATTTTACCATGGGCTGAGGTTGCTTCATGAGCAAGGCATTGTGGCACACAGATGAATTAGGGTTTCTCTGGGGAACAAACCTTAAACCCTTTGACTTGCTTTGATCAAAATGATGAATTGAGATACTTGGGAGGCATATTTGATGGATGAGAGCTTTGGGGACCATTACCATGCTTGCTTTCATCTTCTCTTGGCCATATCATTGCCCAATGATCTCCTTGAAGCTCTTGACCTTGTTGATTGCTCAAGCTACAAACAAAAGATGATAGTGACATATTTTTGTGCTTTTTGGTTAGTAAACAAAAAATGAGAAAAGCAATGATATACAGCTCAAGCATGCTTGGTGATCTCAAACCACCCACAAGGAGTCCCACCCAAAGGCAAAGGGAACCAAGATGTACATGATCCTTGAGGCTTTTGCAAATGCAATGTTATGATGCCACGAGGGATCTTAGGGCCAAAATTGGGGTCTTACAATGTGGAGCATTTAAAAATATGGAGCTGTGTGGAGATGTATGTGCTGGTATAGCTGAACAGATGAACAACTATTATTGAAGGAGATGTGTTTGATATAAGACAGAATGTTGTTTTGTTTACAGATGTTGGAGGAGATGTCTGATGTGGTGCATAGGTGATGTTGAAGCAGACATCAGAGGGTGACTCTGATTGTTACAGGTGTTGTTATTACATGTGTTGTTATTGTTAAAGGAGATGTTTGTGTTATACAGACTTAGGGGGAGAAGAAGTACCCATGTGCATTTGTGTGTTTTACTAGTTGCTATTATAGCTAGTAATTCTGTTTGTTTGCTTCTGGTGCTGCTTAAACTACTGTTATGCTGTTTAACTGCTGATGTATTTTTTCTTGTGAACAAAATGGACAAATATATGTTTTAGCCAAAATTTGCCAAAGGGGGAGTTTGTTGGTTCTAAGTGTTGGCAGCAATTTTGGTAAAACAAAGAGTGCTCACAAGATGTTGCATGTGATGTCTTAACATAAGATATCTATGTACCTGTTGGAGTTTAAAAATATAATTATGCAGGATTGTTTCAGGATGTCATACATGATGTCATGGCATCTGATATTATGTACCTGCTGGATATTTAAAATGGAATTATGCAGGATTGTTCCAGGATGTCAGACCCGATGTCATGACATCCTGTACACAGAACATTCAGGGTGAATATTATGTGTTATGTGATTGTGCATTTAATGGCAATCTATGTATGATTGAATATCTGATTTGCAAACGCATTCAATCATTAATTACAACCTGATTTACTTATTTTCCAAAGAGATCTAACAAGCTGTCATGAGAAGATTTAATTGGAAAATAGTTTTAGGGTTTTCAAGATGTCCAAGCCCAGCTGAATGCTTCTATAAATAGGACATGGAAAAACCTGATTTGATACACAACCAATACAGAGCGAAATACTGAGAGAGAATAAGGGTTTGTGTCTTGTTTGGTTGTGTGACATTACCTTCGACATCTCATATCTGATATTAGAATTTCAATGCTCATGAAACATACCACACACAAAAAGAATATGCAAAAGAGGTGACCTAATCTCATCCATACTTATGTTGATTTTTCAATCAACTAGCCTTAGGACTTTGAGATATCATAGGCCAAATGAGATGAATGCATAAACAATGGGAATGAGATGAAGAGGGAGGGGAATGGATCATAACTCAAATTGGTCAAAGGAGGAATTTTACCAAATTAATATCATCCATTCATTTTGGGAGATGGAATGTACATTCCATCAATCCCCTAAATCCAATGATATTAACTTGACAAAGTCAAATCAACCTTGACCAAGGCCCAACAATAAGAGTCGAACTCAAACAAGTCATCACAATTGGTCAACACAATCAATTGACATTTATTCAAATTAAAAAGAATAAAATAATACATTTAAATTAAATATGGTTTGTCAAATTCCTAAAACCTCATCAAAATACCAAAGAAATGACAATGAGATTTATCATAGGTCAAACAAGGTTAAAGGACCTCGGAGATTTTTTTTCTTCAGAATTCTTAAAGACTTAAAAGTATTTTAAACAATTAAAAATAATCACAAAATCAATTAAATCATGAAAAAAATTAATAATGATCCAAAAAATAATTTTAATTCGGAATATGAAAGAGGAAATTATTTGAAATTTTTTGGTGAAACTCTCATATTTTTTGGATCAATATTAAAATTAATATGAATTAATGAAAATAAAAGGAATAAAAGAAAATCAGAAAATAACAAAAAAATGTGGACCACTTGATCTCCCTCATTAATTGAGGTGACAGATCAAGTAGTCCTCAGCGCGCTTTCCACCGTGGACTTAAGTTAATGCGCCACATGGATGGTAATCAGAACCAATGCGTGAGATTAAAACATTTGAAAAGGATCCTATGGTTGGAGACGTGCCAACATACAACCGAAGCTGTAACTCCGATCTTTTCTCCGGTGGACCTCACCGGACTGGTCCACCTTCAACCATAACCAAAATAAAAAAGGAGGACATGATCTGAAAGAAAAAATGGCGTAAAGCACGAATCTGACCTCAATTTCAACTAACTCCAAATATATAAAAAGATATGAGGGGTTGAATTTTGAGGTGTGTCAACTGAGTTGCTTCGATTTGACCTCTAAGCAACTCAATCTTCTTGCCTACATTGGTAGGACTTCAGTTAACCAAAGATCCAAGAGAATTGAGTAGAATTTAGTGAGAATCGAAGAGATGAAGTTTTCTGAAAATTACCTTCAGTGCTATGCAGTTCTTGATGTGGCTTGCTCCAAACACGATCTGATCATGCTTGAGAAGCTAGCAGGAAGTGATTAGAGAGATTGCAAGGCTTTGGATCCTGCAGTTCTTGAATCTCCAACAGTTGAGATTCAAACTCAAATTTCAAATTGAAATTTCTCAGGTTTTCCTTTTGAATGAGAGGGTTTCAATGGGGGAAAAGCTGGCGTGCAAAGTATTGTTCAAATGAGCTCAGAAACCTTCTTTTTATAGCCAAAGGGAATGATATTTGCACACTTCAAAATCTGTCCAAAATTGTCAATGTTGATGGCACGAGTGCATGGGAATGTACATGCCCATGATGCAATGCAAAAAGGTCCAAAATGATTCTAATGAAGTCTGAATGGAGCTTGAATAGCAAGGCATTGTGAGCTGAAGTTTGTGCAATTGATTCTTTCCAATGATGCAGCCCTATTAAAGCCAGGCACAAACCTAGCAAACCTTATCCAAATGCATGAACTTGGGTTCTTTGGAAAGCTTGGATCAAGGGGAACAAGTTTGATGTTCAACACTTTTTCATTTGGAGCTTGGAACAAGGATAATTTTGAGGTGGAAGTTTGGAAATTTTAACATGTTGAAATTGTTTCTATGTGTCAAGCCATATACCTCAATGTTCCACCTTACTTAACTTTTTATGTGAGATTCAAATGAGAAAGGTGTCCTCATAAAAGTTTTATATATTTAAAATACCTTCAAAATGGTCACCAATTTAATGTCATTTGGATTTAGAATGATAGAGTTATGTATTTTTTAAGTTTGGAAAAATCACTTGTTCAATGGTATAGGTCAAAAATGACCTATAATGTAACCTCATATCACATGCTCATAAAAGTTTAATTAGCCCTCACTCCAAACATAAACATTGGAGTAGACAGTCTGAATTTGATTGTTCAGCTTGGAAATCTTTCATCTCATAAAAATTGAGCAAGTTATGGCCTTGGGAAGTTGACTTTCAAATTAGGGTTTAGACAAAATGACCTATAATGTTTCAACATAGAAAATGATTTTACAAGCAAAACTATCTCTAGGTCTCAACATGAAAGTTGTTTGGAATGTCATTTAGAGTAACGTTGCTCTTGGAATCATTTTCATATGGTGAAAATTGTAGGAGATAGGGTCTAAGGAGACCTAGTTTTTATCAGATGAATTCATCTGGCCAACCACCATCAACCAACTTGCTAACCTTAAATTCTTTTGACTTTCTGTGCTCATGGTAGATCATATATGCATAAGATGATGAATTTTTAAGTGTCCCTTGATAAATTTGATCAATTCGTGAGATAGCTTGTCGGAGAAGTTACTTAAGATACCCAAACAAAGTAGGGTTTCCAAGGCAAATAACCTTCAAACTCTTGAAGAGAACTTGATTAATATAACATGTAGTAATCAACGGAACTTATACATGATGCTCATAACCATTCTTGAATCAATTCATGGTTGTGCTCTTTGTCATGAGGGTCTCAAACCCTAGATATGAACTTGATAAATCAATGGTGATCATGCCCTACCTACAAAAGAGTTAGGCAAATGCAAAGACATATTTTTGGTATTTTGGTTACTAAAATGATAATATACAAGTATGATACAATCACATAGTGCTTGGTGATCTCTCCCAAAACAAACCCAATGAAAGAGGGGTAAGGAGGATGCCAAGGTATGATCCTAATGCTAATGATTATGATGAAATTGCATGAGGGATCTTAGGGTCAAAATTGGGGTCTTATAGTAGTGTGTGGAAACTTGGCCATTTTTCCTTCCTTTGGAAGATGGCTTGGTTCAAGTATCCATGCTTGTGAGTAGTGGGTTGAGTGTTCTCCAAATAATGACTTAAACAAAACAAAAGTGAAAGCGATACTAACTTCTAATCAACTAACAACTAACATTTAATTTCAAGCCATTTACTTTTATGCACTTTAAATTCAAGTATTTATTCATTTTCCTTAATACCATTTAAGTTGTTTATTTTAATGTCATTTTCACTTTGCTCACTTGAGCTTCACTTTGCTCACTTGTGGTCCTTTGACAATAACAATTACAACTCTAAAAAAGATTTTTGTGGACTATTGGTTTTGATATGAGACTTTGGACTTAGAATTAGGCAACATTCCCTATGCAAAAGGACTTGGCCAATGCCAACTATTCTGAAGCCAAGTGCTTGTGAAGTAAACTTTCATCTGATGCAAGTATTGAGATCCCTTTTGAGTTCATCTGCTACATGGTCTGAACGAAGTTGTTACTTTGAACCTATGTGTAATGCCTTATTCTGAGCCATTCAAGGAGTATGCCATCTGATGCATGGGAGATTATGAAAAAGATCATGGAGTTGATGGCTTGGATGTGGCTATCTTTATTTGATGCCTTTCTCTTTATCTTGCTATTTGTGTATTGATATTGCTTGATTCTAAAGTCCAAGGGAAATTTGGGGTTCTATATGACATTCTTGTCTATTGGATTACATCCCATTAGTCAGATCTTTTCAACCCTTAACTTTTATTTTTTTCTTAGGATTAGTCTTTTCATCTCCTCCCCACTTCTTTAATTTCAAATCTCTCCCCATTTTTCAAAAATCTTCTTTGCTTGTGGTTTCTAAACTTCGACTTTATTGAAAATTAGAAACTTTGGGCTTATGCCATTGCATTTTCAAACTCTTTTCTTAATCAAATTTGTAAATGAATCTAATCATATTGACTTAAAATTTCAAAAGCCAAAAAGAACTAACACTCATTTAAACCTTTTAGGCTCTTTAGTGCCTCTTTCAAACTTAAAATTTTGTTAAAAGCAACTCATTCACTTTGAAATTGATACCACAAACTACGAGGTTTTGATCCCTCATTTTATGTTGGTACGTAGGCACAAGTCCGAAGGTCTTGTCAAACACAAAAAAATACAATTAATGAATTCTTTTTTCATCCCCCCGCTCTATTTATTGCAAACACATATGCATACAAAGAAGGGCTCCCTAGGAGTACCTAGGTCACTTTGGTTGCTAACACCTTCCCTCCGTGTAACCAACCCCCTTACCTGTAATCTCTGGCATTTTATTAGTTTTGATTTGAAAACTTCTTATCTTTGGGTTTTGTTCGTACTTTTCCCTTTTCCCTTGGAAGCAATAAAAGTGCGGTGGTGACTTTGGTTTTATTTGAAGGAGAAGAGCAATCCAAAACGCAACGGAATTTAAAATTTCTCCTTTAATGATCCTTATGAATGGGCACGATCAGTGATAGAATCGTTACCTCTTGTGGAAGTTGTAACCTTTGATGCAGATCAGCGGAGCGATCACGAACGTTGAACGATGACAACACCTCTACTCAATCCACACTAACGGATTCCTTCAATCTTAGTGCTAGCTGCTACGAATAAAGGCTTTGAGTGGGAGAGAGAGAGAGAACCGAAATTGCAAACTGCACAAATGCTTCTACACAAGGGTTCTATTTATAGAACCACTTGTGTGGGCTGCAAGCTAAAAAAAGCCCACTCAAGTGTATGTGGCCCATATCTTATAGTATGCCAAAATCACTTAAGCACGTGGTACCTTACCATATTTCGTATTCTACTTAAGTACACCGTACCTTACGATGTTCTAGAATTCACTTAAGTGCACCGTACATTACAGTATTCCTTAGTTACTCTATCTCTCATCAATCTATCCTTTTGTGTGTGACCTTGTAGGTTTTCGCGGCATTGGCAATTATATTAAATCACGTATTTAACATAATAAATAGTGAGCGGCATCTAGCAACATATCATTGCTACCCAATGTAGCGGTGTATTCGTCGCTATATGATCTATCGATTAAACCATAAGCAAAGTAATACAAAGATTTAGAGTCGCCACCGCACTTTTATTTATCCAAAGGACTGGCTAAAAAGCGAACAAAAGCCTAAGAAGTTTTACACGTAGAAAACTAATAAAAGATCAGAGATTCTGGGTAAGGGGTAAATTACGCAATGGGAAGGTGTTAGGCACCCACTACGTCCTAGGTACTCCTAGGGAGCCCTTTTCACACTTGTTGTACTAAATTGTTATTTGTTATGACATAAACATTGTGCAAACATGATTGGGATGATGAGAAAAGAATGTACAAGTTTTATTGGGTTTGAACGGATGAACCCGTTGCCTACGTACCTTCCATCAAAGGCAAGGATCAAAACGCCGTAGTTCGACTAAAAGATTTCAAAAAGTTGGTGGATTCAATTTTAAACAATAGCACTGAGGCTTTTCATTATCAATGGGAGAACACTCGACCAAGACCAACATCCACCATGCGAGGATAGCTTCGACGTACTGGAGGGGTTAACCCTGTTTTTAGTACGGAAGTCTTACTGTCAACTCACTAAAGATAAGGTGAGGTTTACATCAACCATAATGATAATTGAAACCTATGGCTAATGTGAAAAGATTAACAATGGACAAAGCCAAAACAAGTGAATGAGTGAAGTTAATTGGTTGTGATTATGAAAATGGAAGTCAAAGTATGATTAAAGTTGATTTGGAAGAAGTATTATGAAATGGAGTTTGAAAAAAGTCAAGGACTTGGGTCCAGGTTTTTAGTTTGGAAAACATGAAGATGTTTGCACAATGTCTATGTTAAGTTTGAAATCAAAGTGTGAAAAGGCTTAGGACACAATGAGAGATGAATGGATGAAGATGGAAAGTAACACTTCTCAGGAGGTTCACTTCTTGAGATCATATGGGATGATTCAAGTGTGTCCTTTGGAATAAGCAATGGATAATAATAATGAAATAAACAAACAAGTGATACCGAATGCCACTCAATGGTCTTACTCCAATCTCACAAACAAAAAGAAAACGGACACCGGATACCACTCAATGGATTTATACCGCGATCCTTAAAACTAAAACTGGATATCAGAAGCCACTCAATGGACTTACACTAATCTCCTAAAACAAAATGAAATGTGGAAATCAACTGCCAATCTGTCTGGACTTAGGTTAACTCCACACATGATCATAGGAAAGCAAATGCCAACTTGTGGGACTTACAATTGCATCCTCTCATAAACAAAGAAAGCAAAACATGGATGTCAGATGCCAATTCGTCTGGACTTATGCTGACATACACAGTATGATCCTAGGAAAACAAATGCCAACTTGTGGGACTTACAGTTGCATCCTCACATACAAAAAATGCAACAAGCAAAGATAAGATGAGTGGCCAATGTGATGGTCTTATACTCACTTCCATATCATAGGAACAAATGCCAGAGCAATGGACTTACAATTGTCCTCAATGGGTAAACAACAATGACAATGTCACACAGACAAAAGAGATGATCATGCATTAATGGCAATTGATGATGATAAATGCATAACATACAAGCAAACAGGTGCATATGAAGCAATCAATCAATCAATGAGAATCAAACAGCACACTCTATAGCCAGACAAGGGGGCTCACACAAGAGGGTTTGACTATGAAAGTCCACTGTAATAGGTAAATGTCGCTCTCAACCTTGCCATTGAGAGGCTAAGGTGAAGCAGATGAAAGGAGATGAGGGGTGTGCCTCATTGCTTCTATCCCTGATCAGGGGGAGCATTAAAATAATAGAATGTGGGGGAGTTCAGAAAGATGGAACTCTCTCCCCATTATTGACTCGATAGATCTTGGGTTTTTATCTCAATGCTTCAACCATGTAATGGGAGCAAGGAGAAGACTCACTAAATAGTGGGGGATAGGCTACTTATCCCTTGTATCCACCAATTGCCTTACTTGAAGGACTTTTCCTGCTTGGGACAATTTTAAACACACACAAGCATGGCCTCTTAAGGAGGACTTCAGACAGTTTGCCCGGCCAAATAACAAGTCGGGTCTCCAGACTACATGAAGAGAGAGTAATTATACCTCAAAAGCAAATTGCTAAATAGCAAAGCAAGCAAATAAAGCAACTAAAGAGTACCTGAAAAAGTCAAACTTATCAGTAAACAGTTCAACAGTTTAAATCAAAAAGAAAGGAATCAATTAGTTAGATCAATAAACAAAAGTGCAAAAGCACAAGACCCAACTATATGAATCATACCACCTACAAAACAAAGGTTAGCACATGGTATATAATCAAATTCTACCAAATTTGTATGGTTTCTTTGAAGCATTGATGCTTAACCTGAAACAATGAGCTCAACATAAGTCTAAAAGACCACTAGGACAAGCCTAGGGTCAAAAACAAAAGGGAAAGTCAAAACAGCAAACAATAGTCAACCAAAGTCAAGTTCAAGCATTTAAGAAGCAAGCACAATTGGATTCAAACTCATATCATGCATCATTATCATTTTATAGACCAAAGAAGGCAAGGCATGGCAAACGAAAGCACACAAAAGGTCAACAGCAAGACCAAGCTCAAAAGCAAACATAATCAATTCCAAAAATTATGAAATAATTCATACTCAATCACAATCCATAACATAGCATGCATATGAAATTTCAGCTCAATTGGATCATGGGAAGATAGTCAATTAAAATCAGGAAGTCAACACAATTTCAAGTAAGCACAAAGAAAGTCAACAATCATGGGTCAACTTCAAAAAATCATAACAAAATGAAAACAGATGAGAAATGGATGGGATTAACACCAATGCAAAGCTCAAGATGTCTAGTATGCCTATGTGAAATTTCATGCTCATACAATAAGATATGAGAATTTCCCAAATGAAATGGCAAGAGGTGTCACACAAAGTCAACATTTGACTAGGCAGGGAAGAAAATTCACAAACAAATAGGAAATGGCATGATTAAATCCAAGAAAATTCATACACAAACTAGACATATGAGAGAACAATCATGCAAAATTTCATATTATTTGAGGGCCAGGAAGCATGTGAACAAAAATCATGAAGATGCACATCATTGGTGTGACACAAATTGTCACACCCTACTTCAGAAAATCATATCTCACACACCACATATGATAAATGCACAAACTCTAAACCAAAATAAGCATGAATGAGTCTAGTTTGCACACAAAAAATTTCAGGTCAATTGGACACATCATCATCATTTCACAAAAGGATTGGCAAAAGGTATTAAATAAGCATACATGACAAGAAACCTCATACCATTTAAAATCCAGCCAACCAAAAATTCAATAAAAATCATGACAAAATAATAGACATTCATGTGAATATGATGGAAAAAATCTCATGATTTTTGGAGTTAAATTGAGTGAGAAATGAATTTTGGAAATGGAGTGATCATTTGGAACAAACATGAACCACATAACATGAATTAGTGAGTCAAACCATTGACCGAGTGGCATTGTGGTAAATAAGCGCCTCACTAACCTAAACGCTGCGTACAGGGGCACGAAAAGAAATGTTCTCATTGGTCCAATTCCAATAGAACAGTACACACACATGCAATACGTGAGAAAAACTGGAAAATGGTCATTTTAGGGTTTGTGAACACAGTAGCATCTTCATCAGTTCTACCAAATCGTGAATTTCGAAAGGTGCCCAGAATTTGGAATCAAGCATGGCAATAACACAACAAACATCCAGCATCATAAATCCAGCAAGCATTAACATTAAATCGAGCTAAACATCAAGGAATCTTGCAAAATAAAAATGACTAACAAACTTTAAACTCAGATTTCTCCTAGCATAGTTAACCAATTCAAGTGATACAAAGTTCACCACACTCAGCAAGGCAAGGACTACACATGGCATAGCAAAATTTTGAGAAAAGAAGAACTCGAAACCTTACTTGATTTGGAAGAAATTTGAGATGCAGTGGTTATTTGAGTGCCTTAGCTTGAAATAGCTCTTCCTTGTGCTTAAGAATGATGGATGCTTGAAGTAATCGAGCTCAGCAAGGCTTGGAACTCTTCAAATCTCGTTTCACCATTGTTGGTCCTTTGAAAAACAGAGCTCGAAAATGGCTGTGCAGCTGTGGTTTAAGGGTTCAAAATGCTCCCAAAGGTTGGCCAGGTGATGAAGGAAGCAAGAGTGGCTCGAGGGTTTTGAGGATTGCTCAGAAATTCAATTTTGGTGAAAATGCAAATTGAGAGAGAAGAGAGAATTCTGGTCGTGGGAGGCTGCTGCTAGGGTTACAATGGCCAGAAAATGCAACTTATATTTGCTGTTTAAGCTTGGCTAATGATGTGCTAACAAGGATTAGCTTAAATGAAGTGAAATGCATAATTTGCTAATTTGAACCAATGCACATGGAGGGTGTAAAGGTCTGCACGAATTGGGCCTTTGAGCATGCTTCAAATATCAATTAAAACCAATCCCAAATGGCCAAATTGCTTAAAACTAGCTAAATTAAAAAGTCAACTTTTGGTCAAACTTGAATTTTAAATGGAACAAGTCAAAAAATGCCATTTTGATTGGCAAGGTTTTGGTACATGATGTTTATATTTTTGGAAAGAGGAGATGAAATGTGGTTTGTAGGAAAAAACCCCACTAAATTTGGCCTTTTGGTTCATGAGATATGGCTTGTTGAAGTTCAAAAAAATGTGAAAATGAAATGATCATATCTTGCAAACCATTCATGGGATTTGGGAGTTCTTGGACTTTTTGAAAATGGGAGAACAAGATCTTCAACTTTCATGTTGGGCAAAAATTCATTTGAAGCTTGTATCATGATGCAAGTTGAGGATCAAGAAGTTTCCATTTTTGGCAGTTAAAATTACAGGTCCAGTTTCTATTTTTGGAAATTTTCTGATTGGCTTCAAATTCTTCAATGATGTTGATTGCCATGATATATGAGGCCTATTGGGACATGAATAAGCTCTCTCAAACCATTTCCATCCATCAAAACCATAAAATCAACCACAGTTGACTAACTTTGACTTTCTAGGGTTTCTGACTGACTGTGCATGAACTGATGGCTTCTGAACATCCAACCCTTGACTTGAACACTTCAAATGGACCTCCAAGTCATGTGAACTTGTTGGACAAACCCTAGGGCCTTGGCTCCTTGAGAAATACCCTTGCTTGATTGGTTGACTGATCTCCTGATCAGTTTGACCTAATTCTTGATTTGCTTGCTCTTGAGGCAACTGGGGACAATGCAATGCTATGCAATGGATCATGATATGCTATGACCTAATATGAGATGGTATGTACAATGATAGGTGCAAATTTGAGGTGCTACAGCTGCCCCTATTCAATCAGCTGGGAACCCGAACGGATGAGAGCAACGGCTGTCAGACTTTCTGGGTAAACAGTGATTGAATACTAAAGAACCGTAGAATTTGCACACTGCTGGGGAATTATTACAAGGAAACCCACGTCATTTACCGATGACTGCTACAAGACAACTTCAGAAAAGCAACACCATTTACCGATGGTTGGAAAACTGGAAACTTGATATTTACCGATATCAACTTCAGCGAGGCCATTTACCGATGGCGGCTGGGGAAAACAGAACTTCTGAAAAACCAAACCATTTACCGATGGTTAAAACTTGGACCTTGATATTTACCGATATCAACTTCAGCAAGACCATTTACGGATGGCGGCTGGGAAACAAATTTGCTGTAGAAAGGAAGCAAGACCATTTACCGATGGTGGCTTCAAAGCAACTTGATATTTACCGATATCAAGGCCATTTACCGATGGCTGCTGCAACTGGGAATTCGATATTTACCGATACCGAAGAAAACTGTGCCATTTACCGATGGCATCTCCGCTTGGGGAAGACTAAAATCTTTGTTGTGATACCAGACAAGACGTTTACCGACGACTTCTGGGGATACTGATTTTATTAACAAGAGAAACAAAGAATGACCAGACATTTACCGATGACTGGGGTGAGACTCGATGTTTACCGACATCGAAAGATGATGTGTACCGACATCAAAAGAGATGACCAGACATTTACCGATGACTGGGGTTGAGCAATTTATTGGGGAGAGACAAACAAATATTCGCAACTGAAAACCAGGTAGGACATTTACCGATGACTCTACTGGGGATTTCTAGCTGGAGATTATCAGACATTTACCGATGACTGAAGAAAAGACTTGATGTTTACCGACATCGAAAGATGATGTTTACCGACATCAAAAAAATGACCAGACATTTACCGATGACTGGGTGAGACTCGATGTTTACCGACACCGAAAGATGATGTTTACCGACATCACAAAGAATGACCAGGCATTTACCGATGACTGGGTGAGACTCGATGTTTACCGACACCGAAACAATGGTGTTTACCGACACCAAAAAATGAACACACGCGGGTGCTGATATGACACTTACTGGTATCACAAGGAACGACATCTAAGATATGTCAAAGCAAGGCTGATCACTTGCTGGGGGTCTCACTGGGGAGAAACAAACTTCTGTCACCATCGGGTGAGGAAATAAACCTCCGTGGGGATATCAATTCTGAATGCTGTCAAGGCAACTGTAGCAGACTTGCTGTGCTGATGTTGGATAAAGATGATTCGCCTCTGCCGAGGATACGGTCTGACGTGGCTTCGAACACATGAATGCATATGTTTGCATTTTTCTATGGCGTAATGCTCCATATGGGATGGAAATGCTACGCAGTTTTGAGGATGCAATGATTACTATATGCAATGCAGTATGATGAGAACTCTGCGGGGAAGATACA